>NC_090938.1:76359226-76659226 GCF_040938575.1 Ambystoma mexicanum
CTAGATGTGTTATCAAAGGGACTGAGGGGATAGAGCGGTTGGGTATTCAACGACTGTACGGGCCAAGGGGGTTACAATGATTGTGATGCTTGTTAATCTGCTTAGAATCGCATGCTATGCATATGATCCGACATCCAGTTGTAACCGCAGAGTATTGCATCTTGTCTTTCGGGAACCGAAAGGGGCCGCTGGCCTAGGCGTGTCTGTATCACGATCCCTATCGTGACATGTAGTGTACCCAAAATTCGTCATGCGCCGAGGTCCCTCAGATTGTTTTTTTTCGCCCAGATAACTGGTCGCCCTATAGCAGAGCTCTTGCATAAGAGACATTGTTTATTCTAACCGACTTGTCAGTTATTTTCCCTTAAGTCATTTCGGGTGGTCCTATTTCCGTTATGTCTTTCCTCTTTCCCCCTCTTTACCCTCTAGGTCTGGAAGGACGAACACAGGACCTGCAACTCCTGTCTCCCCTTAGATCACAACGAAAAAGCGTTTTGCGGCTTGCAAACTCCTTTGGCCTAAGACCCTTAAGGAGCGCTGTGTAAAGCGGGGGCCACGTACGGTATGTTGCGGGTGGAACCCCCTTCGCCCACCGCCGCACCTGCCGAAAGTGACAGGGGCACCTCCGATTATCAAACAGCCGTTGCGGATGTGATAGACCTTGAGGCGGACACTTCTAGGTCCGCCACGCCCGTCCCCGACCCTTCAAAGGCTGACTAGTCTCACTTCAGGGACAACACCCGGCGACAGGGGCGTACAAAGAACGCAATACACTAAGCACACAACCCCTCACCCTATTTCGACGGCTACGTCGGAAAATGTGAAAGCACCAGCAGCACCGTCAAAAATTTCAGCGGATTCCTCAGATCATTCAGATCCAAAGCCTTCCCCGCATCCGCAGCAGTGTTTGACGACTGGTCATAAAACTAAAAAGGGTTCTACCCCTAAATCAAGTTCACACGTCAAAGCGCGAAAATCTGACGCCCCGACGGTCCCGAAAGGCCAGGTTGGCACAGAACTACGACTAGGCCTCAAAGTGAAAAACCTACCGCTAGGCCCTCCAACGCTGCGGAAGGCGATTAAATCTACCGATAAACCTTCAGAGACACTATCTCACGCCGAATTAGCGGAAATACAATATAGCCTCACAAGAATTACTTCGGCGGTAGGGCTTATACCTGTTCCGCTGAAACATGGGACAGGCCGCTGACAAATCTATGGATACGCCATGGGGTCCCGATTCTCGCGATTGCTACGAGGACAGTGAGGAGCCACTTTCCAGCACCCTGAGTGACACATTTCAGTGTCAAAGGCCGAAAGACTACGTTTTTCCACCCGTTGGCCCTTCTAGTTCCTCAAAATGGACAAGGGAGAAATTTGAAGGGTGCATGGATCGTCTTGAAAAATTGATTTATTTTTCTGAACATGCTTCCCCGAAAAGATCTCGTGGAGAACCTAATCTTCAATTTGCTTCACAGTTATAAGAGGATCAGTCCTCGTCTTTCATGAAGACACCACACAAATGGATACATATCAGGACATTTACAGTGAAGGTGAAAAAAACTTCCTTCCTGCAGGCCTACAATGAGGACCAGGAGGATGCCGCGGACAATTGGGAAGAAACACACCAAGTGGGGACTGACCCATGGACGCTCCCCCAACATGATCAGAACACTGATGTTCTGTGCCTGGATTCTCCTCTGTCCACCCCGGCCCGCCAGGCCTCACCTGTTGACGACAAAATGGCCTTCAATGCCATGCTAAGGAAGGCAGCAGACCGCTTTCAAATCGCTACTCAAGAGGCAGGGCCTGAGCAGGACTTTGTGGAAGACCTTCTGAAGGAGAAACTCCCTTCTAGCCAGGCCATTACCCGCCTTAATTTTGTTAAGAGAAGATTGACCCCCCTCCCTGGTGTCACCAGCTCCGACCCGGGCAGTGAACCCATGAGTGTAAAAGTTGTCAACCAGCTCCTTCGGACCCTCAATACATTAAAGGGCATGCCACCCCCGATTCCCTTGTAGTGACTACCACCCGGAAACGGGCAGGAGTACCCCTGGCGCCTCCGGATAGAGAATCCAAGAGGTTATATGCGTTGTTTAAGCGGGTTACCTCGGCTGCCGCATATACTACGTGCATAGCGAATAACACCACGCTGCTGGCAAGTTATGCTGATGCTCAATGGAACCTTGTACAGGAAGGTTTCCAGGAGGTCCCATAGCCCATCAGGTCGAAACTTCTTACTATTGTAGCCGAAGGCAGACAAGTGAACCAGAATGTGATAAAGAACACTCTGGACACGGCTGAAACAGCAGGCAGGTCTCTGGCCCAGGGGACCTTACTTAAAAGGTAAGCTTGGCTTCGTACCTCAGGGTTTAAGCCTGAAACACAGGCTGCTCTCATTAATAAACCCATTGAAGAAACTAACCTCTTCGGAAAGGCGGTCGATGAGGCCCTAGAAACCGCCAAAAAAGAGCATGAGACTCTTAAGTCTCTGCAACTAAATTACCCAAAGAGCTTCCCCACAAAGGGGAGGTAATTCTCGTTGGTCCTTTCGAGGACCGTCCCGTGCAAGTCAGAACAACTATGGCACGGGAAACTTTAATGCTGGACAAACTTCAGGAAGCCCTGCATACTACCCACCAAGGGGTAATCGATGCGGCAAAGCTAGAGGTAGAGGCACTAACCCTAAAGGAGCCGCAGCTTCTGGTCAGAAATGACCATTGGATCCAGGTCCCCTCCCATGTCACCCCGGTCGGGGGGCGCTTAACATCTTTCCTAACAGCATGGGAAGGGGATAACTTCAGACCAGTGAGTCATCAAGACTGTCGTCCAAGGGTACTGTGTAGAATTCGCCCGACCTCCACAATTCAGACCACCGCGCTCATGACTCCTCTCACCGGACCATCTGGAGATCCTGAAGCAAGAGGTGGAAGCGCTGCTGGGAAAGGACACCATAGAAGCCGTCCCTATTCTTCAGGTAAACTAGGGTATTGATTCAGTGTACTTCCTTGTCCCCAAAAAGGACCTCACCATGCGCCCTGTCCTAGACCTGCGCCCAGCGAACAAATTCATAAAACCTCAAAGGTTTTGCATTGTTACACTACAGGAGATGATCCCACTGTTGAAACAGGTGGACTACATGGCAACAATGGAAATGAAAGATGCATACGTTCATATTTCAATGTTGCCAGCGCACAGGAAATATGAGGTTCATGGTAGAGGACAGGCATTACCAATTCAAAGTGCTCCCCTTCAGCATCGCCTTGGCGCCGAGGGTGTTTACCAAGGTACTGGCAGTGGCAGCAGCTCACCTGCGCAGACTATCCATCCCGGTTTACCCTTACCTCGACGACTGGCTCATAACGGGGGACTCGTACGTCACAAGTTTTTTTTAACACCAAAAGACCGTAGACCTTCTGTTCAGTCTAGGATTCTCTATCAATGAGAAAAAAACCAGTCTAGTCCCCAGCCAAGTAAAACCATTTCTGGGGGCTCTAATCCAGATGAAAGCCTGCCTCGTCTTCCCCTACGAGGGGGTTCAGAACATGCTTTTTCAGATCCTCAATATGTAGCCAGTTGGGAGGTGACGGTGTGCAAAGCCATGCTTTTGCTAGGGATGATGGCGTCATGCATATTCTTGGTTCCCCATGCGCGGCTGTGCATGCGTCCCATGCAAGAGTGGCTCAAAGGCCAGTGATGTCAGGCCAGCGGACAATGGGAAGATCTGGTAGTTGTCTCGCCAGCCCTCGTTCTCTCTCTGCAGTGGTGATCAAGGGGAAAACCTCTTGAAAGGGAAAACCTTCACCACCCTTGCAGTGGAAGCCACTCTCACAACAGACGCATCTCTCAAGGGGTGGGGGGGCTCACCTGCTTCAGCAGACAGCGCATGGAGTGTGGTCCCCACAAGTAGCATCCAACCACATAAACTTACTGGAGTTATTAGCAGTGTTCAAGGCAATAAAGACTTTTCAGATACAATTACAAGGGAAAACAGTGCTGATTCTAACAGACAGCACTACATCCATGTATTACCTGAACAAACGGGGGGGCACACGCTCTCCAGGACTATCCAAAAGTGTCCCAAAACATTTAGATATTGGCTCTCAAACACAAGATGTTTGTTGTTCCAACATGTTCCAGGGGAACTCGATCCTCTGGCAGACATGCTCAGCAGAGATTTTCCTCTGCCCGTAGAATACGAATGGCGTCTGCACAAAGAAATTGTGTCCAACATCTTCGCAAAATGGGGCTTCCCAGAGATTGACCTGTTAGCAACTCAGGAAAAGGCCCAATGCCAAGATTACGCCTCCAGGTACCCCCAGAACCGATCCAAGGGGAACGGTCTCTGGATAACATGGTCAGGAAAATGTGTCTGCTCCCCCCACCGACTCCCCTTCTCAACAAGATTGTGCGCAAGATGCACCAGGAACCAGTACCAGTTACCATGATACTTGTGGCCCCCATGTGGGCCCGCCAACCCTGGTTCGCTCATCTAATAGAAATGTCCCTCTCCCCACCAGTAAAACTACCCTTCCCGTACAACATGTTGTCTCAGGACAGGGGGGGGGGGGATACCCTACACCCATGCCCACAAACTCAATTTAGCAGCCTGGCTCCTGAGGTCATAGTTTGGACACCTACAGCTCCCTCAGAGGTGCATGGACATACTCAGGGAAGCTAGGAAACCTAACACCCGTTATTGCTATGTCAGCAAATGGAGATGTTTCGTTATCTGGTATACTATCAAGGGCATCAATCCTATAGATTGTTCATCCACACACATTGTGCTATACCTAACCCATTTGTTGGACACAGGGTTGGTCTTCAATTCCCTTAAGGTTCATCTGGCTGCTCTTTCAGCCTACACCACGTCACAACAAAAGGTGTCGTGGTGGAAGAATTTATCCTCCTATTTCTCACCCACCTTCTCGATGGGATCTAAGTGGTTTTAACCAGGTTCATGGGGGGGGCCCAGCAATGCACAAAGCAAGTCTAAAAAAAACCTTACTTATAAAACGGCCTTCCTAGTGGCTATCACATATCAGAAGGGTTAGTGAACTACAAGCCCTTTCTGTTCTAGATCCCTTTGTTACAGTCCACAAGGATAAGGTAGTTCTGCGCACTCATCCCAGATTCGCGCCTAAATTCATCTCGAAGTTCCATTTGAACCAATCGATTGAACTACCTACCTTTTTCCAGAAACCCACTAGCATGGCCGAAGGAAGCCAACACACACTAGATGTGCGCAGGGCAGTCATGTTCTACCTGGAAAGAACGAAACCACTGAGAAAAATGAACCAATTTTTTGTTTCAGTGGCAGCTGGTAGAGGAGGAGATCCTGCCTCTAAATCGGATATCTCAAGGTGGATTGCCAAATGCATCACACTGTTTCTCTCTTGCTAAGAGAGAACTGCCCTTCAAGCCTGGAGCACACACTACTCTGAGCACTGGGGCTTCCATAGAATTCATTGCAAATGTTCCCCTATACTCCATTTGCAAAGCGGCAACCTGGAGTTCTGTACACACCTTTACAAAACACTATTGCCTAGACACACACACTAGGTCTGATTCTCCGGTGGGACGAGCGGTACTAAGACATCTTTTCTCTACTGTTCCTTCTCACAACCCACCTCCAACTCCGGTTACTGCTGGCTAGTCTATGCACAGCATGTGATTCTAAGCAGATACAATGATCAGAAATGCTATTACGGTAAGTATTGCATGTCATACGGGTAGTGGGTGGCAGGGGACACAGGGGCAGTACGGGGACAAAGTAGTTGGGATATATTGAGGCATCACAGGGACTAGAGGGTTGGGCAGACGGCAGTAACCCGGGGAACAGAGAGGTACATGGCGAGCAGCATTTATGACAGCACAAGGGTGCATAGCGATATGACCACGGTGGAGTGCGCAGTGACACATGGGGGGGGCTATAGCGGCGGGGGAGACGGTGAGACAGGGAACCAAGCATTATGGGGGCACATGGTGAGATCGCAGGAGCGGGTGGGGCATATAGCGGCGGTTCTGGGCAAGAGGGTACACAGCGGTCTCACAGGGAACCTGGGCGATGTCACTGGGATCCCGGGCGGGGGCACAGTGCGATGGCACGGGCCAAATGGGTTGGGGGCAAAACTTGGGAGGCGTGAAGATCTAGGGAGATCCGTTATTATGTATTCATGAATGGGGTTGTCTGTGGCTGAATCAATGTTCATGTTCATTGATGTATTAGATCGCTTACATTGTATATAGTCTTTCGGTGTTTTGGAATTCAATCTCTTAAGGTTGGGGTTGGAGTTATGAAAGAGACACGTTTTTAGTACTTTGCGGAATGTCATAGTCTTGGGTGTGTCGAATATGTGGGGAAGCGAGTTCCAGAGTTAGTGGTAGGGATCACTAAAAGGAGGGCAGTGCTTGATCTTAGGGTTCACAGTCGGAGGTAGGGTTTTAGTTTTTCTTGCGAGTATAAAGGGCTGGTCTTGTGCACTGCACAATGAGTGATGCACAGGGTCTTGAAAGTGGCTCGGATGAGTTTGGCTCAGGGATTGGGGGGGGGGGCAAGGGAGAGGATGAGGCAGAACAGAGGGTTGTCGCACACCATGATCTCGGTTTTTGTGGGGTTTAAGAGGAGGTGGTTTACTGTCATCCATCGGTCGATATCTAGGAAGCAAGCCTCGAGGTCGGGATGGGGGTTGTTGTCTGAATTGTGGAATTTGAGGATGATTTGGGTATCGGCAGCATAGTTGTAGCACGAGATTATGTGCAGGCGGATGATTCGCCAAGGGGACCCCAGATAAGAGGGAAAGTCTGACTGCGAGAGTTGAGTCCCTTTGTGTCGCCGTGCTGCTGTGACTACAATCCGAAATCGCTTACCCTGACCCGAGTCTAGTCGTGAGAGGGGTCCTGCATCGTGTTTTGCTGTCTTCCATCAAGAGTCCTTGCAACAGTGAAGGACCACAACCGGAGATCAGCTAGTATCTGCAACCCCTATGACTTTCAGCAGGAAAAGCAATCTTGGACCCTCTTCCTTTGTCCTGCTGGACACTCGGTGAAGGAAGGTTAGCTACCAGCTTCTGCTGCTGTCCTGGAGGAACCCTGTCTTGCTGAAGAGCTTTAGCAGTCCTGTGAAGGAGCTGTGACTCCTGCAGTGGAGGGAACATCTATTCCTGATGTCTGCTCGGTACCCTGCATCGAAGTGCCTTCAGAAGTGTCCCGGGACTGTCCTGTGGCTGACCAGCTCTGAATTTGGGCTACCGTGCTGCCAGCGTCACTGTTCCGAGTTTCGACCTGGAACTTGGGGGAATCCTCCGCTGGCCTTACGGACTAACTTCTTGCAAAAGTTTGGTATCCTTGCACCAAGGGGACCCAAGATAAGAGGGAAAGTCTGACTGTAGCAGTTGAGTCCCTTTGCGTCGCCGTGCTGCAGTGACCACCGTCCAAAATTGCTTACCTGATGGTCCAGTCCTGAGAGGGGTCCTGCATTGTGTTTTGCTGCATTCTTCCATTGAGAGTCCATGCATCAGCTAGAACCTGCAACCTCATAGAGGACTGCAACTTTTGTCGGCAAAAGCAACCTCGGACCCTCTTCCTTTGTCCTGCCTAGTCGGGGGAAGAATCGGAGTATGGGGGGGTAAGTTACAGAACTTCTTACAGAACTATACTCCCATTATAAGTCAATGGATTATATCATAAACTGTATTCTAACACTTGGCTTTGCCATTAGTTGCTTGCGCAAGACTTCTGAAAGTGGGGCTACTTCTGTTAGCTAGTCTAACTTGTACTCTAATAAGAACCCTTTACTGGACCCCAGAGACCCTAACTGCATTTTTTTTCCTGCTTCAAAGGTTCTGTGTAACTTTACCTGAACTATTGGGCAAAAGACCCTAGACAATTTAGGGCTGGAATATTTGAGTTGGGGATCATTCTCTGTGGACACATAAGTGCATAATATAATCTTACCTATCCTTAGCAGGAGTTTGTGTTGAATATTATGCCCTTTTAATAAGTGAATGTATATACGTATTTATTTTTTCTAGTGTGTGAGAACTCTACTTGCCAGTAGCCATTTTTCTGTATTTTGTTTTGGCCAGTGTTTATGCATTAATAAGTGTATCCTGTGATACTCATTGTGCATTCTTTACAAGCTCACCACCTATGAAGAATTTACCTAGACCTCATGTCACTGCTACCTGGACTGGTTTGGCTACAGCTCCCCAGAGTTGTCCCTGTCACAATATAGGGTGGCCTTCTATGTATCTGTCCACCCTGCCAGACTATGGAAAATAATTCCTAACCGTGTTCATAACGTACTCCAGTAAAGACATATTCAACAAAACAATATTTCTTTTATTTCTTGAAATACAACATGCCCAATACCTGGGCATTTTACAAAATTCAAATCATAAACACAAATGGTGGTCTTGACAAATTCAAAAGTGAGTATATGATCACTTTTCCTTTTGCAGTCTACTTGACAGGATTTTATTTACAAATTAGCCAATGCGTTTTGGATATTTAATACCCATCTTCAGGGCTTTGAGAAGTCCTTAATGGTGAATCTATTCTCACAAAAGTTCATCTGTTCACCTCCAATGGTTCCTAGTATGCTTGCAAAAGGTCTAACCCGGCTTCTTACCGATACAAACTAGCTCGGAAGTTGCGTTCACAGTTCTCCCAAAGGGAGGCTTTCACCTCTCTAAAATCGACTTTCACTGAGTAGTTACATGGTTCCTGAATAAAAGTCTGATCCTGGAAGCTGAAGAGGAAGTCGACCACTGGAGCGAAACGGAAGAGTCATTGAAACTTTGTGGTCATCCTGCTGGACCTCCAGAGACGTGAATAGAGTTGGAAAAATCGCCTCACCAGAGGGCTAGACCTTGCAAGCAACGAGAATGCGACCATTGATATTTAGTCTTCTTCTGGCTCCTGAAAAGGGTGCTAAAACCACAGGGCTGCATCCAGCCGCAAATAACCTCTTGCCTGAAGCCTTCCCCATTGATCCTTGCTTCAAAAGCCCTTACAGGGTTATGTCTTCAGTCTTCATGACAAGGAATCTAGGGACCAGGTTTTTGGCTGCAGATCCTGAAGACCTCCTGCTGCCAACTCTTATTCTGTGCAGAGGTACTGTTGGCTTGGGTATTACTTGCCTTGGGTATTACTTGCCTTAAGTCTCTTGTGATTCCGGGGTAGCTTTGGGGTTTTTCCTGTGATTGGGAATAACGCAGGACCCTGCTGGAATCCTCCCAGGGTGTTTTCTCTGAAGTCCATGGACCCTCGACTAACATTTGAAAGTAGAATATTTGTTTTAAGTCTACCCCTGGAACTCGGACTTAGCCTGCAACTGAACCCTATCTCACCCTGCCTACAGCTGGCTTCTAGATCACTAAGGTCTCTCTTCCTTGGAGAGAACTTGTGTCATAGAATTGGGAAGGACTGGATATCCTTCCTTGAAAAGTAAATCAAGTGTTAGTTTTCTGAACAAGGTTTATGCTTTGGTCTGTATACTTAAAAGCACTGTGTTGTAATTTTATATTGTGTTTTTATAATTCTTTGACCAAGTCCTTGCCCCCCAAGTTTTATCTTGGCCCAAAGGTTAATTTATAATTAACCTTTTTTTAAAATAATACTTCTGGTTGTCCGTGTTTCTGGTGAACCGTTGGTATATTACATGTTCTTTGCACCTTCCTACAACCCTCTCTTCCCTCCCTCCTAAAATAAGCCCGGCTGCTCTGTCTAAGCTACCATATACTCAGGTGGCACAGCCTTACACTCAGAGTGGAGTCTTGTACTGTCTCAGTTGATTGGTTTTACTAAGCCTTTCGGACAATCTGAAGTCCAACAAACAGTCTTTGAGAGGACACATTTGTCCAAGTCTTTGAACCTCTTGACGCAGTCCGTCTTATCCGAGTCCCCTCACCAGAGTGCATGACTTCAGAATCAAAGATCGACCGGGCAAACACTGTCCTTTGGTGCTGAGAAAAAGGCACCAAAACCTCAGACTGACTAGGAAGACTGAAGAAATCCGTGCCAAGGGTCCACTCTCGAGACTCCTGCTGAGACATCCCACTCGGAGGCCTTCCTTTCGTCACCAGACTGAGGAATCCGGAGACTGGGTCCATCACTGCTTCAAAGAGGAGAATCCAGCTATGAGCATTTCTTCTAACCGACGGTACTATGGGTGAAAGCCATAACAAAGAAGTCACTCTAGAGTGACTGCAGTACCTGAAGCGGTGTCCAGGGTGTCCTCCTTACCTCTGAACCAAGCTGCCGGCTTGTCCCTTTAGGGAGTCCTTTTGCAGGGACCGACTCATGTTAAGTCTTCAAGTATCTTTTCCTAGAGAAACTTTTCCTGTTCTGCTGCTTCCTAAGAATTTGCATCCATTCCTACACCGATCTTTTCCGCATAGTTAGGGATTGGCCTTTTAAAGCGTTAGTTTTTCCAAAAGGTGTATCTACAACGTTAAGCTCTGCTGCTGTGTGATTAACGGTTATAGGTCAAATGCTTGAATGCATTTGATCGAATGACAATATGCTCGAGACAATTGGACCGAAAAAAGGGTCGTTTTTTTTTTTTTTTTTAAAACATCTTTTTTTACCTATACTAGAGCACAAAAAAATATGTACTTAAAAAAAAAAAATTCGACCTTTTTGTTTTCGGTCAAATTGACTCAAGCGTTTTGTCATTCGATCAAATGCATTGGAACATTTGACCGGACACCGTGATATTAACCAACCTTTTTCCTTCCTAAAAGACTTTGTATTATGTGGTTTTGCTAACTAAATACAATTACTGTATATCTTTGTCTTAACGCCAGTGCATGGTCGATAATACTGTGGAACTGTAATTGATGTCAAACTCTAACAATTGTACCGCAAGCGACTACCACTGAAACAGTGGCCTTTAAAAAGTATTAAGAATTCCTGTGTTCGTTGTGAACAAAGTATTTATCTTCCTTGTGTAAATAAAATAAATGTATATTTTAATATAACATTTTGTGTGTAAATGTTTCTTTGGACTATTGTATTTTCTAGGTTCAGTGTACTTACCTACAGCTCGCATCTTCCTCCTATGATGAGCCTGACTGCTATGCCACTCTACCAAGGTTCCTTGAGTAGTACAGACTTATACTATGAGTTGGGGACCTGTATGCCAAGGGATAGTTTTATGATGTCTTACCTCGACTGGACTTTAGGAAAACTCCCCTAACAGACTCGAGCTGCTGGGATTCCGCTTTTCATGTTCCCTAGGGGGTGTTGAGCTTACCAGGCTCCATGTGCTATTTTCAAAGGGGCAGTCTCCCTGTTGGGGCTCAGGGGTGAATTCCCTGTATTAGTCACAGCTGGTTCCAGAATGTATGTCGTGCATTGCAAAGTGCAGTTTTTGTGCCTCTGCGTAGTATCAGCTCATTTGCACGTAGCAGAGCTGTATTGGGGTCCAGTAAGATGATGCCCTCAACATAAATATAGATTTGCCTTGCGGTAATACTAGCTCTGCCGATCCAAAGAATGTGTAAAATGTTTGAATTGTCCTAAAGCATCATTTGATCTTTTTCTTTCAGTTTGTTTGTTCCTCTGTTTCGGTTTGTTGTTGTCTCATGTCATTGTTTTGCCTTTTTTTCTTTTTTTTTTTCTCTCCGTCTGCTTGCCTCTGTTTGGCTCTTGTGGTTCCCAAAATACAACATAGGATGAACATTAGAGTTTCTTTGAGTTTTACTTTTGATTTCTATAATTGCACAATAAATGTGGTTTTGTAGCATGCCATAACTTCAGATTGCTAAATGCCTGTTAATTTGCTTCGACAATACCAGACTGAACAGTTTCTCTCTACAGGTAGCATGAGCCAGGACAACAGGCTGGAAGCTATGTCCAAACTGAAACAGTTCCACTGCAGAGTCCTGATTTCAACCGATTTGGTGAGTTAAAATCTAATTGTAGGCATGTGGGATCATAGCCTCTATAAACCTGTGCTTTACTGGTTTTCCAACTCATCATTTTGGATTGGTAAATGTCAACAAATCCTTAAGATCCTATTGGATGGGAGCATTTCAGCTGCCAAGTCAACGGTTAGGGAATATATATTTTCTGCTGCTTTCTTTCCATAGCCATCAATAGGAAACCTCAATGCTTCACTGTTTGTAACTGGTTGTGACTTCTGGAGGCAAGAACATTTTTTATTAACTTGCTTTGGTAAGCTCAACTGTTTTGGAGCACTGATCAGTTCCTTTGAGTATCGGGGCAGGAAAACATAATTGTACAATTGTTTCTTTTTCCCTGCACACATCACTGTGAAGTGTAGGAGAGAATGTTTGTGTGCGTACAACTTTGTTTTTTAACTTTGTGGTTACTTTCATGATGTGTCCAGGATGGGCTGCTGGCAGCGGATGCTTTTATACCGGTTTCATTTTTGTCTCGTGCACTTTTTGCATTTTTCTGCTTAATGCCATTTATTTGGAGTACCATATACTTAAAAAGGCTGTGCCACTGGATTTAGCCTGTCTTCAGCATCTTGTTTGGGCTTCTTCCTGCCCTCTAGTGGCTGCATGTCCTATATCTATAGTAAGCCCTTTCCTGGAGAAAGCTCCAGCAAAGTGGCTATCTGGTGACCGTCAACATCCCTGCCAAGTGTCTGATGATGGCAGATATGATGGCCTGTATCAATCCATGACTGCTCCTGATCTGCACCATGCACACTGGCAGGATTGCACAGCCCCTGCCAGTTTGAATGATGCAGATCCTTAACTTTGTTGGGCTCGGGGGAGATTCTAATCAGAAATCTGGATGAAAGGGGTACCCCTGCAGCCATTCTTCAAATCGATGTTGGAGCCTTACAAATACGAGCATCCTGCTGAAGACCAGGAACTTGTAAGCTAACCAGCGTTGCAGCTGAAGCTCTTTAATTTGCTGTTGGACCTCCTCGAGCTGACTACTGATGGTGACTCGACCATCACTTGCCTGCGCTTCACCTGATCGAGCTAATCGGCTTTGTAGAGTCTGCACTGCACCGTTGGATCGCTTCAGATCAGCTTGACCTGCCTCAATGCCATCTCCTGAGAGCACTATTTCAAAAAGCCTCAATGCTCTCTAGCCTTAAGGAGCCAAGTGCCTTTTAAGAGCCCTGCCCTTGCCTTTTTAAAAAGACTTGCTTCTACATTTCTCCAGCATGGGGTCTGACATGGATTCACATGCTCATGAATATTCCCTGTTGTCATACTGGGAATCCTCTGTAAAGAAAAAAATCAGTTAGTGTCATTTCTGAACTGTCTTTCTCCTCACTACCAATCATTGAGCTCTGGGTCATACTGCCCCCGGCCAATGACTGCCCTCTCCTTAAGCCCCTCCTCTGGCAGCCATCTTCATATTTGTACAGCATTTTCAAGTGTTGGGATTCCTCGTGTTTAGTTCTCGAGCTTTTACTGCGTTTTTTCTGCTTTTTGGAAGTTTACTCTATTTTTCGGTCAATCGCGTCTTGTGGTCCATCGATCAACCTTCCGATTAACGACCTGTTTTTTGGATTGTAAAGCGCCCATCAAGGGCAGATTTCAAGTTTCTTCGTGGAGGTTTCCAGAAGATTCTTCAGGCCTGCGCCGCGTGGACCATGTCGGAGGAGAAGGATTCAATTCCCTTTTCAAGCTTTGCTCCGACTGCGGCTTACGGAATGTCTTCTCGGACGACAAACCTTCCCAGTACCTTAACTGCCTGTACCCAATGCACCAGGGGAAGATTGTGCTTTTTGCCAGGAGATGGCGGCTCGCACACTGAAGGATCGGCATAGGAGGCTGAAAGAGTGGCTACAGGCTAAGGCCCCTGCTCTGGGTGGTCCCGGGAGTATGCATCTCCTGATTCCATGAAAGCTGAGCAGGCTTCTAAGACCTTTGAGGGCGCCCACTCCCATGGGGGTCCAACAGAAGGCTAAGTACAGCGAGTCTACTGCCACCGGGAGCTCTGTTGAGGTTAGCTCCTCTTGGCCGGGGTGCGTCCGACCTCTCCAGCGACTTCAGTCACCAGTCAACGCTCAGGATGTTCGTCCAAGAGGAAGTTGGACCATCCGGGCAAACTCGAGGAGAAGCCAAAGACCGAACTGCTGGAAAAGGCCAAGTGGGATTGGGGCGCTGATCCTCCCCCTAAGGAGAAGGCCAAGCAGGACATGGGGACTGGACGACTAAGGCTAAACAGAACAAGGGACTGGTCCTGTCTGTGAAAGGCCCAGGTACACCCGACAAAGGCCTAGCCTTCCCTCGAGGTGGTGGTGGCGGCATCTTTCACGAGGCGGATTCACTGGGCGCACCCCCGAACGGGCAAGAGTGTCCCTTCGTCCCAGGAGGGAGGCTGCGTATAGAGAAGACCCCGGAGAAGATGCTGGTGATCTCCCTGAAACCGTCCCATCTAGATGCGAAGAAGGGTCGAGGGGCGCAGAGGTTCTCCAGGGCACAGATATCTCCTCGGAGGAGGAGCTCATCTACCTTAAAACCATCCAGGAGGAGAACGTCTGGAGCAGGTCCTACAATGAGGGTGCCGATGAAGGCGACTACCTGCGCCCCATCTTCCTATTCCGCCTCCACCTCAGCTGCCACCTCTGCCGTTCTCGGTGGACATTCTCCAAGGCATAAATTAGTTTTCAAAATTAATTAGCAGAGTTTGCTAATTAAAAAAGTTTGATTAGCAAACCGACCCATTTGATTAGCAATTTTTTACTCGTATTGTTAATGTCACCAGAAGTTATTTGTACCCAAGACATGACATGAGCAATAATGCAGCAGTTTTGCATACCGCTGAAATAAGACATTAGTGAGAGGAGCAAATTCTTTCAGCTGGACCTGCAGGTCGGGTAGCTTGGGTTATCTATTCAACCTAAGAGAAATGCAGTTGACCCATAGCAATGGAGGACAACACATTTAAAATGCGATTTCTGTAAAATGGTGCATGTCACTATAAACCCACTTTGTTTGAGACACTGCTGCCACCCAGAATCCAGCCATGCACAGTGAACATGTTTTACATTTACTGCAAACAAAGTAAATGTTAAATAAAAGTTTCAAACATGTCTTGTAAATGCTGCTCGCCCTTCATTAAATCTACTTGACTTTGCAAGGGGGCCAAAAGACTTTGTGAGCCATAGATGAGTGTCAGTAAAATGTAAAAGGTTAGCTGCATCAATGGACACACATGGATATGATAAAAAGGCTCTGAAAACCGTTTGGCCAGCTGTCTCATGCAGGTGGTCATATATAATACAATCATAATCCTAAAGCAAAGCGGGCTCTGGAGGCTAACTATAGTGTTTTGTATTGCAATAGATTTGTAGATGTATAGATTGGATGGAACTATTGATCACTACTTTGCATAAGTATCTAGTTTGCTTTGTGTATTCGTCATGTAAGAGCAAATAAAGACTAAGCAGAGTGGATAGCGTAGCAGATGGAGAACTTGACAAACTGAGTCGTATTGTAGTTTGTGGTCATCTTACTTGCGTGTTACCAGGTATAAAGCAACAGGGTGATAACCTAGAATGTCAAGGAGTATGGGTTCGCTCATGGGTTGTGAACCAGTTGAAAGATGTATGCAACCTGCAGGTTACAGAACCAGGTTTGCCATCAAAGGCATTTGATCATGTGATCATGTACATTTTCAAAGTGGTCACTCGTCAATATGATGCATCTTCCCCAACAAAATGAAATATAATTGGCACTATGACATTTAGATACACTAACCTAAATTTCACTGTAAAGCATGAGATGATGCATTGTTTTACAGTATCAATACTATAATTATGCATTATGTAACAACTTACATTTTAGGAATGGAATTGCATGACTATTTTTAAATAGAGTTGACAAATACTGGTCTTTGCCAGACCGGGTCCAGAAAGCTTATTGAAAGTATCATCCCAATGTACTTCTGGTTTGCAATTTGAAAAAAGAAAATAATTCATGCCTAGCACTTCCACACATGCCTTTGGCACTTAAGAGTGGAGGTGATGATCACTTCTGCACTTTCTCTCCATTAGCACTTGAAGTGAACAGAGCAAAGAGGGTGAAGAAAGAACCAAAGGCAAGGGAGGAATGCACGGCGAGCTGTGCTTTCATTGAAGAGGGCAACTTAAATAGCCAACTCTGCTACACAAGTGTCTATTTGATTAGCAAACCTACTGAATTGCATAGCAAATTGCTATGTAACACTGCTTATTCTATGCCTTGTTCTCTCTGCACTGCATACTCGGGTCTCCGAGATACAGACGAGGATACCTATTGCGCCACCTGTCCCTGCAGCGACGCCAGCAACGGCTGACCCTTTGGCAATGGGGGAACCGCCAGCCAAGAAGAGGAAGAGGCATCCTGCGCCTTCTAGCCACCCCTCGCCTCCCTCTCCTCCCACCCCCTCCGAGGGATGAAACAGACAGCGGCGACGACTGGCACGGACGGCGACGGTGTGATGGAGGACCTCCTGTCGCCGCCTCCCACATCATCCCCGCCGGACGAGATAGGCCTGTTGCACTCTGATCTCCAGAGCTTCGGAGCTCTTCCAGCTCGCTCTAGAGAAGGAGGGCTTCTTGTACCAGCGCCGCAAGGCAAAGAGAAAGACCATCCTCTCGGTCCCACTCCTGGATGACATTTGAGACGAAATCTCGTCTCTCATGAAGAACCCTTCTTACGGCTCCGGCGAAGGATTGCCTTGAGAAGTAGTACAGGGTGCCGACTCTGCGCCCAAGTGCTTGTGGACCCATCCGTCACCGGACTGATATCGGCAGCGGCCAAGAAGTAGTAGTCGGTCGCTTCTTCTTCTGCAGTGTCCACCCCTCCGGACAGCGAGGGTAAGAAGTTAGGCCATGGGACAACGGGTTATCTACTCTGCAGCTAATAACATCAAGGCCGCCAACGCCCTTGCCATCGTAGCACACTACGGGCGAGAGCTGTGGTTCAAGATCGCTCCCATGCTGGACTTCCTCCCCGACGACAGAGGGCGGAGGCGTTGGACATTCTGCAGGAAGGTGAGGTGGCTTCGGACCACGCTATCACGGTGGCCACGGACATCGCCGACACGGGGTTCCGTCAGATGGGCAACAGCATTTGCCTTCGTCATCGTGGCTGGCTCAAGGCCACCAACTTTTGTCAGGACGTTCAGACAAGGGTTTTGGACATGCCTTTTTGATGGAGGCTGTAGATGAGTCGCTACAGGCCATCAAGACTGACGCAGACGGCACGTGCCTTGGGTACTCTTAAACAGCAACGGCCGTCCTTTCGGCCCTCAGGAGGCAGATCCCAAGGATCTTCCAAAGGTTTCACTGGGAGCTCGTCTTCTTACCGCCATCCCTCCTGCTCCTTGTCCCAGAAATCCAACAGGGGCAGTTCCAAGGCTTTCGGAGGAGGACGTTGTCTGCGCCAGGGACCCCAAGGTGGCCCTTTGACGTACATGCAAGATTGAACCGGCCGTGACATCCCTGGTGGGAGGCCGGCTGGCGAACTTCATCAGCGTGTGGAAGACCATCTCCACCGACTGTTGGGTGCTTGACGGTCTCGCCCACACACACCCTGGAAGTTCAACGGAAGTGTCCCCAAATACTACCAGTGTCCCAGCAGGAAAACACATCCCTCTGCTTCTGCAAGAGGTGCAGGCCATGCTAAAGAAAGGAGCAATAGAGCTTGTCCCAAAGCGGCTCCGGAGTATACTCTAGGTACTTTCTTGTGAAAAAGAAGACCGGGGGCTGGAGGCCCATCCTCGACGTCCGACAACTAAACAAATACATCAAGTCCCAAAAGTTTCAAATGGTCACTCTTCAACACGTGCTCGGACTACTGGAAAAAAGAGACATTCTGTCGTCGCTGGACTTGTAGGATGCGTACTTATCATCCTAATTCACAAGTGACGCAGAAAGTTTCTGCGCTTCGTCGTTCAGGGGAAGCATTACCAATTCAAGGCCCTTACCTTCGGATTGAAGTCTGCACCAAGTGCCTGGTGCCGGTGGCGGCGCATCTGCGACTACAAGGGATCCACGTCTACCCTTACTTGGACAACTGGCTCATCCGGGCCAGCACAAAGAACATTGCCGTCGACCACACAGCACGGACTGACCGCCTACTGACGGATCTGGGGTTCTCGTGAACTATGCAAAGTTCCGCTCGACTCCATCGCAGGACACGCTGTTCCTAGGATCCCGGCTCGACACTCCTGCCTGGCGTCACCATCGGAGGAGAGAGTTGCGCCCATCCTGGGCTAGGTTCAACGGCTGCTCGCTCTGAAGATCACCATGGTGAGGACCATCAAGTCTCTGCTCGGCCTGATGTCGTGCATTTATCTCATCCGACTCTGCAGGCTACGGATGCGGCCCCTGCTGGAGTTCCTCAACGTCCGTTGGATTCAAGTGTCCGGAAGCTTCCAAGACAAGATCGCTCTCGATGAGGGGTTCCGTCGGGCAATAAGATGGTGGGGCGTGTGCTCTGATCTGACTGGAGGCGTGGATTTCCAGGCCCCACCACATCAGGAAACGGTAACGACGGAAGTCTTCACGCCAGAGGGTTGTGGCTGCCGAAGGAAAAGACATTGCACATCAATGTTCTCGAGCTAGGGGCAGTGTTTTGGGCCCTGGAATCGTTCCTGCCATCCATTAAGGTGAAGGAGGTGCGGGTCTGTACGGACAATACCACCACAATGGTTTACATCAGGACACAGGGGCGGGGGACATCAGGTCCCAAGCGCTCTCCAAAGGGGTGCAGGATTTATGGCACTGGGCCGTCGCCCTGGGGATGTTCCTTATCCCGTTTCATCTGGCAGGAGTAAAGAACACAGTCAGACTCTCTGTGCAGGGAGCTTTGCTGTTGCCACCAATGGGAACTTCGGCAGGACCTAGTGGAGAACCTATTCCTCAAATGGGGCAATCCCCAGATTGACTTGTTTGTGACAGCGACGAACACCAAGTGCCGGAGGTTTGCCAGCAGGTTTCCAAGAAGGGGATCATGGGGGACACATTTTCCTTCCTTTGGGAAGGCCTCTTTCTGTATGCGTTGCCGTTGTTACTTCGAGTCACCAATCCACACAGTGTTGGTGCCGGATGATCCTCGTTGCACCGGCGTGGCCGAGGCAGATCTGGTAGCCGGACTTTCTCAGCATGTCAGCGTCCCCACCAGTCAAGCTGCCAGTGGTCGCAGATCTTCTCGCCAGGGAAGGAGGCCCATTCTTCACCACGATCCAGGGTGTATGAACCTGAAGGCCTGGCTCCTGCAGCGCTAGAATTCAGTGGCTGTGATCTCCTGGCGGACTGCAAGGAAGTTCTCACCAAGGCAAGAGCATATTCTACTTTGAAATGCTACGGACTCGGGTGGAAGAGATTTGCTATGTGGTGGTGTTCCCAGAAGATCGACCCACTGAGGGTCAAGGCTTCTTAGGTACTTCAATATTTGCTGTCGTTAGCCAAATCGGGGCTGTCTTACGCCTCCATCAAGGTTCATCTGTTGGCTATCTCCTGCTACACCAGATCCCCAGGATGACCATCTTTGTGGTCGCACCGATTGGTCAAGGGACTATTCCGCTTATTCCCGTTGGTGAAGGCTCCGGCCCCGCCGTGGGAGCTCAATTTGATGCTTAGTAGGCTCATGGGACCTCCCTTCGAGCCTATGCAGTCTGCTCCGCTCCGTGGAAAACTGCTTTTCTCATGGCCATCACCTCCGCACGACAAGTGGGAGAGATCCCGGCCCTCTCCTGTAAACCACCTTACTTGATTTTCCGCGAGACAAGGGTGGTGCTAAGGACACACCCCTCCTTCATGCCCAAGGTGCCGTCGGACTTTCATCTAAACGAGCCCTTGGTGTTACCTGCGTTTTTCTGACGCCTTTGTCGCCGGCTGAAAGAACTTTGCACTCGCTAGATGTCGCTAGAGCGCTGAAGTTGTATGTGTCCCGCACAAAGTTTCCGGAAAACCTCAACATTTTTGTGAACTTTGGCCCTGTGAACCATGGGAAGGCCCTCTCCAAGGCTTCCATTTCCAGGTGGCTTTCCGGCTGTATCACCCACTGTCACCGGTTGACAAACCGGCCGCTGCCTGGCCGTCCGAGAGCCCATCCACCAGAGTGATTGCTGCTACAACGGCGTTCCTGTCTGGAGTGCCCTGCTGGACATATGCAGGGCTGCTACGTGGAGGTCGACTCACCCCTTCACGAAATTCTACTGCATCGACAGGGATTCCAGGGAAGAGTCCAGAGTCGGCCAAGCAGTGGTGCGCAACCTGTTTGCTTGAAGGTGAGCCTGGGGAAGAGGTCAGAGATGCTGAATGTTGAGCCTTGCCACCTCCCGTGGTTGTGCATTTGTGTACTGCTATGTATTCTTTATTCATGAGCATATAAATCCATGCCAAATCCCATGCTGGAGAAGGAACAAGTTACTTCCCTGTAACTGTTCTTCGAGGGGATTGGGTCCTCCGACGTATTCCATATCTGACATGTAATCACCACAGCTGTGCTGCTTCGGAAACTTTTTTCGGCTCCTGCGTCGATGCGCCGTCGTCGAGGGCCTCGTCCGACGTCATCCGATGTGATAAGTAGGACGCACGACGCCTGTAGCCTCAGTTCCGTTTTTTCCGCGAACGTGTTGCTTCGTGATTCTCAGTTCAAGCCTCGACTCTTTGGAGTTCTGTTCTTCTCGGTTCTTCGAACCTGTTCGTTTTGTGCAAATCCTTCGTGTGAAGATGTCTTCTACTTCGTCTTCGACCCCGCGTCCAGGTTTCAAGAAGTGCGGGGAGTGTGGGTCCAAGATGTCGGTGATGGACTCGCACGACGCCTGCCTCTGGTGCCTCGGGGAGGCCCACGACACGGATGACTGTATCGACTGCCAGTCGCTCACGTCCAAAGCCTTACGCGAACGTAAGAAGAAGTTGTCGGTAGGTCGGGTGTCCAAGCCCAGGAAGTCGAAGTCTGCGGGGCTTTCGACGGATGATTCGAGGGGTGACTCTCCGCGTCATCGTCGGAAGTCTCGTGGGTCTCCTTCTAGGAGAGTCGGTCTCGCTACTCCTCAGCCTCTTCGAGGCGTTCTCGGAAGCGCCGACACCGGTCGTCTTCCAGGTCCTCCTCGGAGGACTCTGCCCGGCACGTCGCTTACCCCACCAGCCGTGCGACGCCGGAGGAATGGGCTTCCTTCGGGAAGAAAATGCTGGCGATTCTTGAGTCGCAGGGTACTAAGCCGTCCGCGCCCCCGAGTGGGGTCGGTCGTGTGAGGTCGAGAGACACCGCTCGCATGAGTGGTCGGCACGAGTCACGGGAGAGGTCCCGTTCGGACAAGGAGACTCGTTCTCGCCGTACCCGTTCCAGGACCCGGTCCTCGACGCGTTCGAGACCGTGTGCACCTGTGAAGTCTTCGAGGAAGACATCGACGTCTGAGGCGTCGACAGGCTTTCTCGAGGCTCCGGCTTCGGGGAAGTGGTCGAGGCCGTCGACGCTCGGGTCGTCAAGGGACACGCTCGGGGCTCCGGCCTCGAGGGCTGTGTCGACGCCGCCGATGCTGGAGGCGCTGCGTCTGACGTCGACGCCGATTTCCTCGGCGCCGATCCTCTCGGCGCCGATGCCGGTTCTCACGGCGCCGATTCGCTCAACGCCATCGACGCCTTTCGTGTCGGAGGTACCCCGTGGCACGGGAGAACCCCCTAGGAAGGCTCTGGTTAAGAGCAAGCACTCGGGTGCCTTCTTTTCGCCACCTCGACTATATTTCAGAGGCGGATGAGGATTCTGATGGCCTGGTTCCTAGTCGGGTTCCAGATGAAATTGTCTCGGGCCTTGGTCAGTTTGACGATTTGAGACAGTCACTGCATGATGCCAGTGGACTGGACACCTCTCCGGAGGTGGAGTTTTGTAGGCCTGAGCCTGGCTCTCATGCCGATTCCTCGTACCGGTGCCTTATGGCTAGGGTTTCTGAGTACTTGGGATGGTCTGCTCCCCCAGGGGAGTTTGTGCAGGATGATCTGACGGACATCCTTGATGTTGGTCCCCCAACTGACCCGGTACTGCCGTTCCATATGGCTTTACAGAGAAGGGTGGCAGCGGCTTGGACTGCTCCAGAGAGTCTCCCGGCGGTGGGCAGATCCTTGTCGCGAAAATACCGTCCAGCCAGTAGCGACCCCTGCTACTTGACCAGGCACCCCGCTCCGGAGAGTTTGGTGGTGCAGGCGGCCCCGGCCCCGGCAAAGCAGGCGTCGTACCCTACCATCCCTCCTGATAGGGACGACAAACGTTTTGATGGCTGGGCGAAGAAAGTGTTTTCTTCTGGTGGTATGGCGCTTCGGGCGGCCAACTCCATTTGTGCCTTGTCTCGTTTCACACACACTCTGTGGAACTGTGTTGCGTTGGCGGCTGAACATCGTCCCGAAGGGGACGAACGGGATGGTTTCCTTGCTATGGTCCAGGATGGTAAGGATGCCATGTGTGAGTCCGTTCAGTCGGGTTTGGATTTAGCTGAATGCGTCAGTAGGTCCATGGCGGCGAGCACCGTGATACGCAGGTTTGCGTGGTTGCGGAAGTCGGGGTTTGCTCCTGATGTGCAGTCCCGGCTCCTCAACATGCCCTTTGACGGTGAACACCTTTTTGGCAGCAAGGCTGACGAGAGCCTTGAGAGGTTGCAGACCTCAAAAGCTGCAGCGAAGTCGTTGGGCGCTGCAGTTCGCCAACCTCTGCCTTTTCGTCCTAGGGGACAGCAGTGGAGGGTTGGTTCCTTTCGCTATTACTCATCCTTCAGTAAAGCGAGAGGAGCTGGCAGTCAAAGAGGCCATCGCAGGGGTACCAGAGGTGGACGACAGGGTACCCGTGGTGCCAAGGCCGCTCGGGCAGTTGCCTCTTTGCCCTCAGGTAACGCTGCAGCCGCTCCCACTCAGTCGTGAGGCCATGTCCCATGGTTCGCCGGTTGGGGGACGGCTGGCGCAGCATCTTGTAGAGTGGCAAGCCATTACTTCAGTTGTGTGGGTTCTGGAGATCATAACCCACGGCTACTGTCTTCCCTTTCGGCACTGGCCTCGCCACAATCCACCGGGGAACCTCTCTTTGCAGAGTCCGGATCCGCTCCTTGCGCAGGAAATTCAAGCCCTGCTGGAGAAAGGCGCCATAGAACTGGTGCCTGTAGCGGAGAGGAACAAGGGATGGTATTCCCCTTATTTTTTGATTTCGAAGAAAGACGGGGGATTGTGACCCATCATGGACTTGCGCGGTTTGAACAAACTCCTCAGGAGGGACAAGTACAAGATGGTTACTCTCTCTCAAGTCCTCCAGGCCCTTCAGCTTCAGGACTGGTTGGTGTCACTCGACCTCAAGGATGCTTACTTCCATGTGCCGATCCATCCCAAGCACAAGAAGTACCTGAGGTTCGCGGTTGGCGACTCGCACTTTCAGTTTCGGGTCCTGCCGTTCGGATTGACCTCCGCCCCGAGGGTTTTCACCAAGCTCATGGTGGTGGTGGCAGCGCATCTCAGGCAAGGGGGGATTCACGTCTACCCCTACCTGGACGATTGGTTGATCAGGGGGAGCTCTCCCGAGCAAGTCCTGGATCATCTGTCCGTCTCCTGCCGCTCCCTTCACAGGCTGGGCTTCTCCCTCAATTTAAAGAAGTCCCATTTGACGCCAACACAGCGGCTCCAGTACATCGGAGTGGTGCTCGACACTTCCCTGGGGCAGTGTTTTCCTCCCCAGGTGAGGGCTCTTCACATTCAGCAGATGGCGCACAAGTTTCAGCATGCCCAGTCGCTCCCTGCGTTCGAGTTCTTGAGGTTGCTCGGCCTCATGGCATCCTGCATTCTTCTGGTGCCAGAGGCTCGCCTGCGGATGAGATCTTTGCAGTGGGCACTCAAGACGCAATGGTCGCAGTCCTCCGGCGGGATGTCGGACCCCGTTCGGTCGCCCGGGATCTTCTGTGGTGGGCCGTCGAAGGCAACTTGATGAATCGGGCTCCATTTTGGCTTCCCTGGCCGGAGGTGACGATCGTGACGGATGCATCCCTCACGGGATGGGGAGCTCATGCCAACGGGCTGACAGTCAGCGGTCGTTGGTCTCCGTCGGAGTCCAGACTCCATATCAATCTTTTGGAGCTGAGGGCCATCAGGCTAGCCCTGAAGGCTTTTCTGCCGACTGTGCGAGGAAAGAGTGTCCCGATCCTGACGGACCATACAGTGGCCATGCACTACCTCAACAAAAAGGGGGGGGCAGGGTCACTTCCTCTGTGCAGGGAGGCGATGCAGCTCGAGTTCTGGGCCATCCAGCAGGAAGTTTCGATCTCGGCTGTTCATCTGGCCGGAGACGAGAACGTGACGGCGGACGCTCTGAGCAGGCAGAGCGCAATCTCTCACGAGTGGGAGGTGGCTCAGGAGATTCTCCTGGAGATCTTCGCCTTTTGGGGGACCCCTCAAGTGGATCTCTTCGCCTCCAGTGTCAACCGGAAGTGCGAAAGGTTTTGCTCGCGGGAATTTCCTCCAAAAGGAGCCTTAGGAGACGCGTTCGTGGTGGAGTGGTCATTCCCGCTGCTGTACGCGTTTCCTCCAGTCCCCGTCATCCCGCAAGTGCTGCGGAGGTTACGGAAGTTCGGTTCCCGGATGATCCTCATTGCCCCGGCGTGGGCTCGGAGGACGTGGTACCCGGACCTTCTCGACTTATCCATCTGCCCTCCACGTCGTCTTCCCTACCGAGACGATCTGCTCTCACGGGAGGGGGGTCAGGTTCTCCATCCAGAGGTCAGATCCCTCAACCTTCACGCTTGGCTTCTGAAAGGTTGAGGTTTAAGGATTGGGACCTCCCTGAGGACGTGATGGAGGTGTTGCTTTCGGCCCGAAGGCCAGCAACAAAGTCTCTGTACCGTTGCCGTTGGCGTAAGTTCTTCGACTGGTGCAGAGTTCAGAATGTGGATCCTTTAGCATGTGACATCCCCATGGTTCTGTCCTTTTTACTTTCTTTGGCCCACAGGGGCTTGCAAGTGGGTACCGTTAAAGGTTACCTGGCGGCGCTGTCCATCTTTAAGCGCTCGTCTGAAGAGTGTTCTTACTTTAAAATCCCTTTGATTTCACAGTTTCTGAAAGGGCTCACTAATGTGTTCCCTCCATCACCTTTCCTGGTGCCCGGTTGGGATTTAAACCTTGTTAAGTTTCTTATGGGTGCTCCGTTTGAGCCTTTACATTCTTGCCCTTTGAGGCTGTTAACTCTGAAAACTGTGTTTTTAGTTGCGGTTACTTCCGCTCGCAGAGTGAGTGAGTTACAGGCTCTTTCAGTTAAGCCTCCCTTCACTGTATTTCACAAGGACAGGGTTGTCCTTAGAGTTCGTCCTTCTTTTCTTCCGAAGGTAGTGACGGAATTTCATTTGGCCCAGAAGGTTGTTCTTCCGGCATTCTATCCTCCTCCGCATCCTGGTAAGGAAGAGGAGAGGCTCCATAGGCTTGATCCTAGGAGAGCTTTAAGCTTTTATGTTTCACGCATGTCCCGGGTCAGAGTGGACGATCAACTCTTTATTGGTTACGCTGGTAAGCGTTTGGGGCAAGCTGTGACGAAACAGACTTTGTCTCGCTGGATTATTTTGGCCATCTCGCAGTGCTACCGCTTGGCGGGTAAGGACCCACCGGCTGGCTTGCGGGCCCATTCTACCAGGGGTATGGTTGCGTCTACTGCCCTGCAGAGGGGTGTTCCTATTCGCAACATCTGTGATGCAGCCACCTGGGCTTCAGTACATACTTTTGTACGTCACTATTCCCTCGATTCCATCCGAGCACAGGATCTGGCCTTTGGCAAGGCGGTCCTTTGCTCTGCTATTTGATTGGCTATTCTAAATCTTGATTCTAAATTCTTTCCCTCCTCCTTGCTCTGGTACTGCTTTGGGAGTCTGTCATAGATATGGAATACGTCGGAGGACCCAATCCCCTCGAAGAACAAGTTACTTTCTTACCTGGTAACGTTCTTTCGATGGGATGGTCCGACGACTTATTCCATATCGCTCCCGCCCTGCCTTCCCCGCTGCAGAATTTCTTTTGCGATTGCAGCTTACGTTCCGCAAGCCTTTGTGTCTGACTGGCAGTTGACTAGTGTCACACGTTCTGGGGGAAAAAACTACAACTGAGGCTACGGGTGTCGTGCGTCCTACTTATCACATCGGATGACGTTGGACGTCGGAGGAGGCCCTCGACGACGGCGCATCGACGTCTTCGACGCAGGACGCAGACGCCGAAAAAAGTTTCCGAAGCAGCACAGCTGTGGTGATTACATGTCATAGATATGGAATACGTCGTCGGACCATCCCATCGAAAGAACGTTACCAGGTAAGAAAGTAACTTGTTCTTCTCTAGCATGGGTCTGGCATGGATTCACATGTGAACCCTCCCGCCTACCCCTCTGCGTCTCTTGTCTTGGTCCTACTGCCACTTTACGTGCTAGCAAATCTGAAGATGGCTGCCAGAGGAGGGGCTTTGGTAGAGGGCAGTTATTGGCTGGGGGCAGTATGACCCAGAGCTCAGTGATTGGTTGTTACGAGAAAGACAGTTCAGAAATGAACTGACACTGATTTATTTTCTTTACTGAGGATTCCCAGCCTGACGACTGGGAATATTCATAAGCATGTGAATCCTTGCCAGACCCATGCCGGAGAACAGTTACAGGTGAGTAACTTGTACCTTTAATTTGCTGCTCAAATCCTTTCCCTCCACACCCATCTTCACACAGGGTGCTGCTTTATATTCAGTCTGCATTGATTGTGTTTTTTTTCATTGAGGTGGGTCTTCAATATGTTTTTAATTAGTAGTATTTAAGTTCCTATTTTTCTAGAAGCCTGTTTGGACATACTTTTATTTTGATAACCGCCATACTATTGTTTATTATTGCAACTGTATCAGTTCCACCTCTGAGAGTACGCCTGCCTTCAGTCCACATTACTCAAAAGGCCAAAGTTGGTGTACCTGTTGAGTTGTCTGTTAACACCTTTGATTGGGCGCACTGCTAGTTTAAAAGTAGTTTGAATCTGCGTTATGTTATGTTATCGGTACTTGTATAGCGCACCGTCGCCAACGGAATTGGTCCGCAGGCGCTCTGGTGGATCCGTAAACAGGAAGGGTGGGTAGGGTTAGTCAGGAAGAGGGGAGAAGGAGAGTGGGAGAAGTGGTGTGCTGTTGGCAGCTTCAGCTCGGTATACACAGAGTTCTGTGCTTTGTTCCTAGTATCGGATCGGTCGAAGGCCTCGAGTGCTGTGGGTGAAGTTTGTGTTGTTGATGTGGTGTGGTAAAGTGCGTGCGGATTGCTGGGAGAGGGATAGTTGTGTGGTTTTGTGTGAGTTTAAGTATGCAGAAGATTGAGGGTTGGGTTAGTGGGGTCTGTATCGTGATTCAGGTACTTATGGTTCCGTTAGAGTTGTATACCTGTGGGTTGGGATGTTGCTGGTTCCTCGTGGGCCGATTCGCTTTGTTGCGCTGATCCAACTGTATCCTATCTAGTATAGTTTGGATTGGTGGGTGCATCTGAATCTAATCTTCAGGTGTGGGACTGGGTGGGTGATATCTATTCTTAGATGATCTAGTATGACCCTGGTGGGTTAAGGCTTTGAATGGTTCAGGGTAGGGGTCATGTTGATGTGTCGTCCTACTGGATCCGTCTAGGTGAGCCTGTGTGTTCAGATGTTCGTATCCTTCTGTCCTGACAGGTACTTTGGTTTCCGTGGGGTGAACATCCTTGTGACTGATTAGTTGTAGTTTTGTGTGGTGGGGCATTGTGCTTCCTGCTTTGTATTGGTGGACAGTGTGTAGTGATAAAACATTCTGTTTCTCACCCATTGCATTGGGGCCCATAGTGCTTCCTTTCCCTCTGTTTTGTCCTTAGGGCTGTAGGGGAAGGTAATAGTTAAGGTCATGGTCCTCTTGATGATTCGTTCTAGTCTTTCTGTCTTAGTTTTCTATGTTTACTGTCTTTGGTTGTGTTGCGACTGTCTCCCATTCTGTACTTTAGTATGTCGTGGGTTATTTACCTCGGCTTTTCCCATTGATTGATCAGTGTGTATCGCGGTCGCTCTAGGTTCATTGATGTTTTTAGTTATGTCGATGTCCCTGTGGCCAGTCTTTCTAGTTATGAAGTGGAGAGCCAGTTTTTGAGCAATTTCCTGAATAGTAGGTGGTTTCTTGTGTTGCGTATGTACTTTGGAAGATTGTTCCAGGTTTTCGAGGCTTGGTGAGAGGAGGATCCTCCAAGTTTTCTTTTGTTGTAGGGCTTCGGTTCCAGACAGATGTCCATGCTTGATCTGAGCGTTCTTGTTGGTTGATGTAGGTGCAGTTTGTCTCTTAGGAACTCAGCGCCTTTGTTGTGTACTGCTCTGTGCGTAATGCACATTGTTTTGAATTTTATTCGTTGTTTTATTGGTAGCCAATGTAGTGTTTTCAGCGCTGGTGCGGTGTGTTCTCTTCGGGGTAGTTTCAGAAGTAGTCTGGCTGCCGCGTTTTGAATGCGTTGTAGTTTTTTTAGGAGTTGTTCAGGCATGCCTAGGTATAGGCTATTGGCGTAGTCTACTTTGGACATGACGAGGGCGATGATGGTGGTTGTTCTGTTGGTAAACGATAGGAACAGTATTATTCTCTTTGCTGCTCGCAGTCAGAAGAAGCATTTCTTGAGGAGACCGTTTACTTGTGGCTCTAGCGTGAGATCATTGTCCATCGGAACCCCCAGGTTTTTTACAATCAGCGAGTTTTAGAACTAGTCCTGTACTCCGACAGAACAGTAGTCATTTCATCACAGCTTGAGTTCCTTGCAGAGGGTTTTGACATGTCGTTACGTCAAGACTGCTTTGATTCTTGGAAAGGAACAAAGACTGATTTGAAAAAAGAGGCATCCCTTCTCTGATGTTGCAGAGTGGCAAAAATATCACTGGAATCTGTAAGCTTTCTGTTATCATTTTTCGTGTCTGTTATGTTGTTACCCAGCCTAGTAATACCTTACCTTTGCTGCCACCTGTGGACCAATAATTGATGCTGTTAAAACCAGTCCCCAGTGTGCTAAGCTTTTATGCTTCGCACACATGGTGTCACTTGGTGTTGGTCGAAATTACAACATTCCTGGTGTTCTCCAAATAAGAACATATTTTCACATTTTCTGTAAATATGTCCCTGAACATCACTGGAGGGGGGGGGGGAGGTTCTCGTTCCCCTGGACCTACCATCTTTGTGGGCTATTCAGATATGAAGTTCTGTCCCTCCTCTTTCTATGAAACGTGAGTGTGCAGTCATTTCTGAATATTCTCATCTCCAGTGAGGATCTGCTTCCTTTAGATCTGAGTGTTTAAAGAATCTAGTCCAAGATTATGGCACATGTATTTTTCTATTGTAGCTTTCTTCCATGGTCTTCAATGCAGTAGTATCTTAGCTGATTTGTTGGGCGAGTACAAGCCAGGTTCTTAAGGCCACTTGCCTGCAACAGACTGATCTCTGGAAACGGTTGCAATGGACTTGTAAGCATTAGTCCTCTGTTTAGAGATAACTGGCCATATTAAGGCTTGTGAATCTGCTACTCAACTCTTCTCCGCTTTAAGTACCTTACAGTGTATGTTTCTATGTGTAACTGTATTGAGTACTAAACTCCTAATGTAAACCACTCTGTTGCCAAACTGTGGATGCACGCATGCTAATAGTGATATTATTTACCAAATACCTTGTTTAATATTATGCTTTCTTGTGCGTATTACACAGTATATTTGTTACCTGTGTGGACTTCTATGCCTTCAGACTTTGTACTGTTACCTGTACCTCACACTGTTAGGTAAGATTTTTATGGCAATGATGCATCTTCCTGACCTGTGTAACCCCAGAAATGTTTGCTTTACTGGTGGATTCCTTTTCCTTAAACCTCTGGGAGTAGCAACCTTTTCCCACACTCACCGAATCTTTTAATCTTTTTGTGGGTGTCATTTTCAAGACTGTCTTATTAATTTGATTCTCTTTGACAACTTTTGGCAATACGTGCCTGTTGTTTCTGGATTTCCCTTTGGGCTCCCCTTTTCACTTTCTCTGGCTAAGCTTGTGAGAACTACAGTTCCCAAGGGTAGAAAGGATCTTTGGATCCCTTATACATTTTGTTGGTGAAACCAGCACCCCCCCACCACCTTATGTGGAGTGCTGGGGGGATACTGGGTATCCCCTTTCTTATTCTAAATGTAACATGTTAAAAGGGCAAACTTACCTTTAATGGCTGGTGGCAGTGAAGCTTTTTATTAATTTGGGGCCCCTTTACCGCAGAGTGTTGTCACAGTCCTTGTTAAGGCACCCATGGGTACTCATTTTACCAAAATGGCCCCTTCTTACTTTTTTTGCTATTTGTGTTCTTTGTCCTTTCGTGTTGCTTCCCTTGACATCCAGGGCTGGAAGATCTTTTGTTTTTAACTTTATCTTCGGCAGGTGTGGATTCCCTGCTCAGGCTCCTCTGAAGGCAGGAAGTCCAGAACTATGCAGCCCTTTGTCTTGCAGCCTGACTGCTAGAAGCCAGTTGAAACAGGCAGTCTGGCTATCCTGAAAGGACTGCCAATCCCCCCAAGTTTGAATGTTGCATGGCTGTTTGATTGGCTGGGTTCCTGCATAAGTCCGGAGAGCCTGCTATGTAACTGGAGCCTGGTGTTACCCTCCGTTCCAATCGACCTGGGCACTCTGAAAACGAGGATCTAGACCCAGAACCTGGTGAGATCCACTAGACTCAGGAAGACATGCATTTTGAGCCATCACATGTTGTGCTGCGGCCTTGCGGGGCTGCAATACCCCAATACCCTGGGAGCTCGAGCCATCATGCGATGCGCAGTTTTCCGAATTCTGAATCTTGCAGAAACTTTGTGGGCATCCTGCTGGACCTCCAGAGACACGAGTAGAGTCCAAAATGTCCCCTCGCCACAGTGCTGGACCTTGCAAAAAACGAGACTCCGACCAGCGATATTCAGCCTTCATTTGGCCCCTGACAAGTGTGCCAAAACCACAGAGCCCCATCAAGCCAGGAGGAAACTCTTGCCTGGAGCCTTCTGCATCGCTCCTTGCTGAAAAGGCAACCCCCAGGTTCCTGCCTTCATGATAAGGAATTCAGTGCCTGGGTTTTTGGCTGCAGATCCTGAAGTCCTCCTGCTGCAAACTCTTCTTCTGTGCTGAGGTACTGTGCTGACTTCAGTATTACTTACCTCAATGATTCCTGTGTATCTTTGGGGTGTTTTCTGTGAATGGAAGTCCTCTTGTCCAGTGCACCCTGGCCTCTGCTGGAATACTCGGAGGGTGTCTTCTCTGAAGTCCCTGGACCCTCTAACTTTGAAAGTAGAATGCTTACTTGTTTGAACAGTCTTTTCTGGAACTCTGACTTTGCCTGCAACTGAGCCCTATCTCACCCCGCCTGCAGCTGCTCCTAGACCACTAGGGACCCTCTTCTGCCTCAGAACTTGTGTCATAGAATTGGGAAGAGCTGGATACTTTAAGGGGTCTTCCTTGAAAAGTAAAACAAATGTTGAAAAGTTTACTTGTAAAAGAGTTGGTTGGTAACTTTAACTCCGAGAGTGAACAGTTAATGTTCTTACTTACTTTACAAGTGTTCTGTCACTTGTAAAAGTATATGTAAAGTTATTACTTACCCTGATATGGTCTGACATTCTGAAAAAAAAACCTGTTTTACCTACCTGGAATAGCTGTGTGCCATTCTGAATACGTGTACTCACTCATGCATTCCTTAGAAACCGTCTCACCAGTCTGACAGAGTAGATGGAAGGTTAATTTACTCACCTGTGAATTGGGTCCCCCTCTTCCCAAAAGTAATGCTGTGGGTCCCACTGTACTATTCCTGTTGGGATATAAATGTATCAGTGTCCCCAATTGGGTCTTACTTCTCATGACTTGCTGTTAGCCTGTCAAGAATAAGTCTGGCTTAGGTTATACTGATCCTTAAGCTGCTGATTGCTCCTTTTAAAAGTATATAGGTTTTACCTGCCTAGAATACCTGTGTGCCATTCTTAGTGTTCTTTAGGTGTAGCTGAACTTGGTATGCAGGGTGTAATCTTCAGTTATTGTAAACAGTTCTTACTGATCTTGGACTGTGTTCCACTGAGCTGAAAAGTAAGTGTAATTGTATTTCTGATGCTTGTTAATCTGCTTAGAATCACCTGCTGTGCATATGGTCCGACATCCAGTGGTAACCGCAGAGTATTGCATCTTGTCTTTCGAGGATGGAAAGGGGACTTCGGCAAAGGCGTGTCTGTAACACTATCCTTAACGTGACGTGTAGTGTACCCAAAATCCCTCACACGCGGAGGACTCTCAGATTGTTTTTTTCCCACCCAGCTTACTGGTCGCCCTAATGCAGAGCTCTTACATAGAGATGGCGTTATTGTCATATTTATCGACTTTGTTGTTATTCCTATTAAGTCACTTCAACAGTTGAATCCTGTGAAACGACGTTGAAGACTGCTGCAGACTTTCGAGGCCTGATTGATCCTAGCGGCGCTGCTGCCACGTGGCCATGCCTTTTGGCCGGCCTAGACAGTAGGGAGAGTGGGGTCTGGGTGGCCATATCCTTTACAAGTATGCTTTTCCTCTTTCAACCTCTCTGCTCCCTAGGTTTTGTCATCGCTGTTCCTGTCTTTCGCTATGGAAAAGACCCCATTTAGATTTTGTCCCTCGTGTAGGGCCAAATATCCTTGGAAAGACTATCACTCTCGGTACAACAATTGTCTTCCCCTCAACCACAAAGAAGCGGGCTGCGCAGCCTGTAGACTCCTGTGCCAAGATGTTCAAGGAGCGCCGCTTGAAGCGGTGGGCGGCCTACGGCATGTTCTTCCAATTCCCCCTGGCCGCCGCAACCGCAAGTGATGGGGTGCGGTGGGGGGCTAGCGATGACCAGGCGTCCGTGTCGGAAGCCATTGCCCGGGAGGTGGACTGCTCTCGCTCCGCGACGCCCGTCCCCACCCCCACCAGGCCTGACGCGAATCACACTATGGGGAAAACACCCGGCAACAGGGGCACACATGATCATAACGCCAAACAGACAACCCAAGGTTCTGCTTCGACGGCACTGTCCAAGCGTACCAAGTGCCAAAGGAATCGTCAAACTTCAACGGGAATCGTCAAACTTCAACGGGAACCGTCAAACTTCAACGGGAACCGTCAAACTTCAACAGGAACCTCTGATCGGCATGATCGGAAGCCTTCCCCGCAGCCATGTCATGCGACTGGGCAATCCAAAGTAAAGGGCGCTAACACTAAATAACACGCAGCAGTCGAAGCCCACCTGGAGGACGCACAGATGCCGATTAAGGCCGCATTGGCGGCAAAATCCACCGCTCAGCCCTGGGTCACGCAGTGATGCCGAAATCCATCTCAGCCTCCAGTTCAGCCGGTAGATCGACCAGATTCCCCGAGCATCGGCGAGAGCATCGCAAGGATTGCTTCGGCAGTTAGACTGAAGGAACGGCCGAAGGAGGCGGCAAAGCATAAAGAACGGCCTAGATACGTCCCGAAAGACATGCCACAGTGCCCTGAACCCCGCCAGGACTATTCTGAGAGTACTGCGCCTTTGTCTAGTACATTAGAGGACAAATTTCAACATCACAGAGAAGAAAATGAACCATTTTCTCCCCTGGACCCCTCTGGTTCATACTCATGGACCAGGGAGAAATTTGAGGGATGTATGGACAGATTGGAAAAATGTCTCTTATTCTGAAAAGCTTGCTCCAAAGACACCTCGAGAAGACTTCCTTTTACGCCTGTATCCAAGTTCCAGAGGCCTTGGAAGATCCACATAAGGAATATACCTGTTTCCTCACAGATAATGATGTTATGGACACATATGATCAGGATCAGGATGAGGATGCCACCATTTCTCTGGAAAACTACAATGCGGATGAGGAGGCAGATCTTATAGACAATTGGGAAGACAGTCGTCTGGTTGATGCTCAACCTTCGACGTCCCCTTCTCCCACCCAGGACCCTGATGTCCTGTGCATAGTCTCCTCTCCACCCCCCCTCACCCTCCACTCCGGCCCGCCAGGCCTGCCCAGTGGACGATCAAATGGCGTTCAACGCCATCTTGAAAAAGGCTGCTGACCATTTTCAGATCGCCACTCAAGCTTTACCAGATTCTGATTTTGTGGAGGATATACTCAAAGAAAAACCTCTGGCCACCCAGGCCATCCCTTTGTTAAACTCTAAGAGGAGATTGGCACCTTCCTTGTTGATGCCAGCCCAAACCAGGGTGGTGAACCCTATAATTGAAGTTGTTTCATCCTTCTCCGACCGGCCTTGCTTCATCAAGGGTCATGCCACTCCAGATTTTTTAGTGGTTCCCACTACTAGAAAACGGGCTGGTGTTCCACTGTCTACAGGAGAGGCACCACCCGATGAGGAGTCCAAGAGACTATATGCACTGGGAAAGAGAGTTACAACTGCTGCTGCGTTTTCCACACAAATAGCTAATAACACCACACTATTGGCCAGCTATGCAGATGCCCAGTGGAACCTTCTCTAAGAAGGCCTTCAGGAAGTACCATAATCTACTCGGACCAAGTTACCCGCCATCGTTTCGGAAGGCACGCAAGTCAACTAGTATGTGCTCAAGAACACTCTGGACGCTGCAGAGACAGTGGGAAGAACCCTGGCTCAAGGTACCTTGCTCAAGCGACATGCATGGCTGAAGAACTCGGGTTTCAAATTGGAGACCCAAGCACCCCCGATTAACAAACCCATTGAGGAGACCAACCTGTTTGGCAAGGCAGTGGACGATGCACTGGAAACATCCAAGAAAGAACATGAAACACTCAAGTACCTTCAAGAGATTACCCAGAAACCCTCTCCTCAGAGAAGAAGCGGCTCCTGCCGGTCCTTTCGGGGTTATCTAGTTTTCCCGATAGCCATTATAATGCAGGAAACCACTGGAATTCGGGACAACGGTCTAATACCTCCACCACTTATCCACCCAGAGGACAGCGGTGTGGGAAAGGTAGTGGACAAGGTTCCAACCCCAAAGGCGCCCCAGCCTTGGGTCAGAAATAACCTTCGGATCCAGGACCCCTCCCATGCCACGGGCGTATAACCGCTTTCCTTACTGCATGGGAGAGGATAAGATACCAGTGGGTACTCAAGACTGCCTCCCACGGGTACTGTAAAGAATTTGCCCGACCACCCCAATTCAGACCACCAAAGTCAAGACACCTGACGCGGACCATCTGCGGATACTGCTACAAGAGGTGGAGACCCTTCTAGGAAGGGACGCCATAGGAGTCTTCCCTATTCCACAGCTAAACAAAGGTATTTATTCAGTGTACTTCCTTGTACCCAAAAAGTATCTCACCATGCACCCTGTGCTAGACTTGCACCCAGCGAACAAGTTTGTCAAACCTCAAAAGTTTTGTATGGTCACTTTACAGGAAGTAATCCCGCTATTGAAACGGGGATTACATGGCAACACTGGACATCAAAGATGAATACTTTCATATTTCAATGTTGCCAGTGCACAGAAAATACCTAAGGTTCATGATAGAGGACAGGCACTATCAGTTCAAGGTACTCCCCCTCGACATTGCCACGGCACAAAGGGTGTTTACAAAGGTAATGGCAGAAGCGGCAGCACACTTGCGCAGACTATCCATTCAGGTTTACCCTTACCTCGACGACTGGCTCATAACGGTGGAGTCATACGAAACATGCCTAGTGAACACGCAGAAGACAATAGACCTCTTATTCCATATGGGATTCTCAATCAACGAGAAGAAATCCAGCCTAGACCCAAGTCAAACAGTTTCTAGGGGTTCTAATTCAGACGAAAGACTGCTTTGTCTTCCCCTCCAACGAGAGGGTTCAAAACATGCGGTTTAAGATCCCTCAGTATGTAGCCAGTCGGGAAGTGTTGGTATGCAAAGCCATGCGACTGTTAGGAATGATGACGTCCTGCATTTATTTAGTTCCTCACGCGTCTGCGCATGCGCCCCATGCAAGAGTGGCTCAACAGCCAGTTAGGTCAGGCCAGCGGACAATGGGAAGATCTGGTAGTTGTCTCGCCAGCCCTCGTTCTCTCTCTGCAGTGGTGGTCGATGGAGAACCTCTTGAAGGGGAAGACCTTCATCACCCCAACAGTAGAAGCCGCTCTCACGACCGACACATCTCTCACAGGGTGGGGGGGGGGGGTTCACCTGCTTCAGCAGACGGCGCACAGCATGTGGTCCCCACAAGTAGTGTCCAACCACATAAACCTGCTGGAGCTATTAGCGGTATTCAAAGCACTGTGAGCCTTTCTTAAACACAGTTACAGGGGAAGACAGTCCTGATCTTGACAGATAGCATTACAGCCATGTACTACCTGAACAAATAGGGAGGCACACTCTCTCCAGGGCTATCCAAGCTGTCCCAAAACATTTGGTAATGGGCTCTCAAACACAGGATGTTCCTGTTGTCCCAACACGTTCCAGGAGAACTCAATCTTCTGGTAGACTTGCTCAGCAGAGATTTCCCACTGCCCGTAGAATACGAATGGAGACTATACGAAGACATTGGGCCTCATTACGAGTCAGCCGGTCCGCCACCACCGTTCTTTCCGGACCGGCTGATCTCGAGTTCTGTAGGCGGGAGGTGTCACTCCCGCCAGGTCTGACCTGGCGGGTTTAACACCACCCGCCTGCAGACGGACATGGAAACACCAGCACCATTACAACATGGTGCCGGTGTTTCCACTTCCCCACTCCCATGGAGTCCTGTTGGACTCCATGGGAATGGGGACTTGCAAAATTCCGCCTCCGGAATTCCCGGGTCACCGGGGCTGTAATGCCCCGGTAATTCTGGGAGTCACAGAGGCGGAATGGTAATACGAGTCTGGCGGTAACCTGCCTGTTTTTCCAGCTCGGTTACCGCCGGATTCGTAATGAGGCCCATTGTCTCCAACGTTTTCGCCGAATGGGGCTTCCCAGAGATGGACTTGTTAGCAACTCTGGAGAATGCTCAATGCCAAGATTACGCCTCCAGGTACCCACAGAACTGCTCCAAGGGGAACGGGCTCTGGATAGAATGGTCAGCGTGATTTATTTACGCCCCCTCCCCGCCCTCAACTCCCTTAATCAACAAGATCGTACACAAGATGGACCAAGAACCAGTCAGCATGATATTGGTGGCCCCCCGCATATGGGCCCGCCAACTCTGGTTCTCATCTGATGGAGATGTCCCTCTCCTCTCCTATGAAACTGCCCTGCCCGTACAACATGTTATCTCAGGACAGGGGAGAAACATTGCACCCATGCCTGCAAACTCTGATCTTAGCGGCCTGGCTCCTGAGGTCATAGAGTTTGGACACCTTCAACTCCCTCAGAGATGTATGGACATATTCAGGGAATCTGGTGTAAGGCCAAGGGCGTCAATCCATGACTGCTGTCCTACTCACATTGTATTGCACCTGACTCACTTACTAGATTCAGGACTGATTTTGAATTCCCTGAAGGTGCACTTAGCTGCACTCACGGCCTACACTACGTCACAACAGAAGGTGTCGTGTTGGAAAATACCATTTATCAAGGCTTTCATGTAAGGGGTTAAGCGGATTCATCCCCCATTTCAAACCCAGCTCCCGGTTGGGACTTAAATGTGGTTTTGACCAGACTCATCGGGTCTCCCTTTGAGCCTATGAACAAGGCAAGTCTTAAAGACCTTCCATATAAGACAGCCTTCTTAGTGGCTATCACTTCTATTAGAAGGATTAGTGAACTACATGCCCTTTCAGTACTAGGTCCCCTTTATTATTTTGTTTTTTTTTGTTTATGGTTTAGGGAAAAAAAATAAACATTTACAAAATTTACAATTAAAATGATAGTTACAATGCAAATAAAAAATGATTAGTTAAATCATTGTGGCAATTACAAAATATTAAAACTTACAGATTCATGAAGAAATTATACATCGGGTATTTCAATACATCCAGTTGACAATAGTAAAGAAGCAAACCCTTGACCCAGCCATTCCCACAAACTTCAGGCCTATCACAACTGTGCCATTTCGTCTAAAAATGTTAGACAAAGTGGCATATATTCAAATACAGTATTTCCTGGAATCTAACCGTCTACTTGGATCCCGCCAATCTGAATTCCGCCCTCAACATGGCATGGAGACGGCCCTAATTGTTAGATGAGTGCAGAGATAAAGGCCAGGCAGCCTTACTCATCCTGCTATACCTCTCAGCTGCTTTCGACTTGGTTGACCATACAGTCCTATGTAGCCACCTAGACTCCGCAGCCCATTTCTAGGAGGATGCCATAATCTGGATCAAGTCCTTTCTGAGTAACCAGACCATGAGTGTCTGCTCTCCATCGGCCTCAGCAGACCTGATCATTATAACCTGTGGCGTATCCCAGGGATCTTGTGTGTCACCTACTCTATACAATGCATTCACTAAGCCCCTCTTTGACGAAATGGACCATCTGGGTATCGCCTACACGAACTACGCAGACGATACCCAGATCCTTCTTCCGCTTTCAGGAGATTACGCCGTAGATCTGGCCTTAGTGAATAGAATCTACAGTATTGGTCAGGCATGGATAGCCACTCATGGGTTATGCCTGAATGACGACAAAACTGAGCTTATTATTTTAGGCACCCCAACCTACATATCCAAACTTAGCCCTGATTATGCAAACTTCACTATTGATGGTAATAACATAAAAGTAGCTAAGGAAGTGAAGACCCTAGGTTTTTACTTAGATGCCACCTTGAATTTCTCTAAACAAGTCAACTCCCTAGCCTCTGCTACCGCATACACATGCAAACTCATCAGAGCTAGTAAACAATTCCTACCCATAGATAACTGCCTCACACTGGCCAGGGCCCTCATTCTCTCCAAATTGGATTACTGTAACGCACTCTATATTGGAGCGAATAAACATACTATCCATAAATACAGGTTCTCCAGAACAATGCCCTAAGAGCAGCTCTTAAAATCAACAGAAATGAATACATATCCTCCCTAACAAGAGAACACAAGTAGTTATCTACTTTTGATAAAATTCAACTTAAGATTGCCTCCCTTACTTACAAGTGCCTCAACAACAAAGCACTGCCATACCTCATGGATAGAATCTGTAAAAACAAAAAAAACTCACCCAGACCTACAAGAACAGCCAACTTGAACTGTCTCCAAGTTCCACGATTTAGACTCTCGACTATAGGAGGACATTGCTTCCCAGTTAAGGCTGCGCAGCTATGGAACTCCCTACCACCTGACATTAGAGAACCCCAACCCTTCTTTAAATTCAGACTGAATCTAACCAACTGGCTAAAAGAGAATGATCATTAATTACTCTATTACCCTTCTTTTTACACACACCTCTGTTCTCTGAATCGCCATCTGTGTTTGCTTATGTAAACTGCCTTCTGGATGTATTATGCCCACACTGATAATATGCTATTTGATCATGTAATCTACATTGTACGGAATTAAATCTATGTATTTTCCTGTACTTTGTAATATGACTAAGCTCTTGTATATTCGTCATGTATATCTTGTACCTATGCACCCTGTAACTAAGTTGGACATATTCTTATCTTCTGCGCCCTGATGCCCCGGAGTATGGTGCGCATTATAAATAAACTGTTCGAAGCCCTGCATCAATTTCCTTAACAAATGCAATTAAAGCAAGTATAAGAGCTTTCCCTTGCCCAATCCTCATTCTTTCCCATAATTTCTCCATACAGTCGTCGAGGTTAACGTTTACAAAGCGTAACAAATATCTGGTCCGGGCATTGGTGAAGAAAGGCCACTCTAATACTAAATGTTTGAGTGTTTCAACAGGCTCTTCACACAACAGGAATCTACAATTGTTACTCAGCATAACTGATGATTTCTGACCCCAGTATTTAGTTCTCTCCAAGTTCGGGATCTGATTCAATTTAAATCTCAAGTAGGTCATACGTGCATAGTTGCAGGGAAAGATAGAAAGTAAGAGCAGCACCCATCCCTTTTTCGAGGATATTTTGCATACTCTTTATAAGTCTTGAACATAGACAGTTTGACGGTGACAACCCAATCCCTCTCAAAGTTTACACTTGACATACCCGGGACGCCTATGTAAGTCCATTAGGTCTACACCTAAATCATGTAGAATACTATTCATTCTGGTTCCATACGCCATAAGGGAGCTGGAGGAACAACCTTTAATCATACATCCCAAATCCTGGTATAAGGAGTTATTTGGATGTTTTGTGATCTTACTATAATTGACTAGACCTCGCCATTCCCATCTACAAGAGAGGGAGATCAATCCACATTCATGACGAATAATGGAATTGGGGATTGCAGCTAAGAGATGTAGTGCTGCTTTATTCATGTTCCCATGTATTATGTTAAGTTGTTTCATAACGTTATTCAAACATATGTCCAAGGAATACAGAAGCACAGGCTCTACCTTTTTAAAGTCAGAAAATCCAGTAGCGGCTTAACGAAAACGTGCAATATTTTGTAAAAATAATTTGCATCTGATTCAAAAGTGGTCTCGCCTTCACATGTAAATAATCAACAGCAGCTTTGATTGCAATCGTTACTCAACCTATAACCAAGGTATACAAATTCATCTGTTTGTTTAATCATATTATATTGAATTGAAGATCATAATGTTTGCTTTAGTTTAATTTGGATTTAAATTATAGGAGCTAGCGTAATCACAAAATATTTGCAATTTTCTTTGTAATCCGGCTGGGGTAAGGTCAAATAACACAATGTCGTCGGCGAACGCTAACCAGTTCAGCCTCAAGGAGCACAACGGTGCTGGATATATTTCATGTGCTTGCCAGATGTGATCTAAAGATCCAGAGCAGGTGGATCCAGCTTCCCCTATCTCGCACCCACTCACTGGAATGCCCTACCTCCCACCATCCGCAGTGAGCCCTCCCTCCTAGCCTTCCGCAAAGCATTGAAAACCACCCTCTTCTCATAAGGTCCCTCGCAGCAGCATGAATACCAACCATAGGACCCACTGCTTAAGTTGTATTGACCAACCGCATAAGCTGTAATGATAACCTTGCTTGTTCCTATCTGTAATATGCCTCTTACTGATACCATGCCTGTAACTAAGCTCATGCAAGTAACAGCGCCTCAATGCCCCTGGGCTGCTTGCGCGCTATACAAATTTAAATAAATAAATAAAATAAATAAATCACTTAGATACAAATTGAACAGGATAACAGCAAAGTTACATCCCTGTTTGAGTCCCAAAAAATGTTTTTACCAGTTTGGTGACGGCCGCCATCTTTCGTAATCTGGATCTGATAAGTTGTGTTGTGGTGAAATTTAGAGAGCCAATTGATTAAATGAGGTGGAATACCATTCTTGTACATCTCTTCCCACAGCAAATCGCGCACCACCATGTCGAAGGCGGCAGTCATATCAATGGATGCCATGTAGATGGTGGATAATTCATTTGCCTTCGTGCCTGCTAATAGGTGGGACATGATTGTTGCGTTTAAGGAGGTACTCAATTTGTTTCTAAAACCAATCTGGAACTTGGAGTAGGTTTTTGATGATTCCAGATGGAGTTCTAAGTCAAAGAGCACCAGAATGGAAAATATTTTTGCTGCAGCATCCGTTAGAGAGATGGGCCGATAGTTTGTTGGGCAAGATGGATCACCTTTTTTAGGAATAGGGATAAGAATTGCAGATACCCAACACTCTGGTAACTTTCTGGACAACAATATCTTATCGAATTTGATTTTGAGGATTGACGCCCAAAATTTCGCATTGGTTTGATAGAGGCATGCAGGGATTTGGTTGGGGCCGGGGGCCCAGGATTTCGATAATGTATTGATTGCCCATTCAATGTCGACAATGGACCAATTGAAAAGAATATCGGGATCGCTGGCCAACATTTCAAATTTGATATGTGCAAATCTTTCTGGAATTGTAAATCTATTACCAAAAAACATCCTCCAAGTATCGGCTGAGATGTTTGTATTAGAATTGCAGTCGGAATTGCCATCATTGGACTTAATTATAGACCATACAGATCTACTATTGTGTTTGCATGGTTGTCTAATCATTTTACAATTTTGTTCGTTATTCTTACTTACCTTCAGATAAGGTGGTTCTGCGAACTCCCTCTCCATTTGCGCATAAATCTATTTCCAAGTTCCACATGAACCAATCAATAGAACTGCCCACTTTCTTCCAGAGACCCTCTAACATGGCCGAAAGAAGCCTACACACGTTAGATGTGTGCAGGGCAGTCATGTTTTATTTGGCAAGAACTAAACCACTGAGAAAGACAAACCAATTTTTTGTTTCAGTGGCGGCTAGCGAAAGTCAGCAATCCCAAGGTGGATAGTCAACTGCACCACACTTTTACACTCTTGCTAAGAGATAACTGCCCTTCAAGCCTACAGCACATTATACTCTAGGCACTGGGGCTTCCATAGCATTAATTGCAAAAGTTCCCTTTGAGTCCATTTGCAAAGCGGCAACCTGGAGTTCTGTACACACCTTTACAGAACACTATTGTTCTCACAACCCAACTCTGCGTACTGTTCGATAGTCTATGCACAGCATGTGATTCAAAGCAGATTAACAAGCATCATAAGACATGCATTACTCACCGTAATAGCATTTCTGATGGTTGTATCTGCGTAGATTCACATGCGCCCACCTTCCCTCCCCGCTTGGATGGAACGAACATAGACTTCTTACTACTTTCTCTCTTTTATGTACTCGCTCACGATGGTCCTTGGGCTCCCTCATGGCAGAAAAAATACAATCGGAGGGACCTTGGCGCGTGAGGGATTTTGGGTACACTACATGTCACGCTGGGGATAGTGGTACAGACACGCCTATGCCGATGTCCCCTTTCGATCCTCAAAATAAAAGATGCAATACTCTGCGGTTACCACTGGATGTCGGACCATGTGCACAGCATGTGAATCTAAGCAGATGCAACCATCAGAAATGTTATTACTGTGAGCATTGCATGTCATTACACTCCAAGATCCAAATCCCCTAGAATAACTTTTATTCTGAATCAGAGTTATAGGTTTTTACTGTTAATCGAAATAAGTGTTCCAATATTCAGGAAAGTATATTGTTCCATTGGTTTTACTAAGTGATTTCTTGCTGAGTCATGGTACAACTCTAGGGTCTGTTACCCTTGTATTACTGAAGGTGATCAATTTGTTTTTACTCCCCAAGAATATGTGTGACCTATACTGAATGTGTATAAAAAGGTTTGATTTACCTAGGCTACTGTTAGTTTTGTAAATAAGGTCTATGTTTTGGTCTGTGTACTCTAAAGCATTAATGTTGTGTTTTTCTATAATGTGCTTTTATGATCTGTGACAGTACTTATTTCCCCCAAGATTGATCTGGACATACTTGTATTTAAATAAACCAGTTATTTATACAATACATAGTGATTCTCTGGACCATATTTGTATTACAATTTTTTTTTGTTGTATTGATTCTACTGCCCTCTCTCCCTCCTAAGATGAGCCTGGCTACTCGGTCTACGCTACCAGGAACTCATGTGGTACAACCTTTATACTGAGAGTGGAGAGATGTACTGTCTCAGTTGAATGGCTTTACTAAGCCCTTAGTTGGACTTCGGAAAAGCTGTCCTAACACACACCAAGCTACTCCCTCCTCCTCCTGTCGAAGCCGGACTGCTCAGCCGCTCTTCCGTTTTGAGAGTTTTGTCAAGGCCTTGGAGTGTAATCAGACTGCTGTTTTTTTTTTTCTTTTTTTTCAGACATCGCGTGGTATTGATGCCGAAAAAGTGAATCTAGTGATTAACCTGGATATACCCCAGGACTGGGAGACCTACATGCATCGTATTGGAAGAGCTGGGCGCTATGGTAATGTGTTCTGATTGTTCTCTCACCCTGGGACAGACATTTCTGCCGTGGCCCAGACATTACTCGCCACCTATGGCATTTCTTCATTATTTGGAAATCAATTGTATACATTTTTTCTTATTTGGTCACTGATTAGCTCTTCACTACGAGATCCCAAGCCTGCTTAGCCTATCATTCCCTTCCACTACCTCCTGTTCTCCCCCCCCCCCCCTTCACCATCTGTAATTCTCACCATTGGAACGTCTACCAATGAAATCCAATGCACCCAACTGTGTAATTATTGAGGAAAGTCCTGAAGGCACCGCCTTTCTGAGCACCCGAGTTATCCCCACATTGTGATATATCATCACATTTCTCCAGCATGGGGTCTGGCATGGATTCACATGCTCATGAATATTCCCAGTCAGGCTGGGAATCATCGGTAAAGGAAAAATCAGTTTAGTTTCATTTCTGAACTGTCTGTCTTCTAATAACCAATCACTGAGCTCTGGGTCATACTGCCCCCAGCCAATGACTGTCCTCTACCTAAGCCCCTCCCCTGGCAGCCATTTTCAAATTTTTACTGCACGTTCAAGTTAGGGAGTCATCGTGTTTAGCTCACGAGATTTTTACTGCGTTTTTACATTCTTTCACAGTTTGCTCTATTTTTCAGTCAATCAGGCCTTTGTGCTCTATCGATCAACCTTCCGATTTAACGGGGCCCGTTTTCGGATTCTTCAGCGCCCCACAAAGGCGGATTTCGTCGAGTTTCTTCGTGGATGTTTCCAGAAGATTCTCAAGCCTACGCCGCGCGGGCCATGTTGGAAGAGAAGGAGGATTCAGCTCCCCTGTTCAAGATCAGCTCCAGCTGTGGCTCGCAGAATGTCTTCTCGAACAACAAGCATTCTGAATGTCTTTACTGCCTGTATCTGGCGCACAAGGAGGAGGATTGTGCGTTTTGCCAGGAGATGTCCTTGCGCACGATGGAGGATCAGCAGAGGCGACTGAACGAGTGGCTACAGGCCAAGGCCCATGCTCTGGGTGGGTCCCAGCAGTATTCCTCTCCAGGTTCCAAGAAGGCTGAGTGGGCTACTAAGTCCTTTGAGGGCACCCCTCCCCCGGGGGTCAAACAGAAGGCTAAGCACTGCAAGTCCACTGCCACCGGGAGCGCCTCGGCGGGCAGGGCATGCTAGACGTCTCCAGCCTCCATCACCAGTCAATGGTCAGGATCTTCAGCCAAGAGGAAGTCAGACCATCCGGGCAAACTCAAGGAGAGGCCCAAGTCCGTCCTACCGGAGATGTCCAAGTTCATCGAGATCACTTCTTGGGGGATTCCCGAAGATTCTTGGAGGCCTTCACCGCGTGAACATGTCCAAGGATAAAGGCGACTCAACGCCTCTGTTCAGGACCTGCCCAGGATGCGGGCTGCAGAACATCTTCCTGGACGATGGGCACTCCCTGTGCCTTTATTGCCTACATTCAGACCGTGTGCACGTGGAGGAGGCCTGTGCGTTCTGCAAGGACATGGTGTCACACACCATGAAGGACCGTCGCAAGCGGCTTTCCGAGTGGCTGCAGACGAAGACCCCTCCGGCGGGTGAGTCCCGGCAGCATGCTTCTCCCAAGAGGACGTCTGAGCGGTCTTCTAAGACCTTTGAGGGTGCTCCGGCGACCCAACATAAGGCGAAGCACTGGGAGTCCACTGGCACCGGGAGCGCTGTTGGTACGGGCTTTCCAGCAGCCAGGCTGAGCGCAGCATCGCTGATGCCGTCAACCACGAACCAACGCTCTGCCTCGGCGAAGAAAAGGAAGTCAGACCACCAGGGTAAGCTTCTGGAGAAAGCCCGGTCGACTCTGACCGTGAAGGCCAAGGTGGAGTGGCGGAGGGATGCCCAAGGTTGTGAAGCCCCAGGTTCACCAGGCGAAGGCATCTATTGAGGAAGTGGTGGCATCCCTGGCGAAGGCCGCGGATGCGATCCCAGTGGAGATAACCCCCAAGACGAGAGTTTCCCTGCCTCCTTGGAGGGAATCGTTTTTCCAGCCCATTGAGAAGATTCCTGTGAAGACGATGCCGATCATCTCCCTGAGGCTGTCGCCCCTGGCCAAGAAGAAGGGGGTGAGGAGGGGGGCACAGTAGTCCAGCCAGACTCGGATATCTCTTCCAAGGAGGAGCTCTCTGGCCTGAAGACGGTGCTTGACAAGAAATTTGTCAAGGCCAAGTCCTACGGGAAGGACCTCGACGAGGCGGACGTGGAAAGCGACGAGCGAACCGACAAGAGGCAGCAGGGCAGTGAGGAACCGGAGGACACCACGCAACTGCTCCTGTCAGATATGTCGGCAGACATCCTACAAGCTCTGCACACCCTGTGCTTCGAGATGAGGACAAGGATGCCTGTGCCTCTGACGGGCGATCCCGCGGCGCTTGGGCCATCAGGGGACTCTCCTCCTAAGGGGACAAGAGTCCATCCGCCTCCACCCTACCATCCTTCACCTCCAACCCCTCCACCGCGGGACGAGATGGCGATGGAGACGGCTACAACGACGGAACATACTGCACGTCGCCGGTACCCAGGGCTTCTCCATACTAGATCAGTTTGTTCCATGTCATGATCTTTAGGACCTCGGAGATATTTCAACTGAACCCCGGGAAAAAGGAGGGATTCCTTTATCAGCTCCGGGAGGCCAAGAGGAAAACCGTGCTATCAATCCTGCTGTTGACTTCTACTTCCACACCGGACTGCGAGGGAAAGAAGCTAGACGCCATGGGACGACGGGTCATCTCGTTGGCGGCAACGAACATGAAGGCGGCCAACGCTCTCGCCATTGTGGCCCGCTACAATAGCTTTGGTTTAAGATCACCCATCTCCGGGACTTCATCCCAGTCGACAAGAGGGCGAAGGCCCTTGAAATCCCACAAGAAGGCGAGGTGGCATCGGACCATGCCATCGTGGAAGCCACGGATATCGCCGACACCGGCTTCTGCCAGATGGGCAACAGCGTTTGCCTTCGTTGCCGAGGTTGGCTGAAAGCCACCAGTTTCCGTCAGGACGTCCAGACAAGGGTAGTGGACATGACGTCGGGACTCCAAGCGAGCACCCTGGTGGGAGGCCGTCTGGCGAACTTCTGCATGTGGAAGTCCATCTCCAACAACCGTTCGTTGCTGGACACCCTGGCCTACGGACACACCCTGGAATTCCAAAGGAAGTATTTCTGCACCCCACCAGTGGCCAGGCAAGAAAACAATGTCCCTCAACTGCTTCTAGAGGTACGAGCGATGCTGAAAAAGGGCGCGATGGAACTCGTCCCGAAGAGGCGCCGGGGCTCTGAGTGTACTCGCAGTACTTCCTCGTCAGGAAGAAGACTGGCGGTTGGTGGCTTATCCTGGATCTCCACTGCCTCAACAAATACATCAAGTCCCAGAAGTTTCGGATGGTCACCCTTCAGCACGTGCTGGGACAACTAGAGGAAGGGGATTTCCTGTCGTCGCTGGACCTGGAGAATGCTTATTTTCACATCCCCATCCACAAGGGTGATTGAAAGTTTCTACGCTTCGTGGTCCAGGGGCAGCACTATCAATTCAAGGACCTTCCCATCGGTTTGAAGTCAGCGCCAAGGATCTTCACCAAGTGCCTGGTGGCGGGGCGGCTGCGCCTGCAGGGGATCCGCATCTACCCCCTACTTGGACGATTGGCTCATCTGAGCAAAGTCAAGGGAACTCTCCATCGAGCACACAGCGAGGACCGTCCACCTGCTCACGGAACTGGGGTTCTCGATAAACTATGCAAAGTCCTGCTTGGTGCCATCGTGGAACGCCCGGTTTCTGGGGTCCGGGCTCAAGTGTCGCGCCTGGCTTCGCCGTTGGAGTACAGGATAAAGGCCATCCTGGGCAAGGTACAACGGCTGTTGACCATGGAAATTGCCTGGGTGAGGTCCATCCAGTCCCTGCTCGGCATGATGTCATTATGCATCCGCCTCGTTCGGCTGTGCAGGCTGCGGATGCAGCCGGTGTAGGAGTTCCTCGATGCCCGTTGGATCCAAGTATCGGGAAGCTTCAAGGACAAGATCTTCTTCAACAAAACATTCCGTCGAGCGATTCGGTGGTGGGGCGTCCGCATCTAGCGGCGGGCACAGACTCCAGACCCCAGAGACGGTGATAACGGACGCCTCCCTGGAGGGTTGGGGCGTGCATACCAGAGATCTCCACGCAAGAGACCTTTGGCTACCAGAGGAGACATTGTTGCACATCAACGTCCTGGAGCTCCGGGCAGTGTTTTGGGGTCTCAAATCTTTTCTTCCATCCCTCAAGGGCAAGGTGGTGTGGGTCTTCACCGACAACACCACCACGATGTTCTACATCCGGAAGCAAGGGGGCACCAGATCCCCGGCCCTCTCCAAGGAAGCTCAGGATCTATGGCACTGGGCCGTCGCCCAGAGGATGTTCCTGGTACCCTTTCATCTGGCAGGAGTGAAGAACACTGTCGCCGACTCACTCAGCAGGGAGCTGCGCTCTTGCCACGAGTGGGAGCTTCGACAATATTAGGTGGACCTACTGTTTCGACAATGGGGCAATCCCCAGATCGATCTGTTTGCGACGGCAACCAAGTGCCGGAGGTTCGCCAGCAGGTTGCCCCAGCCGGGGACCATGGGGGATGCATTCTCCTTCCCATGGGACGGCCTGTTCCTCTATGCGTTTCCCCCCTGTTGCCGTTGCTTCTGCGACTCATCAATCAACTCAGACGGTCCCGGTGCAGGATGATCCTCATCGCACCGGCATGGCCGAGGCAGATATGGTACCCGGACATGTCGGCTTCCCCTCCAGTTAAGCTTCTGGCGGATGCACATCTCGCCAGGGAAGGAGGCACGATTCTGCACCATGACCCACGTTCGCTGAACCTGCAGGCCTGGCTCCTGCAGCGCTAGAGTTTGGTGGATACAATCTCCCGGCGGACTGCAAGGAGGTGCTTGCCAAGGCCAGGGCTTCGTCTACACTGAAATGCTACGGCCATAAGTGGAAGAGGTTTGCTGTCTGGTGGTGTGCACAGAAACTCGACCCTCCACGTATTACGGCCCCACAGGTGCTGCCGCATTTCCTGTCGCTGGTAAAGGCAGGGTTGGCCCATGCTTCCATCAAGGTTCATCTGGCGGCTATCTCCCGCTACACCAGAACTCTGGGGTGATCGTCATTGTGGTCACAACGCCTGGTTAAGGAATTCATTAACCCTTTAAGTGCCATTGTTGCCGCCCCCCCCCCCCCCCCCCAGTGCCACGGGTTTTTTTTAAAAATCACGGTACCCGCCCAACATTTCCCCCGTCATTAACCCCTTAAGTGCCACCGACGAGCCGGCTCGTCGGTGGCAACCTGGAGCGGTTTTTACCGACGAGCCGGCTCGTCGGTGGCATTTAAGAGGTTAAAGGATTTTCCGTTTGTTGCAGCTGGTGAAGGCTCTGGCCCTGGCGTGGGAGCTCAATGTGGTGCTGACTAGGCTCATGGGCCCTCCGTTCGAGCCTATGCATTCGGGACCGCCGAGTATTTATCGTGGAAGACGGCGTTTCTTGTGGCCATCACCTCTGCACGACAAGTGGGAGAGATTCAGGCCCTCTCTTGTAAACCGCCTTTCTTGACATTCCACGTGTCGAGGGTGGTGCTGCGGACGCACCCCTCATTCATGCCCAAGGTGCCGTCGGACTTCCATCTCAATGATCCCTTGGTGTTACCTGTTTTCTTCCCATCGCCGGCTGAGAGGCCTTTGCGCTCACTGCATGTGGCTAGATAGCTGAAGTTCTATGTGGACCGCTCAGAGTTTCCGGAAGACGTCAACTGTTTGTGAACTTTGGCCCTGTGAACGATGGGGAAGCCCTCTCCAAGGCTTCCATTTCCAGGTGGCTCTCCGGCTGCATCACCCATTGTCAGCGGTTGGCGAACCAAACCATTGCCTGGCCGTCAGAGCCCATTCGACCAGAGCGATCGCTGCAACTGTGGCGTTCTTGTCTGGTGTGCCCCTGCTGGAAATCTGCAGGGCTGCTACATGGAGGTGGACGCACACCTTCACGAGATTCTACTGCGTCGACTGGGATTCCAGTGAGGAGTACAAAGTCGGCCAAGCAGTGCTGCGCAACCTGTTTGCTAGAAGGTGAGCTTGTTGAGGAGGTAAGAGATGCTTATGTTGAGCTTTTTCTGCCTCCCGTGGTTGTGCATGTGTGTACTGCTATGTATTCATTCATTAGCTTGTGAATCCATGCCAGACCCCATGCTGGAGAAGGAACAAGTTACTTATCTGTAACTGTTGTTCTCCAGCATAGGTCTGGCATGGATTCACATGCGCACACTCACGCCTACCCCTCTGTGGCTCTTTAGTCCTACTGCTACTTTACGTGCTTCCAAATCTGTAGATTGGCTGCCAGAGGAGGGACTTGGCTAGCGGGCAGTCATTGGCTGGGGGCAGTATGACCCAGAGACCAGTGATTGGTTGCTAGGAGAAAGACAGTTCAGAAATTAAACTGACACATTTTTTTCTTTCTTTATCGAGGATTCCCAGGTTGACCACTGGGAATATTGGGAGCATGTGAATCCATGCCAGACCCATGCTGGAGAACAGTTACAGGTAAGTAACTTGTTCCTTCTGTTACCTTGCGCTATGGACAAGACTCATTTTAAATGTCCTTCCTGTAAGGGAACATTTCCCTGGAAAGACTAGCACCCTCGGTGCAACAAATGTCTTCCCCCTCAACCATGCTGAAGCGTCCTGTTGGCACTCTAAGCTCCTTCATCCTAAGACCGTAAGGGAGCATTGTGTAAAATGGTGGTCGGCCTATGCAATGTCGCAGCCGAGGGTAGCTCCCCCGCCGCCACAGCCGCCGAAAGCGAAGAAGCCCATAGCGACGACCATGGCTCGGATGCCATTGACCTGACAACGGACAATGCTCGGTCCAAGATGTCCGTCCCCAATAGGCACAACGCAAGTCCTGCTATGGTGAGGTTACACCCCGGTGACCAGGAGACATCCACATCACATCGGACTAAACACAGAACGCCTGGTACAGGTACTTTCAACACGGTCAACCATACCACCCTGCTATATTGTCTGACAACCTGGGTATCACCGATCAGGCTCTGGCCTGGCTGACCTCTTTTCTCTCTGATCGACCCTTCCAGGTGCAACTTGGGTCCTTCCTATCCTCTACCTCACTCTCTACTTGCGGTGTTCCCCAGGGGTCTAACCTCTCACCCTGGCTTTTCAATCAATACCTGGCAACTCTCACCTACTGCATTTCCATTTTCTGCTCAAATTTACAGTGCTATGCTGACGACACCCAACTAATTTTCAGGCTTCCCTCGGCCACCTCCTCTCCTTCCCTCATCTCTGACTGCCTAATTGCCATTTAAAATTGGTGTGCCACAAATGGTCTGGTTAAACGCCAAACAAGACTGAGATCCTCCTCATTGGTACACCCCCTCCATCCTTTCCCCTCACTCTCTGACCGGCCTCCCTTGGCCCTCCGTCTGCCCCCACCAGCGAAGCTAAGAACCTTGGGGTCATCTTTAACTCCACACTTACCTTCTCTGCACACATCTCTGATGTCTCCAAAAAGTCACTTCTTACTGCACCTCCTTAAAGGCACTCAACCTTTCCTCTCCTTCCCTCAGAAGCTCTTTGTCTGCCAAGCTCTGATTCTCTCCAAGTTGGACTACTGTAACAGCCTCTTTCTAAATCTACCTGCCTCCACTCTCTGCCCTTTACAACTAATCCAGAACAGGACTGCAAGACTTGTCCTTGGCCTCAAACCCTGGGATTATATCTCTCCAGCTCTGAAATCCCTTCATTGGCTCCCTGTGGCTGCAAGGATTACATTTAAAACCCTTTGCCTCGTCCACAAGGCTTTCTGGGGTCTGGGTCCACATTACCTTCAATTATCCCTCCGTAAATATCTCCCCTCTAGAGCCCTTCGCTCCTCCACCTCCAACTCCCTCAGGGTCAGTAGTTTTTCTAAGAAACAAGCTGTTGGTACATCTTTCTTATGCGGGGTCCTCCCTCTGGAACTGCCTACCTGCCACCTTGAAACTTGAGGAGAACCATCTACGGTTCCGGAAGCTCCTCAAGACCTTCCTCTTCGCCTCTGCCTTTGCCCCTCCTCTCTCCTGCTGATCTGCTTTCTCTCTCAGCAATGCTGCACCTGGCCACCCTCTGCCCTTTGGGCCCAGGTACGTGCTCACCCTGCCACCCTGGCCACCCCTTCACTGGGGCCTGTATCTGTACCCATACAGGCCTCCCCCACTATTTGCACTGATCAGATACTCCCTATCTGACTAACCTTGCACTTGGTCCTAACGGGCTGCACTACCACTGTATTGATCAGTTTTTATTTATCTACTTATTATTTATCTTGTCCTCTCTTATGTTCTGCACTTCCCAATTTCTCCCCCCTCCCATGCACTTTCCCCCTATTTCCCTTCCACATGCACTTGTGCGTTCTTAATGTCACTGGACCTAGTAAGATCGTTGTGTTTTGTTCCCTCCACTGTTCCCCTCCCTTTGCCTGGTCGCGCTCTGAAACACCTGCGTATGAGCGCGATATAAATAAAATATATCATATCATATACCGTTGTGGCCTATCATTCGAAACAGTCCAAGGCGTTTACGGGTGCGTCGGGGGGCCTCGACGACACCCGCCAATTTCCAGGATCTGCAGCCCTCCCTGCAACCATGTCAGCGGCATGCGTCCAGGCATTCTGTAACTACAGGCGCCAGCACCAAATCCCACGTCGGCGCACCTTTTTAAGAGCGCGCCGATGATTAAGAAAACTTTGGTCGCGATGAAAATATTGACGCAGCCGCCCTCTCAGCTTAAATACCAATCCGTATCGCCAAGCATCAGCGAAAACCTAGCGCAAATTGTCTCGGCGCCTGGTAAACGCAAGGATTCTAGACTACAGGATCTAGACTACAGGATCCTCTAGAGGATTCTATGGCCTTGACTCTCCACCCGTTCTTCAGGCTTCTCCTGTGGACGACCAAATGGTGTTTAATGCCATTCTCAGACACTTCTGGGTCATCTAAATGGACTAGGGAGACATATGAGGGGTGTATGCTATAGAAATTAGTAGATTTTCCAGAGAGGTTTGCCCCAAAAAGGCCTTGAGGAGATCCCTTATGTTGTACCTTCAGTAACTAAATATCAGAGGACCTTAGACCCCCCCCAGGAGGTCTTTGATCTTCCAGACCCTGAAGAGGTTTCTCCTGACCACAGGACCCTTATGCACCGGGCCTTTATGCACCGGGGAATGATCTTTTTGATGTTCTCGTGATGACGCACCGAATTGGGGAGATGACCAACCTGTTGGTGAGAACCCACCATGGCTATCACAGTCACCAACCCTGGACCAGGATGCCATTGTCCTTGACTCTCCACCCGTTCTTCAGGCTTCTCCTGTGGACGACCAAATGGCGTTTAATGCCATTCTCAGGAAGGCGGCATAGCACTTCCAGATAACCACACAGGAGGCTGTTATTGACTCTGATTTAGTGGAGGACATTTTAAAAGAGAAATCTACGGCTAGCCAAGCTATTCCCCTTCTCAATTCCATCAAGGGGCGGATAGCCCCCCTCTTAACACCCTTTCAGACTAGAGCTGTTAATTCCAGAGTGGAGAAACTATTCCGACCATCCCCTATGATCCCTTATATATCAGAGGTCATGCTATGCCAGACTTTCTGGTGGTCATGACTACGAAGAAGAGGGCAGGGGTCCCCTTCTCTGCAGGCGAGTTGCCACCAGACAAGGAGTGTAAGAGATTATATGCTCTAGGGAAAAGAATAACCACTGCTGCGGCTTACACCACGTACATAGCCAATAATACCACCCTATTGGCTAGTTATTCAGATGTCCAGTGGATCCTACTGCAAAAGGATCTGCAGGAGGTTGCAGAACCAGTGCGCACCCGCCTACTTGCAATCGTAACGAGGGCAAAAAAGTTCATCACAGCCTGCTCAAGAATACCTTGAATGCTGCTGGAACAGCTGGTTGCTCCCTGGCACAAGGTCCCCTGTTAAAGCGCCATGCCTGGCTGAGAAATTCTAGGTTTAAACCCGAGACTCGGACATCATTGATTAACAAACCTGTGGAAGATTACAATCTGTTTGGAAAAACGGTGGACGAGGCACTGGAGACTGCCAAAAAAGAACATGAGACCCTGAAGTCCTTGAACCAAATTACCCAAAGCCCTTTTCAGAGAGTGGGGGCGGGGGGGTTCTTGCTGCCTCTTTCGCGGCCAATCCTATGAACGCCCCCACCTCCCCATAATCACTATGGCTCAGGGAACAATTGGTCTTCGGGACAAGGTTCTAACACCCCCACTACTTACTCTCCCAGAGGACAACGTCAGGGGCGGCGGGGGGAGGCAAGCGGTTGCCACGCCACCCCTAGTGGATCCCCGGCCTCTAGTCAAAATTGACTTTCAAGTCCGGGTCCCCTCCCATGCCTCCCCGGTCGGGGGACGACTAACCTCTTTCCTGCATGCATGGGAGGGGATCACATCGGACCAGTGGGTGCTCAATACAATCGCCCATGGGTACTGTATAGAGTTCAGGGGCCACCTTGGTACAGACCCCAAAGATCCAGGCGCCTGACACCGGAACACCTCCAGATCCTGCTACAAGAGGTCAAGATCCTGCAGGAAAAGGGCGCCATTGAAGTCGTCCCCGTTCCACAGGTAAACAAGGGTATTTATTCAGTGTACTTCCTTGTACCCAAAAAGGATCTAACCATGCGCCCTGTGGTAGACTTGCACCCGGCGAACAAGCTTGTCAAACACCAAAAGTTTTGTATGGCAACGCTGCAAGAAGTAATTCCTCTTCTCAAAGATGCATACTTTCATATTTCAATGTTGCCGGCACACAGAGTACCTAAGGTTCATCATAGAGGGCAAGCACTATCAGTTCAAGGTCCTTCCCTTCGGCATTGCTTCAGCCCCAAGAGTATTTACAAAGGTAGTGGCAGCGGCTCACTTGTGCAGGCAATCCATCCCAGTTTATCCTTACCTCGACGATTGGCTCATAACAGGTGGACTCCTACGAAACATGCCTAGCAAATACTCAAAGGACAGTCGACCTTTTATTCAGTCTGGGGTTCTCCATAAACTAGAAGAAATCCATCCTCGACCCCAGTCAAGTCAAACAGTTCTAGGGGCTCTTATTCGGACAGAAGACGGGCTCGTCTTCCCTCCAACGATAGGGATCAAAACATGTTTCAAATCCCTCAGTATGTACCCGGTTGCGAGGAGACTGTACGCAAGGCAATGCGACTGCTAGTTATGATGGCATCCTGCATTTTCGTGGTTCCTCACACGCTTTTGCGCATGCACCCCATGCAAGACTGACTAAACAGCCAATGGTGTCAGTCCAGCGGATAATGGGATGATCTAGTGGTTGTCTCGGTAGCCCTCGTTCTCTCTCTCTGATGTGGTGGTTGAGGGAAAACCTCTTGAAGGGAAAAACATTCACCCCCGCAGTAGAAGCCACTATCACGACGGACGCATCCCACACTGGTTGGTGGGCTCACCTTCAACAGACAGTTCATAGGGTTTGGCCCCCAGCCGTAGCTTCCAACCACATACACCTGTTGGAGCTACTAGCAGTGTTCAAAGCCCCAGCTAAAGGGAAAGACAGTACTGGTCCTCACAGACGACAGCACCACAGCCATGTACTACCTGAACAAGCAGGGGGGCACTCATTCTCCAGGGCTGTCCAAACTATCTTCGAACATTTGGAAGTGGGCTCTCAAACAGAAGATGTTTCTATTGTCTCGACACATTCCAGGGGAACTCAATCTTCTGGCAGACGTGCTCAGCCGAGACTTCCCAGTGCCCTTAGAGTACGAATGGCAACTACACGAAGACATTGTCTCCAATGTTTTCGCAGAATGGGGTTTGTATTGTATTGTATTGTTTATTTGATAATGCACACAAAACCCAGGGGTAGCCGGGCGCAGCAGTCATAAGAATACTTGAGCTTAGGTTGCATACATGGAGTACATACAGGGAATGCAGTACATGAAGAAATTACAGAGCCGGTATACAGAATGCATTAGGTACAGGATAAGTGAAGTACAGGTTACTAGTTTAGTATAGTCTAATGTCAGGTAACAGAGGTAGCAGGCGGTTAAAAATTCTAATAGGTCCTGGCCTAGCGCAATTGTAGGTCGTCATTGGTCCAAAGCCAACTTTTCACTTTGCATCTAAATCTGGTGTAGGGTAGGTTGGCTCTCAGTGCGGTCGGCAGTGCATTCCAGGCGTGAGCAGCTCTAACCGGGAAGCTTGCCCCACCCGCTTTGGATAGTCTGAATCTGGGTGTTTCAAGCAGAAAGTGGTTAGAAGCTCTAATGTGTTGAGTGGAGGATTTTCTTGTCAGTCTGGCCGAGATATATGTGGGCACATTGTTATTCAGGCCTTTGTGGGTGAGGGATAGTGTCTTAAGAAGAACTCTATCACTGATTTTTAACCAATGCTGGCCTTTTCTGATGTTAGAGATGTGGGCTCTACGGGGTATGTCCAGAGCTGCTCCAAGAGCGTTGTTCTGAAGTATTTGCATTTTGTTTATGACAGTTTTGCTAGCACCTGCATAGAGGGCGTTTCCCAGAGATCGACTTGTTCACAACTCTGGAGAACTCACAATGCCCAGATTACGCCTCCAGGTACCGTCAGAACCGGTCCAAGGGGAACGGTCTCTGGATAACATGGTCAGGGAGATTTGTTTACGCTCCACCCTCACCCCCCCCCCCCCCAAATCTCCCCTACTCAAGATTGTGCACAAGATGCACCAGGAACCAGTGACCATGATTTTGATGGCCCCATTATGGGCATGCCAGCCCTGGTTCTCCCATCTGATGGAGATGTCCATTTCCCCCAATGAAGCTGCCTTGCCTTTACAACATTTGTCAGAACAGGGGGGAAACGCTCTACACATGCCCGCAAACTCTCAACTTAGCGGCCTGGCTCCTGAAATCTTTGGCCGTCTCCAGCTTCCTCAGAGAGTCAAGGAAACCAAACACCAGACATTGCTACTCCAATAAATGGAAAGGCTTTGTCATATGGTGTAATATCAAGGACATCAATCCCATTGAATGTTCCCCTACACATATTGTGTTATACCTGACTCTCCTGCTGGACTCGGGTCTTGTATTCACTTCCCTAAAGGTTCACCTAGCTGCACTTTCAGCCTACACTACGTCCCAGCAGAAAGTGTCTTGGTGGAAGATATTGGTGATTAAAGCTTTTATGGAAGGGGTTAAGAGAATGTATCCTCCCATTTCCAACCCAGCTCCTGGATGGGAACTTAATGTGGTGTTAACCAGTCTTATGGGGTCTCCCTTTGAACCTATCCACAAAGCAAGCCTCAAAGCACTCACTTGCAAGACCGCCTTCCTAGCGGCAGTCACTTCTATAAGGAAAGGTTGGTGAACAAAAAGCCTTTTCTATTCGAGACCCTTCTGTCACAATTCAGAGATGGTAGTTCTGCGCACTCACCCAAGGTTTGCGCCTAAATTCATCTCAAAGTTCCATGTGAACCAGTCTATAGAACTGCCTACATTCTTCCAGAACCCTACCAACGTGGCAGAAAAAAGGCTACACACACTAGATTTGTGCAGGGCAGTCATGTACTATCTGGAAAGAACTAAACCACCAAGGAAAACCAACCAGTTTTTCGTTTCAGTGGCAGTTGGTAGAGAAGGGGACCCTGTCTCTAAATCATCTATCTCTAAATGGATTGTCAACTGCATCACACTCTGCTACAAACATGCCAAGAGTGCACTGCCCTTCAAGCCTAGAGTACACTCTACTCTGGGAAATGGGGCTTACATAGCATTAATTGCAAATGTTCCTCTCGTCCATTTGCAAAGTGGCAACCTGGAGTTCTATACACACCTTTACAAAACACTATTGCCTAGACACTCGCTCTAGGTCTGAATCTCAAGTGGGACAAGCAGTACTAAGACTTTCTTTCACTACTGTTCCTTCTCACATCCCACCTCCAACTCCGGGTACTGTTCGATAATCTATGCAAAGCATGTGATTCTAAGCAGATTAACAAGCATCAGAACACATGCATTACTTACCATAACAGCATTTCTGATGATTGTATCTGCTTCGATTCACATGCACCCACCCTTCCTCCCCGTTCACATTGGGCAGTGTGAGAGGCCGATGTTTCACAAAATGCCAGATCTAATCGTACCTAGATTTGAGACTCCTAGCTAGTTGGGCTTATGTATCAAAGTGGCAAAAATGAACATACTCGCAATTGAGACTCCTAAATAGTGAGAGAGACCTAGGCTTCACGACACAATCAGTTTTTAAGATTTAGCTTTCACAGTGGATTCCCCAGTGCCGGTAGAGTGGTTGGTGAGATTCTTTCTGGTGGAAGTGTGGTATGGTGAGGTGAATAATGCTAAGGTGGTAATCGGTGCAAGTGTGGATGTGTGGGAATAGGTCCTACTTTATCCGTTGGTTCTGGTTGACGGCAGGTTTCGCAGACGGTTTCTGCTTCTTGTTCGTGGGTTGATTATGCCACTGCAACCACCTCCTTGAATGCGGTTGCAGCAGGGCAGTTTTAGCTGTTAGGGGGGAGCGGTAGGAGTTTGGCACGGCTCTGCGATTCAGGTGGTAATACCTTTGCTCCCTTCACTTGAGTTCAGTGTGGAGAACACATCTATGTGATGGGGCGCAGTGGGTCTGTAAGGTTGTGTGTCAGTGAGTGATTGTAGGTAGTTGGTAGATTGGGCTTGGTTTGTGAGTGGCTGGTTTCTTCCCCGCAGACCCTCCAGGGCTGCCTCTTTGGGGCTGTCCTTTGCCTTAGGGTCCTTGGAAGCGGGGGCTGCTGGGCAGGGGGCTGCCCAAATTGAGTCTAGGATAAGGATGTCCCTTTTGAGCTTCTTCCTGCCAGACTTAGTGAGAGGGATAGGATAGTCAATGGAGAAGTAGATGGGTGAGACAGAAAGCACCATAGAGGGTGCAGAGAGGAGGAGGGAGTCCAAGCAGGGAGGGGGTTGCGATGGGAAGCACGTAGGTGGGGTGGAAACACTAGGGGGACACGGAAGGAGAGGGGCACACAGAGGACAGAACTGACAGAAAATCAGATGCAGTGCATAGACAAGTCAATCGCCAAAGGAACCTAGCAGTAAGGAATGAACACAGCAGGGATGCATGCAGTACAGTATAAGCAAACGACCCTGGAGACCAGAAACGACTAGACAGAACAATCAACAAAGGAACCTGGAAGTAAAGAATGAACAAAGCAGCAATGCAGGCAATGCAATGTAAGCCAACAACTGTGGAGATCAAAATGTCCAGAACAATCTCAAAAGATCAGGGGAGGGCGCTAGGAAGATGGGAGGGAAAGACCAGTGGAGGGTGCGGGGGGACGCAGCGCCTGAGGAAGGAGGGTGCACACAGCCAAGTAGAGCATGCACATGACCTAACAATGCGCAGGGGTGCACATGGCCTAAGTTGCGATGGAGTGAGCGCAGCAAAAGATGCGAGGGAGCGCAAGTAAGCGGGGAGGTGGGTGGTGCGAGTATAGGACGCGGGGGAAAACATATGTGCAAGGGTGAGTGAGAAGAGGCACCAGTTCAGGGGTGTTGCGTGGAGTGTAGCAAGCTTACTCTCCCCATACCACCTTACCTGGCGGCTGCAGACAGGCAGATGAGGTCATCCAAACACCCCATCACTGCCAAACACCAGCGTTGCTCAACACTGCAGCCTTGTCCTGTGAGGGCTTTGCCGCAGAGGGGTCCGCCGTACCTCGGTTCTTATAGGTACCGAAGAGTGGACATAGCGAAGCATGCTACGTATAGTCGGGCAGTGTCTCCTGCACACCAGCGCCACTCCACACCGCAGCCTTTAACTGCGCTGGATTGTGTTATTACACGTTAATGGTAACTAGTCTACATGCCCATTCCTCTGTTGATGTCCCAATTCTTGCCTGTAACTCACTAGGTTATTAAACCCTTTCACTTATATTCGTTTGTAAATCCTTTTACTTTTACTTATGCCAATGAATTTAAGATGACATTTTTTTTTAATTTTTTTTTAGTCCTCAACTTCTTCCTTATCCTTTTGATGGCCAACCATTGTTTCCCCCAGTGAGTTGCATCCCAATCTCGTTGGGGTACCGCCAATAGGCCACTCAGTCACCCTCGTTCGGTATGCAGACTCCATCAGTTATATTGGTTCTGTTATGTGGCTGTGTACTTTTAAAGCGGTGGATGCATGAGTAGCAGCCACTTTATCTCCAGGGAAGCCCTTTCTTTCTGTAGGCTCACAAAATGGAGTCCCGAGCATGTTTAAATCCAGCGTTGAGGTTCTTTGTCAAGCGTTTGGGAGAATTTTCATTTCTGGGCCAATTCCCTTCATTCTTAGAGACCCCAAGCTCTTTTGCTGGACTTGAGACTTTTAAATTTTAGCCCGGAAGCGAGTCCTTTTTCTCACACTCGCATGTGTTTTTACCGGATTTGTATTTTGTGTTTTCACTGTTTCTGACAAACTCCATAGGCATCTGCTTTTTCTATGGTGACACACAGCACCTTCAGTGCAGCGTCACTGAGAAATCATTTAGATTTCTCATAAGGTTTAAATACCTTTTCTTGAGTGAACTACAGTTCCCAAGAACAGTAAACTGAAATTGACTTTACTTAACTTTTCTCTTTGTAGGTCAAGCGCACACCATCGCATGTGGAGTGCTGTGGGGTTGCCTAGTAGCCCCTTAGCCTCCCATGTAACATTTTTGTTACCCTCACCACTTTGAATGGCTGGTGGCAGTGGTTTACTTTTTTCTACCACAGGCTGAACCCTTCGGTGACCATTTTGTAAAAATTGCCCCCGTCTTCTTTTTTCACCATTTTCTTTTTGTGAGGTCTTTTTTGGGTTTTACTTTGTGCATTGAGACAGGTTTGAGCCCTTTGTTTGCCTTGCCTTTGGCGGGCTTCCGCACAGAAGCCCAGCCCTGGCTCCAGTGTGTCTGGAAGAACAGGATGTGAGGAAGGGGTCCCAAAACTCCCCTGTTCTTTGTCTCTAGGAATGCCTGAATGCAAGTAGTCCTGATTGGCTGGCTGTCCTTTTAGGACAGCCACCCTGCCGTGTGATTGACAGCCTAGGCTGTGCATGAATGGAAGAAACTTGCCTAAAAGGCTAGGGCTTTGGGACTACAGGCAGTGGCGACCACTGGGAGAAAAACCCGAACGAAGCTTGCTGCAATCTCCTGGACCTTTGAATTTTCTGGTGAATCCCTGCTGCTGTACTGACCTACTTTTTACCCTCGACAGAGAAGCTCCGGATGGAACGACTTCTCCCCTTGGATTATTGGGACCTGTTAGGCAGAGTTTGTATGCAGTACCCTTTGGGACCAGTACACACAATTAGGACTACAGGTGTAAGCAAAACCAACCTTTGGAATAAGTCTACAGTTTTGGTAGCGTTTGCTGAGCAGCCAGGCTTATCTCAAGAGGGGAATGTGAACTGTAACGAGGTTACACAGAGGTCTACAATCACAAGTATTCAAACAGACTCTTATACTCAAGGTTTCTTGGTAAAACACATATTAATCTATTTCACGGTCCGTTATAAAACATTCACTAGAAGGAGGCAATCTAGATCGCACACAAATATACCTCAGTACTTTACACGGTACGGGACTGAGGCATTTAAACTACTTTGAAGGAGGAGCAAAAAGGCATAGGTTAATAAGTATTAGTTACTCTTAGATGGTGCAAATAGTTCACCAGCAGAGCCAATTCAATGCAATAGGGTAGGTCAAAGTCAATGGGCTAAAGTCTTGTATCGGATAAAGAATTTATGGTAGTAACGGAAAGGTCTTTGCCAAAGTTCTCAGAAGTAGTTTGTAAAAGAAAGGTTCATATGTTGGGTCACAAGCTGACTAGGCCTACAAGTTGCCAAAGTTTCAAGCACTTTCGCAGTGAGAGGTAAATTCTCTCGGTCGGGTTTTCACAGTACCTTACAATGAAGAAAAAGATGCAGCTGAAGACTTCTGTTCCTGCAGATCTTGCTGTTCCTGAGCCTCAGCCGTGGGGACAAGAGGGAGGACGACTGGGAACTCCTGCACTGGGACTGGTCGCAAAGCTGGCAACTGGCAAATCTACGATTCCGCTAGCTGTAGTAAAGCACACAAACTGGTGTCCCTCTCCCTGGTTATTCGGTTTACTGCAGCACTCTGAGGAAAATACAACCAGCTCCGAGAATGGTATCCAGGTGGCTTACGGGTCGAGTTGATTGGTCCCACCAACTCAAAGGGAGAAGTCATCCTTGTAGGGCTTCTCTGTCGAGGTGAACTTGGCGATTCGTACCTGCAGCAGGGTTCACCGGGCAAACCAACGGTCCAGGAGTTGAAGCAGCCGTCCTGTTCAAGCTCGTCTTCGGTTCTTTCGTTCCAGTGGTCACTCGCTGCCTTCCAAGCCAAGAGACTCGCCTTTTATACAGTTCTCTCCCATTCATTCCAGCCTAGCTGCCACTCACCCAGCAGGGTGGCTGTCCTTGCCGGACAGTCAGCCAGCCAATCACGCCAGAGTGCATTCGGGTCTCCTAGAAGACTAAGCACAGGGAGTTTCAAGCACCTCCCTCACTTCCTGCCCACCCCAGACTCGGGCGCCAGAGGCGGTCTTCAGTCCTGAAGGCCGCCAAAGGCGTAGGAACAAAGGGACCAAACCTGGTTTGGCACGCAGATGCAAACTCTAGAAGGATCTTTAAAAAAAAATAGCAAAAAAAGAAGACCGGGACCTGTTTAAACAAAGGGGCTCAGACGCCATCTTGAAAAACATGGCTCCCGTGATTTAAAGGTACCGGTGTTCGCGGTCATGAAAAATCATGGTAGTTTGTTGCAAAACCTCTGGCACCAGCCATTTCGAGAGGAAAGTGTAGCATTTGACTGCTAGATGAGTTTCTAGACACGGGATACTAGGGTGTGCTGCGTCTAGGAATTTGAAAAAACTAGTAAAGTCAATTTCACTTTACTTTCTCTGGGAAACAGTAGTTTATCCCAGAGAAGGTATTTAAAACTTGGACAGCCAAAAAAGGCTTCTCTGTGTCACTGCTCTGAGGGTGCTGGGTGACGCACATGAAAAGATGATACCATGGAGTTGTCTAAAACTCAATAACCAAAGAAAACTTCAAAGTGCTGCTGAACTGAAAAGAGCCTGTGGCTGCCGACCAGCTCCCAAGTGCCGCTGCAGGAGCCCTCCAGACGTCCTCCATCTTGTTCCCACGACTGAGGCTCAGGAACCAGGGTCTGCACCGCTGTAGCAAGACTGAATCCAGCTGGACCACTTTTCTAACCTGAAGCACTGTTTAGGCTTGGGGTACTTGCCTTATTGCCTTTAGGTGTGCTTTTCTCACTGGGGAATTGCATTGGCTTACCTTTTTCGAGTTGACTTCAACTCTATTCTCACAAGTTTAACAGCTTGTGGCCCTATAATTTTGTGCAAGAAGTGCATCAAATCCATAGACTGTGTCCCAAATGACTTTCTGTCCTGGCTTCCTGAAGTCCCTCTTCTAGACCGTTGACCTTGGTATTCTTTGTCCCGCATAGGTGGTAGCTTGTTGTAGTATACTGTTACTGCTGGCAAAGGCTGATCTAGACTTCATTGGAGGAATTAGTTGTCCTCACAATTGCTGAGAAAATGTTTTACCCTTTTTATTTCCCTAGCCATTCCTTTCTGCAACTCGGGATCTACTAAGTAAACTAGTGAGATATATATGAATGCAGTTCTGATGCTTGTGAATCTGCTTAGAATCTCCTGATGTGCATATGGTCCGACATCTAGTGGTAACCGCAGAATATTGCATCTCGTCTTTTGCGAATCTGAAGGGGACGTCGAGATGGACGTGCCTGTAACACTATCCCTAACGTGACGTGTAGTGTACCCAAAATCCCTCATGCGTCGAGATCCCTCAGATTGTTTTTTTCCACCCAGCTAGCTGGTCGCCCTATGCGGAGCTCTTGCAGATTTCAAAAAATATATTCTTCCCCATGTCCTCCGGTCTTTTTATATTCCTCCCCTCATCGACGACTACCTCTTAACTACCGCCGAAGACATCCCCAGACTTCAACGGCTGGTGCTCCGGTCGACGCTGTTGATCGCCTGACTGGGCCTTCGGCCGGCCTATATAGTAGGGAGAGTGGGGTCTAGGGGTTTCCATTTCTTTCAAGAATGTGGTTCCCTTTCCCCTCTCTTTGCCCCTTTGGTTTTTGCCATCGCTTTAATACACCTGAGCTATGGACAGGACACCCTTTAAATTTTGCCATTCTTGTAAGGGCAAAGTACCCTCGGAAAGACACGCTCCGGAGGTGCAATGAGTGTCTCCCTCGCGATCACCACAAGGGTTCCTGTTGTTGTCAGTCTTGCGTCCTAAGCCTATCCAAGACCATCGAGTACGCCATTATGCAGGCAGAGGGTAGCTCCCAAACCGCCACAGGCACTGTGAGTGACAAGGAGTTGAGCGACGGCTGTGGCTCCGATACGGATTCCATTGACCTTTCATTGGAACGGTTACGCACCGAATTGTCCGGCCCCGGCAGGCGGGACGATGCTTCTGCTGTGGGGAATGTACATCCCGGTGACAGGGAAGCACCCGCTACACATAAGAGTAAGCACACAACCCCCAGTACAGTCTCGACTGATTCGTCTGGGCGGTCTAAGGCGCTAAAGGTACGTCAAGTTCCTCGGCGGCACCCGACGATCCACGTGATCGGCAGCCCTGTCCGCAATCACATAGGCAACATGCGTTCGGGCATTGCGCAGATAAGGGCGTCCGCACCAAAAGTCAGAGGGCCATCGAATGCAAAGTAAATTAAACCTTTCCTGGCGTGAAAGTAAGGGGCAAGCAAAGGAGAGATGAGTAATTCAGGGAGCCGAGCCAGCCAATGTCAATTGGGCAAAAGTCTAGGTGAGCTGAAGCACTTCTTGCAGGTAAGTAAAAGTCTTGCACAATGTTTTAGAAGTCTTTGTAGAAAAAGTAGAACAAAAGTAGGGTCATGTGAGGTAGAAGATTCAAGCAACTCTACAGAAGCAACCAATACAAGTCTCAACTGAGAATAAGTAAGGCTACAACAAGAGGCAAGTCCCCTCAAACTTTACAGTACCTTTTGGTTAGAAGAAATGGTTCCAGCTGGCTTCGGTTCCTGTGCAGCTCTGTAGATCTTGTTGTTCCTGGGCCTCAGTTGTGGGGACAAGAGGCATGACGCCTGAGCACTCCTACACTACAATGGGACGGTCAGCGGCAGAAAAGGACAAACTTCTATTCAGCGGCACTTCGCGGTTTCAGCTCCTCGCGTCTCAGCAAGTAGCACCACTGCGGACTCTCGGATACCACTCTGGACTTTCCCCTCATCTGGGGTCCAGCAATCTGTTGAGGTGGCTCAGGCCTGGTCAGTCCTGCTTACTGGGAATCCAGAGGATCTTCCACAAGCTCGAGTCCGATTTTCTTTTTTTTTTTTAAAGTAATTCACTCCGTGTGGTGTTCCTCTCCCTGGCACTTCGGTTCTAGGAGCAGTGGAAGTACAGCTGGCTCGGAGAATATGTCCAAATTAGTTCACTTTGGAGCTGATCGGTCCCACCAACTCAACGGGAGAAGGGCTTCTCTAGTGGAGGCAAATTTGGAGCTTCAGCACAGTAGGGCTTCACCGGGCAAACCAACAGTCCACGAGTTGCAGCAGGCATCTCTTCAAAGTTCTTCTTCGGATTCCTTCGTCCAGTGGTCGACTCTGCATTCCAAGCCAAAAAGCCTTGCCTTTTATGCAGGTTTCTCCCATTCATTCCAGCCTAGCTGTCAATCACACAGCAGGGTGGCTGTCCTAGCCGGACAGCCAGCCGGCCAATCGCCTTTGGGTGCATTCCTGTAACCAAAAAAATGAACCTCGGGGAGTTTCTGGCACCTCCCTCACTTCCTGTCCCTGCCAGACATACTGGAGCCAGAGGTGGCCTTCACTCGTGAATCCCGCCAAAGACAAAACGAACAAAGGGACCAAACCTGGTTTGGCGTGCAGAGTAAATCTCAAGAAGGACCTTTCCAACAAGAAATGGCAAAAAAAGACAGAGCCATTTTGACAAGATGGGCACCCATGGGTGCTTTACTGTAGCTGTGAACGCAGCCTGCGGTAAAACACACAATGGTAGTAAAAAGTAAACCACTGCCACCAGCCATTAATTGTAGAAAGGGTAAAATAAAAATGTTACATGAGAAACTAGACAAAGGGATACTAACTAACCCCTTCAGCACCCTATGGTAAGATAGTGTGTGCTGAGGTCTAGAAAGTTGCAAATTGTAAGTAGTCAATTTCACTTTACTGCTTTTGGAAACAGTAGTTTAGCCAAGAGAAGGTATTTAAACCTTAGGGAAATCGAAGTGACTTCCCTTTGTCACTGCACTGAAGGTGCTGTGTGTCACAATGCAAAGATGATGCCTATGGAGTTTGTCAGCCTACAAAACCAAAAAGAGAAACAGCGTTAAATCACAGAAAAATACATGACCGAGTGGGGAAAAAAGGTCTCATTCTCTCCAGGTTGAAAATGATAAAGTCCTAGAGTCCAGCAAAAGTGCTGGGGGTCTCTAAGGTAGAGCGGAATTAGCACATTTCTGAGTTCTCCTAACAAGTGTCCTAGGTGTAGGAAGTGTGACATCCCAAAAGGGTATTTGCTTAATTTAAATCTGAGGAAGTGTATTTTATTGTTGCATAGTGCCCTTTCTAAAGAAGGCTTATTTTAAAACTGACTGCTAAATAATTATTTTACTAGAACACCTTGTATAAGTGGTATTTGAATTCTTGCATTTGCGAACCTCTGTTGCACCTCTACAGCTCACATTCACCCCTCTTGAGACAAGTCTGGCTGCTCAGTCACTCTACCAACTTGTGTAGTACAGGCCTATACCAAAGGTTGTGTTACCTATTGCCAAGAGGACAAGGCTGGTGTAGTCTCCCACAGGTTACTAAATACAATCATGCCTAACATCCTCTTTGACAACTTTTGGCACATACTACCTATTGTTGCTGGGTTGCCATTTGGGCTCCCCTTTTAAATTTCTCTGGCTAACCTTGTGAGAACCTCCAGTTCCTAAGGGTAGAAAGGATCTTTGGGTCCCTTTTTACATTTTATTTGATGAAACCAATACACCCCACCGTACGCGAGTGCTGGGAGAGAACAATGTAGCCTCTTTGTTACAAGGACAAACTTGCCTTTATTGGCTGGTGGCACTGAACCTTAAAATTCAGTGAACCTTTACCATTTCAATAGCCCTGTTAAAGGCACCCATGGGTGCTTATTTTAGCAAAATGGCCCCCTCCTCTTCTTTTTTTGTCATTTCAATGTTCCTTGTCCTTTCTTGTTACTTCCCCTTTCATCCAGGACAGGAAAATCCTTTGTCAATTTTTTGGCGGGAATCCTGAGGATTCCCTGCCCAGGGTCAAAGAGTGTCTGTGAAGGCAGGAAGCGAGGGAGGAGCCCAAAGCTCTGCAGCCCTTTGTCTTCCAGCCTGACTGCGAGAATCCACCCAAGGCTCTGTTCTTGGCCCTTTTCTCTTCTCTCTATACACCTCCCTCATTGCCCCTGTTATCTCCTCGTTTGGCATCTCTCACCACTTATATGCCAACGACACTCAACTCTTCCTCTCCTCCTTCTCCTCCTTCTTAACTGATCTTCACCTACAGCTCTCTTCCTGCCTCACTGCCATCAAGAACTGGATGTCTTCCCGATTTCTCTCTCTTAACACCGACAAAACAGAAGTCTTATTTTTTCCCTCTAACTCTCTTCTCCCTCCCTCTCCTCCCCCTTTCATTCACTTCCTCCCTCCAATCTCCCTATCTCTTCTCAGGCTCGCAACCTAGGCGTTCTCTTCGACTCCTCTCTCTCCTTCTCCCAACACATCTCCCTCACTTCTCGCTCCTGCCGCTTCTACCTCTTCAATATTAGCAAAATCCGCCCCTCTCACTTTCCACGCTACTAAACTCTTAATCTCCTCCCTTATCTTCTCCCGCCTCTTCTGCTCTTCCTTACTCTTTGGACTCACTAATTCTCACCTTGCCCCTCTTAAATCTATCTACCACTCTGCTGTACGCACCCTTTGTCTCCTTACCTCCCGAGATTCCATCTCTTCCTCTCTCTCCTACGTTGGCTGGCTTCCTTTTCACTGACAACTTAAATTTCAATTTCTCCGTCTTGTCTTCAAATCTCTTCATGGTCTTGCCCCCCCCCCTATCTCTCCTCCCTTCTCTGCTTCTACTCTCCCTCCCGTTCCCTCCGATCAGCTGACCATTTCCTTCTCACTTCACCTCCTCCTCCTCCCTGTGCCTCCTCCCGTTTTCGCTCCTTCCAGCTCTTCGCTCCTTTACACTGGAACTCCCTTCCTCTTGCCATCCGTTCTTCCCCCACCTTCCCTTCATTCTGCACTTCCCTGAAATCTCTTCTTCTCCATCCTCCTCCTTGAATCCCCTACCCCCTTCTACTTCCCCCATTCTTCTCTTTCCCTGACTCTCTCCCTCCCCCCTTTTCCTCCCTCCCTTTCCCCCTCTTGCCCTCCTCCTCCTTCACTCCACCCCCAACCTGTCCCTTCTCCCTCCCCCCCCTTTCAGTTAATTGCTCTTTCCATTGTTTAGTTGTTTGATTCATATTGTTATGCTTCAACAGTTTATCGTTCATGTTTTATGTATCCTGTTGTTTGTACAGCGCTTTGGCGTAAGGCGCTTTATAAATCAATAAAATACAAATACAAACTGGGAGGCTGGCTTTCCTGAAAGGACTGCCAACCCCACCCCCCTCCCTCCCCCCCCTCTCCCCCCACACCAATTTGAATGTTGCATGGCTGTGCTATTACCTGGGTTCCTACAATAAAATTCAAATCCTGGAAGCTGAAGAGGTAGTCTACCACTGGAACCGAAACCAAAGAGGAGGTTGAAGGAAACTTGGCTGAGGAGATTTCCAGCGACCGGAGAGGCTGCTGTTTGTTAGGACAGTTTTTCTGAAGTCCAACTAAGGGCTTAGTAAAACCATTCAAATGAGGCAGTACAAGACTCCACTCTTAGTATAAGGCTGTACCACCTGAGTTCATGGTAGCGTAGACCGAGCATCCAGGCTTATCTTTGGAGGGAGAGGGGGCTGTAGAATCAGTACACATGAAATTGTTATACTAATGTTCTAAAGAATCATAAACTCTATGTATTGTAAAAAAAAAAATGGTTCACTTAAATACAAGTAGGCACAGATAAATATTTGGGGAAATAAGTACTATCACATTATATGGAATCACAATTCTAAAAAGACAACACTATGCTTGAAGGTGCACAGACCAAAGCATAAACATAATTTAAACACTTAACAGTAGTTCTAGGGAAGTCAAACGTTTTCATACACATTCAGTATAAGTCACACCTATACTTGGGGAGTAAAAACCAATGGTTACTTTTAGATTACTTTCAGTAATTCAAGGGTAGTAGACCCTATCAGTTGTACCGTGACACTCGGTAACTATAATCAGTCAACTGGACAATATGTTTTATGAATACTGGAACACGTATTCTAGGTACAGTAAAAACCTATAACTACTTTTGTGATTACACACAGTTATACTAAGTGGGTAAAACCTAAGGATGTAATATTCACTAACAGGTGCTTTTGAGATCAGTGAAACACAGTTTGAGAATGGCACCCTGCTAATTCAAGGTAGGTAAGTAAAAAACATACATTTTCAAGGAGCAATCAGCAACTTGGGGCCAGTATAAACCTAAGACTCATTTTGTGTCTGTCTAAAACAGACCAGGAAAGCAAACCCCATTGTTACTTTATGAATGATTCAAAGTTATTCTAGTTAGGTGAAACCTAATGCAGACTTATTCTGGACAGGCTAACAGCAATTCGGGGGAAGCGAGCCCCAGTTGAGCAGCACTCATGCATTAGCCTAACGGGAATAATAAAGTGAAACCAACAGCATTACTTTTGGTAAGAGGCACAGCCAAATCACAGGTGAGTAATATACCCTTGCATCTACTTTCTGTTAGAATGGCGAAAGGAAAGAAAGATGTAACATACTTTTCAGAATAGTGCAACACGGATTCAAGGTAAGTAAGAACTTTTGTAACTTTTCACTCTGTTACCAACCAACTTCTTTTGCAAGGAAGTAACTTTTAAACACTTATTCTCTTTTCTAGGCCAAAGGCCCAATTCTTTAAAAGTATTTCCCTTATTCTTGGAGCATGAGTGTTCTCAGTGGCAGGAGTGGGGTTACTAGGGTCTAGTGTCCAACAGGCAGTGTCAGGATAGGTTCTTAAGTAGCAAATGTCAGAATTCCTTATGAAGACTGTTCATACAGGTGAGTGTTTTACTTTGGAGTTAGTTGAGGGTCCAGGGGTTTCATAGAAGACACCCTAGGAGGATTCCAGCAGTGGGACTGGGTGAACTGGGCGAGAGGCCTCCCAATCACAGAAAACACCCCACAACTACACAGGAATCACAAGAGACTTAATGTTAGTTATTTGTACAGCGTCCCGTCGCCAACGGAATTGGTCCACGGGTGCTCAGACGAATCTGCAGATAAGAAGGTGGGGGACTGGTCAGGTGGAGAGGGAGTAGGAAAGTGAGAGGGTTAAATCCTGTTGGCAGCTTCAGTTCAGTTTTCACTGTGCGCCAGCTTGTGTGCGAATATCGGATCAATGCGAGACCTTGTGTGCTGTTGGTGTGGCTTATGTGTTGATTGTTGCGATGTGGTGAGGTGCGTGCGGTTTGCAATGCAAGAGCGTGGTTTTGTGGATTTTTGGGTGAGATAAGTATGTAGAAGTTTGAACTTTTGGGTTAGGTTATTTACAGACCCTGATTCCCTTCCCATCTATTCCTTGTCAGTGATCCATTACTGCCTGTGTTTACTTTGCAGGCTAAGGTATTATTGACATATCATCCTTCCCCCTTCCGTCCTGATCTCCCTCTGCTCGTTCTTTGGTATGATTCTAGCTTTCAAATGCCTCGGTTTACTTTGCAGGCCAATACATTGTTTGGTTTTTGGGTGAGAAAGTATGCAGAGGCTTGAGTTATTGGGTTATTTACAGTCCCTGGTTCCCTTCCTGTCTATCCCTTGTGTGTGCTCCGTTACTGCCTGTGTTCACTTTGCAGGCCACAATATGACATATCCTTCCCCTTACATCCTGATCCCTCCCTGCTTGTTCTTTGGTAGGATTCTAGCTTTCTATCTTTCAGTTGGTAGGATATGCTGTACGTTTGTCTTCCCTTACTTGACTAGATGGGTGGTAGCTTAGGGAGATGATGGTGGGGGGGGGGATTGGTATCCTCTCTCAGCTCAGGAAAAGGAGGATCCTCCGAATTTTCTTTTGCTGTAAGGTTTTGGTTCCAAACGGATGTCGCTGCTGGATATAAGTGGCCTTGTTGGGCGCAGGGCATTTCATTTTTCTCTTGGGAACTCCACGCCTTGGTGGTGGGTTGCTCTGTGCGTTATGCACATTGATTTGAACTTGATTTGCTCTTTTATTGGTAGCCAGTGTACCGTTTTCAGTTCTGGTTTGATGTGTTCTCTTTGAGATAATTTGAGGAGCAGCCTAGCTGCCGAATTTTGTATGCGTTGGAGATTTTTTAGGAGGAGTTCTGGCATGCCTAGATATAGGCTATTGGCGTAGTCTGCTCTAGACATGAGAGCGATGACGATGAGTGTTTTGTTAGCGAATGACAGGAATGGTAGGATCCTTTCTACTGCTTGCAGGAGAAAGAAGCATTTCTTGATTCGAGCGTTTACTTGTGGCAGGTTTTTTACAATAGATGATGGAGCTGGGGTTGGGCCAAGTTCTTTTGACCAGGTGATGTTGTGGTTATCTTCTCTGATTTTTGTGAAGATCATAATTTCTGTTTTGCCTGGGTTGAGTGTGAGGCAGTTCGAGTTCATCCAGTTGTAGATTTCACTGAGATAGTTCTCCAGTGTTGTTTTCTTATTGAGTTTTGTATTATGTAAACTATTTGTGTGTCGTCAGCGTAGTTGTAACAGGTGAGGCCGTGTCTTTTAATGATCCTGATAGTTGAGACCGGTAGATGTTGAATAATAGTGGGGAGAAGGAAGATCATTGTACTCTGCACAAGGACTCTTTTGGGCTGGATTTGAAAGGTTTGATCCTTATGGTTTCTGTTCTGTTTATTAGAGGATTTGATCCATATTGAGGCACGATCAGTGATTCCAATTTCTTCCAATCTCATGCTGAGGATGACATGGTAAACTGTGTCGAATGCTGCAGAGGTCCAGAAGTGTCAGCGCTGTGCTCTTGTCTGAGCCTGCGTGTCATTTTCATCCCATTGTGAGAAGTGCTGTTTCCGTTCCTCTCATCAGTCATAAAGCCTACTTGTGCCTGGTCCAGTAGGCGGTGCTCTTGTATAAAATCTTATGTAGTTTTAAATATGTATGCTTCCAGCACTTTAGCAGGGTAGGGTATGTTGGAGATAGGTCTGTAGTTGGAGAGGTCCTCCACGTTTCCTGCTGTGTCCTTGAGCAGTTTCATGTATGCTGATTTGAAGGATTGTGGTACTTTCCCTGTTGAGATTGATTGGTTGGAGAAGTTTCTGTAGTATTCCATGGGTCTTCCTTGTGAGAGGATTGATTTGAATACGTCTGGGGGCAGGGATCTGTGGGGCAACTCGTTTTGTTGCTTTTTTTGTTTACCAGTTTGATGAATGTCTCCACTGGTATTTGGGGTAAGCTTCAGAGTTTGTTTGGGCATTCCTCGTAAGGATGCGTGGGTTGCATATTATCGTTGCATGATCTGCTTTGTATGGTCTGTTGGATGGTCTTGATTTTGTTTTTTGAAATGGTCTGCAAGATCATTGCATAGTTTCTCCAATGGTACTGGAGTATTGTTGCAGCCAGGTGGGTTTTGTATTTAGTTTATGATGTTCTTTTTGGGTATTTGGTGCTTTGAAGATTCTGTTGTGGCATTTACTTTTTGCTTTTTGTATTTCCTTTTTTTAGGGGCGGATATGTTGTTGGAGTTTGAATTTGTATCCACAATCGTATTTGTATAAGGTAAGTAAATACCCAAGCCAGCACAGTACCTCCGCACAGAAGATGATTTTGCAACAGGAGGACTTGAGGATCTGCAGGCAAAACCCTGATCTGTGGATTCCTTGTTGTGGTGACTGAAAACAGGACCTTGGAAGGGACTTTGCAGCATGGATCAATGGGGAAGGCTCTAGGCAAGGTTTTCCTTGCGGCTGGTTGTGGCTCTGTGGAGTTGGTGCCTTTTACAGGAGCACAGAAGAAGACAGAATATTGCTTGTCGGATTCTTGTCGTTACAATCGTCCAGCACTCGGTGAGGGGACTTTTCGGTCTTGGTTCATGTCTCTGGAGAGCCAGCAGGATGCCCACAAAGATTCAGCGAGATTCGGAAGACTGTGACCCGCACAATGGCTTGAGGTCCCAGGGTATTGCAGTGCTGCAAGGTTGCAGCATGGCCTGGGATGACTCAAAATGCTGGTCTTCTTGAGTCTAGTGGGTCTCACCAGGCTCTGGGTCGTCATTTTTCAGAGTGTTCAGGTCGATTGGAAGGAAGGACTTGAGCAGGTCCAGGTTACACGGCAGGCTCTCTGGTTGCCGGAAATTGTCTCCGCTGATTTTCCTTCATCATGCTTTTCAGTTTTGGTTCCAGTGGTCAACTTGTCTTCAGCTTCCAGGTTCGGAGTATGTAACAGGAATGACAGCACAACATCTGCATTCTCTCCCTGCATTTTACAAGGGGTGGGCAGGTTGTCCATTTAGGACAGCCAGACCCCTGCTGGGATTTGTACACATTCAGGCAAGGAGGAAGACTGTGGTGGTTTGGACGCCTCCCTTGCTTCCTGCCTTCACAGACAGCCTGTGCGGGGAGTCTAGGGGACTCCCGCCGAAGATAAATCACACAAAGGAGTTTCCTGCGATGGATGGATGGATGGATGGAAGGAAACCATTCAAGGTAAGAGTGTCCCTGTAACAGAAATGTTAGTTTTAGTGTGAAAAGTGGGTACATTGCATCTTCCTCAACACTCCACATATGGTGGGGTGTGCTAGTTTCACCAAATAAAATGTAAAGGGGATCCAAAGTTCCTTTCTACTCTTGGTAACTGTAGTTTCTCTCTAGTTTAGCCTGAAAAAATTAAAACGGAGCCCCTAGGGCAACCCAGCAAAAACAGGCATGTATTGCTAAAAGTTGTTGTTGGGCAAGATTGTGTGCAGTAGCTTTTGGAAGACTACAGCAACCTTGACCTCCTGTCAGTAGGAACCCAACTGTTGGTATAAGTCTGTACTACACAGGTTGGTAGTGTGGCTGAGCAGCCAGGCTTATCTCAAGAGGGGTCAATGTGAGCAGTAGGGTTGTAACACAGTTTCACAGTGACAATTATTCAAATAAACACTTATACTCAAGGTTTCTTGATTAAACAATTATCAATTTATTGAACAGTCAGTTATATAAGCCTTCTTCAGAAGGGAGCAAAACATGTAACTCGTATAATCTACTTCAAAACACACTGTTTCTCTAAATCAGATGATACCCATTGGAGTTGGCACACAGACACTTCCTACACCCTCAGGTGACTTAAATAGCTAGGACACGGTGGACATTGATTTATCACTGGTACATTTAGTGCAATACCGAGTTTAGTGTAAAGGATTAGATATGGGAATAAAACAAAGGTTAACAAATAATTCATAAACTGATAAGTACTTTTTAGACCTTTCAATGCAGAGTAAATTAACCCTTTCCTGGGGGAAAGGCAAAAGCACAAAGTCCGAGGGAGAAGAGTCTCTCAGGGAGCCAGGACAGTCAATATTAGTTGAACAAATTCTAGGGGAGCTGAAGATCTTCTTTGCAGGTAAAGTAAAAGTCTTGTACAATGTTTTTACAAAGGTTTATAGAAATAAGATTCACTTGAAGGGCCACAAGCTGGGCGGCTTGTAAGGGGTGAAGCTGCAAGCAACTCTGCGATGGCAACCAAGACATGTCTCAACTGGGAGCAAGGAAGGCTACACAGCAAGAGATAAGTCCTCTTAGGTTTACGGTACCTTTGGTTAGAAGAAATGGTTCTAGCTGACTTCTGTTCCGGTGTGGCTCTGCAGATCTGTTGTTCCTGGGCCTCAGTCGTAGGGACAAGAGGGAGGACGTCTGGGGAGTCCTGCAACACAATGGGAAGGTTGGGCAAAACTTCACTTCAGCGGCACATAGCGGTTTCAGCTCCTCACGTCTACAGCAAATGGCAACACTGCGGTTCTCGGATACCACTTCAGACTTTCCTCGCATCTAGGCTCCAGCACTCTGTTGAAGTGGCTCAGGCTTGGTCAGTCCTGCTTCAGGGAAGTCCAGATTATCTTCCTGGCGATTGGGTCCGACTTAAAAGCGATGCACTCGATCTGGTGTTCCTCTCCCTGGTGCTTCGGTTCCAGCAGCAGTGGACGTACAGCCAGCTTCGAGAGGATGTCCAGACGAGTTAATTTTGGGGTTGATTTGGTCCCACAAACCCAAGGGGAGAAGTCGTCCTTACAGGGCTTCTCTAGTCGAACCGAATTCGGAGCTTCAGCACAGCAGTAGGGCTTCGCCAGGCAAAATAAGGGTTCAGGAGTTGCAGCAGGCGTCTCTTCCAAGTTCTTCTTCAGATTCCTTTGTCCAGTGGTCGACTCTGCCTTCCAAGCCAAAAAGCCTTGCTTTTTATGCAGGTTTCTCCCATTCATTCCAGCCTAGCTGTCAATCACAGAGCAGGGTAGCTGTCCTCCAAGAACAGCCAGCCGACCAATCACCTTTGGATGCATTCCTGTAACCAAGGGGATTAAGGACAGGGAGTTTCGGGCACCTCCCTCACTTCCTGCCCCTCTCAGACATTCTGGAGCCAGAGGCAGGCTTCAATCATGAATCCCACCAAAGACAAAGCGAACAAAGGTACCAGACATGGTTTGTCGCACAGAGTAAATCTCAAGAAGGACCTTTACAACAAATGGTGAAAAAAGAAGACTGGGGTCATTTTGACAAAATGGGCGTCCATGGGTGCCTTACTGCATCTGCGAACGCAGCCCACGGTAAAAACACTCAATGGTAGCAAAACGTAAAGCACTGCCACCACCCATTAATTGTAGAAAGGAGAACATAAAAATGTTACATGAGAAACTAGACAACAGGGATACTAAGTAACCCCTCCGGCACCCTATGGTAAGATGGTGTGTGTGCTGGGTCTAGAAAGTTACAAAATGTAAGTAGTCAATTTCACTTCACTGCTCTTGGAAACAGTAGTTTCACCAAGCAAAGGTATTTAAACTTCTGGGAAAATCTAAGCGACTGAAGGTGCTGTGTGTCACAATGTAAAGATGAGGCCTATGGAGTTAGTCAGACTCCAAAGTCAAAAGAAACACAGAAAACACATAGAATTAAAAGTACAAATCCCAAAGTTCAGCAAAAGAGCTGGGGGTTTCTAATGTGGTAGGAGATTTGCACAAAACCGAAAATTCTCCCTTACAGTTGTTCAAGAGGATAACTTTAAAAAGACACTACGGAGAGTCTAAAAAATAACAGCCATAAAAAGAGTAAAAGCATTTGTGAGTGTGGAAAAAGGTAATCCACCAGTAATGCAAACGATTCTGTGGTTCGATATGTCAGGAAGATTTTTCCTTACTATGCAAATCTTACCTAACACTGTTACCCTTCCTTTCAATCGACCAAGGGACTCGGAAAGCAACGACCCTGACCCAAAGTTTGGTGAGACCCACTAGACTCTAGACCAAGACCTGAATTTTGAGCCACCCCATGTTGTGCTGCGACCTTGCAATACCCCAATACTCTGGGACCTTGAGCCATTGTGCAGTGCACGGTCTTCCGAATCCTGTGAAACTATGTGGGCATCCTGCAGGACCTCCAGAGATGTGAATAGTCTTAAAAGTCCCCTCACCAGGGTGCTGGACCTTGCAAACAATGACCAATCTGACCAGCGATAGTCTTTTGGCTCCTGATAGGGGCACCCAATCCACAGAATCTCATCCAGCCATGAAGAAATTCTTGCCTGCAGCCTTCCCCATTGATCCTTGCTTCAGAGGTCCATCCAGGGTCCTGTCTTCATGACAAGGAATCCAGTGATCAGGTTTTTGGCTGCAGATCCTGAGGTACTCCTGCTGCACACACTTTGTCTGTGCTGAGGTACTGTGTTGGCATGGGTGTTACTTACCTTAAGTCTGTTGTGATTCCTGTGTTGCTGTGAGGGTGTTTTCTGTGACTGGGAGTCCTCTTGTCCAGTTCACCCAGGCCCCTGCTGGAATCCTCCTAGAGTGTCTTCTCTTGAATCCCTGGACCCTCAGCTAACTTTGAAAGTGGAATACTTACTTGTTTGAACAGTCTTCCTCTGGAACTCTGACTTTGTCTGCAACTGAGCCATATCTCACTTTGCCTATAGTTGGCTCCTACACCAGTAGGGTCCCCCTTCTGCCTCTGAGAGAACTCGTGTCATAGAATTGGGATGGGCTGGATACTTTAAGGGGTCTGTCTGCCTTGAAAAGTAAAACCAGTTTTGGAAATGTTTACACAGTTACTTAGTTGGTAACTAACCCTGAGAGTGAACACACACGTTCTTACAAAAGTGTTCTGCCACTTGTAAAAGTATTTGTAAAGTTATTACTTACCTTAATTATGTTCTGCCATTCTGAAAGTATATATAGGTTTAATCTACCCGGAATAGCTGTGTCATTCTGAATGTGTACTCAGTCTTATTTTCCTTAGAAACTGTCTTGCCATTCTAGAGAAAGTAGGTGGGTTAATTTACTCACCTGTGAATTGGGTCCCTCTCTTCACAAAAGTAATGCTGTTGGTTCCACTGTACTCTACCTGTTGGGCTATAAATATGAGTGTCCCCAATTAGGTCTTGCTTTCCCTGACTTGCTCTTAGCCTGTCCAGTACAAGTCGGCCTTAAGTTATATTGATCCTTAAGTTGCCGATAGCTCTTTTTAAAGGTATATAGGTTTTACTTGCCTAGAATAGCTGTGTGCCATTCGTGAAGTGTTCTTTAGGCGTGGCTGAACTTGGTATGCAGGGTGCAATCCTCAATTAGTGTGAAAAAGTTCTTACTGATCTTAGACTGTGTTCCACTGAGCTGAAAAGTAAGTATGCAAGTATAATTGTATATTACACTGAAGGTCCAACTCCCCTAGAATAACTGTTATATCCTGAATGAGTTGGAGGTTTTTAATATTCCTAAGTGTTCCACTATTCATAAAAGTATATTGTCCAGTTGACTTACTAAGTGATTTCTTGCTGAGTGTCACAGTACAACTGCTAGGGTCTACTAACCTTGTATTACTGAAAGTAATCTAAAAGTAACTATTGGTTTGACTTCCCAAGAACTACTCTTAGGTATGCTATATAAGGTTATATGCTTTGGTCTGTGTACCTTCAAGCATAGTGGTGTATTTTTATAAATGTGTCTGACTGTCACCAGTACTTACTGCAAGACTTAACTTGGCCTACTTGTATTTAAAATAAACCTTTATTATTTGTAATACCTCTGCCTGTGTTTCTATTGAACCCTTGGTGGACTTCAGGGTCTATGTACTTTCCTAAAGCCCTCTCTTCCTCCTAAGATGAGCCTGGCTGCTCTATCTACTCTACCATATACTCTGGCGATACAGCCTTTTATGAAGAGTGGAGTCGTATACTGTCTGTTGAATGGTTTTACATGCCAAATGTGGAATGCAGCTGCAGTCATGACCACGGATTTTGCTCCATAAATAAGACTCCAAGATTGGTCTGAAGTATAATCCACAAACTTGTTATAGCTCCTCTCGTAGAGAAGTGCTGACATGTTGCATTGTGTAAGCAAGTGTCTAGCTGATTCCACTGTTGTCTTGCACAAATGTCAAAGACGGTCACTTCTTTCAAGTCCAATCCACGCCCCTGTTTTTTCGTAAACCGGTAAGGTTTCAAGACTGGGAAAGGATGAAGTGCACCAGTTGTGGGGAGTACATTTTTACCAGGTAATCAGGTGCACTTGAATTCATTCCCTGTGTGGATTGATTGTATTTAAGTTTTATCAGGAAGGTAATCAATGGACATCATGCATATACCTCACTTAGTGAATCTGGTAAGCCATTCATACCAATTGCCACACAATGGTTTAAGAGATGTTTTTGCATGTTGGAGAGCCAAACTCTGCACCCACTGTGTTGGTCATGGGACTTGATTGTTTGAGGGTCTAACATGCTCACTGAAATAAATAGTGCCCCACCACTTAGCCAATTGCCGAAGAACATGTAAGGATGGCAATCCTCGTTGTAGATGCAGAACTTCAACAGGTACTGATTAGGAAGGCCTAAAATCGATCCCAAGAACTTGCCATCAGCTTGGTCAGACAGGAAACTGAACCCAGGGGCAACGTTTCCAGAGCGTATAGTGTCCCTGGCGCTACAGATGACTTGTATGCAGAGATTATTGCCTCCATGCGTCTGCCTCCTTGCCTGTCGATCACCTTTTTTTAATGACAGCCATTTAGTCCATGCCGAGGAGGAGACCACCTTTGCTTGATAAGTACTATTTAAGTCATGTGCATTATGCATTTCTAGGTATTTGTAAGCTCAACATGTTCTAGTCTTTGCCCTCCCAGTGGCCATGTGAACTGCTTTCCCCGGCAAGCTCCCTTACCTATGGACATGATCTTTTGTCTTGCCTATGTTTACTCAAATACCATTGACTCAGCATATTTTATAGGACATCGAGCGAGTGCTGGAGGCCCACAGGTGTTCGATTAAATATAACGGCATCATCTGCATAGGTAATGTGGCTTGTTTATTTGCCCTCATAAATCAATGGATGTTTATGTGCAACTTCTAGGGTTGGGACAAAATCTGGCACATAAAGGTTGTATAGCATTGGGGCAAGGATACAACCCTGCTTAAGGCCAACATTAGTATGAAGTGGTCTCGTGAGGGAGCCATCTTGTGCTAACCTCACCCGTGCCCCTGTCGTTGTGCAGCGGTCTGAAGCAGAGCAATGAGGCATTCAGTCCCCAGCCTGACAGTTTGTTCCAAATTCGTCCCCTCTCTATGGTATCGAACGCTGAGCTGTAGTCCACAAAGCACATGTAAAGACTTGTGCCTGGGTTTTGTAGTGTCTTAAATCAGTGAAAAGAGCATCCATATTGCATGTTTAGTGATGCACCTTGTCCTGAAGCCCATATGTGTAGGGTTCAGTATGGAATTGGCACATGCCCATCAGGAGAGTAGTTCCAGCAATAATCTGGAAAAGATCTTGGTGCTGGAGTCCAGCATGACTAGTAGGCGGTAATGATTAGGGTCTATTCGCTGACCCTTTTTTATACACTGGTATCAAAGTGGATTCCAGCCATGAAGGATGGTTTTGTTTGTTACTTTGTTTATTTGGAAGATAGTCCGCAAAGAAAGTAAAATGCCCAAGAAATGGGTATCCTCCCAGTAGTAGCATTGTGCTTCTGCAATCGTCGTGCCGTGAAAGTAATAAGAATATTTAGTGAAGTAAATGCCCAGAAATGATAATGGCCATTTGCAAGCATATTGGTTGTATTTATGTGCTCGCAGCCAGCACTTAATACGTCGACCGTGCTACCCCCTTACTCCTGCATTTGTCGCTGGCCTGCATTTGTTCATATTTGATTATACCTGTCCAGCAAGCATTTCAAATCCCAATCAGGTCTACTAAGTAGTACATTGTGGGTCTCCATGCTAGTTTTTTGTTGAAATGGCTTACATTGAAAGTTGTCGAACTATTCCTCTGTGAATTTAAAATCTGATTCATGCCTAAGCACATCTGTCAGGTATAATTTATGTATTTGACATGAAGCAGGCCAGAGAAAGGCAGGGGATGCAGATGCACTTGTCAAAGTTAAAAAGGTGAGTCTGTATGTCCTTTTTAAAAATAGAATAGCTCTGTATTTGGCGTATAGGTTCCAGAACGAAGGGCCCCGAGAATCAAAGCTAATGCCTCCAAATAACAAGTCTGGATCTTGGTTGAACAAGTACTCGGCAGTGGAAGAGCGAAGGTACTTGCTGGTTGGCGTGGTCTTGATGCGCTCTGATAGATATATGGGGCTACGTAGGTACACGCATTTGTGTGCCATTGTCAACACCTTGTGTTATTCTTTGTTTGACCAGAAGCCAGTGTAGCATCTTTCTGAAGGTGGAGATATGGGTGCAGCGCGATTGCTTGAAGATGGTGCGTACAGCATTGTTTTGAGGGACTTGGAGGGATTGTATATTAGCAACGGTGGTGCCGGACAACAGACTATTACAGTAATCCCGTCTGGAATGTATTAGTGCTGTGAACAAGAGCGCAGTTTTCGGTTGTTAGGAAAGGACAAATATATTGTATTCGCTTGTTAATGAGCCACAACTTGACCGGATATTGGAGCATGAGGCTTCATGGATAGTTCATCATCCAGATAACGCCTCATGTTTTCACTTTCTTTAGGACGGTTATGACGTTGTCTGCTATTGTGAAATTTACATAGTCTGTGGCTAACTTGTTCCGGGTGTTCTTAGTGGACACTATCATAAGGTCCTTCTTAAGATATACTCTGCATGCCAAAACAGGTTTGGTCCCTTTGTTTGTTTTGTCTTTGGCAGGATTCACGAGTGAAGCCTGCTGGTGAGGGCAGGAAGTAACGGAGGTGCCCGAAACTAGGTGATTGGCCGGCTGGCTGTCCGATGACCTGCTGGGTGACTGACAGCTAGGCTAGAATGAATGGGAGCAACTTGCTTGAAAGGCCAGGCTTTTTGGCTTGGAAGGCAGAGTCGACCACTGGACAAAGGAATCCGTAGACGAACTTGGAAGAGTTGCCTGCGGCAACTCCTGGACCGTTGGTTTGCCCGGTGAAGCCCTGCTGCTGTGCTGAAGCTCAGAATTCGCCTCGGCTAGAGAAGCCCTGCAAGGACGACTTCTCCCCTTGAGTTGGTGGGACCATTCAACTCAAAAGTAAGCCACCTGGACATCCTTTCGAAGCTGGTTGAATTTCCACTGCAGTCGCTGCTGGAAACTGTAGAGCCAGGGAGAGGAACACCAGTTTGTGTGAGTTGCTTTTAAGTTGGCCAAGAGCTCCAGGATGATCCTCCGGACTCCCAGGAAGCGGAACTGACCGAGCCTGAGCCACCTCAACAGAGTGCTGGACCCCAGATGCAAGGAAAGCCCTTCTCAACAGCCAAGAGTCTGCAGTGGTGCTATTTGCTGAGACGCAAGGAGCTGAAACCGTGAAGTGCCACTGAATAGAAGTTGGTCCTTTTCTGTCGCCGACCGTCCCGTTGCAGTGCAGAAGTCCTCCAGACATCCTCCCTTTTGTCCCCACAACTGTGGCCCAGGAACACAGGATCTGCAGAGATGCACAGGAACAGAAGCCAGTCAAAGCCCTTTTCTTGTAACCAAAGGTACTGTAGAGTCTAAGAGAACTTACCTCTTGTTGTGTAACCTCACTTGTTCTCAGTGGAGACTTGTCTTGGTTGCTTCTGTAGAATTGACAGCTTCTTTACCTCCATAAGCCTAGTCGGCTTGTGGCCCTACATTGATTTCTTCTTTTCTACAAAGACTTCTAAAACATTGTGCAATACTTTTACCTACATGCAACAATTGCTTCAGCTCAACTTTGACTTTTGTCCAATTGACTTTGACCAGGCTCCCTGAATAACTCTTCTTCCCTCTGACTGTGTTTAGCCCTCCTTCCAGGAATGGGGTAACTTGCTTTGCATTGGGGGTTACCAAAAGTACTTGCCTGGGTCAGAATATTTGTGAGATCTCTTGTTTTATTCTAATAATATGTTTCTTCGACATACTCCTGTATTGCCCTAAATGCAGCAGTGATATATTAATGTCCACAGTGTCCTAACTATTGAAGTCACCTGAGGTTATAGGAATTTTCTGTGTGCCATCCCAAATGGTGGTTTCCTGATTTAGGGCCCTGGGCCTGCAGTGTGTTGGGCCTTCGACGTCGATGGGTGTGGGAGCTGATCCGTCCAGTTACCTGCTGGTGAACCAGCAGGCTATGTTGTCGCTCCAGGTTCTGTTCACGCTGCAATCTTTGTTCGGCCAGCTGGATTCCAGGTTACCTCCTCTGAATGTGGGGCCTGTCGCTGACGCTGCAGGTGTTCCTCTGCATTCGTCGGCTGTGGCTGGGTTGCAGGTGCCTCTGCCGGGGAGTGAAGATCGTCCACGTTCCTATCTTGAGGAGGGTGAGCTGCTGGAGTCTGAGTTGGACAGTGTGCCTAGAGAGACCATGTCTACTGGCTCTTTGTTGCCGTCGAGGGACCCGGCGTGGGATTCGGACGGAGAGGTGGAACAGCCTCGTAGTCCAGCGCAACCATCCCCTCCCGATGATGTTGGGGCATTCCACGCCATGATGGCGAAGGCGTGTGTGGAATTTGGTTTGGCTCCTGAGGAAGAGCGGAAGGAGTGCTTCCTGTTTGACCACATGGGCAAGAGACGGAAAGCGGTGTACTCCTGCCTATCCTGGACCACGTGTGGCAGGAGAGCCTGCGCACGATGTGACATCCCTTCTCAGAACCATCTGTCAAAGGGAGGCTGGAGAAGAAGTTTAAGGCCCCGGACTCTATGCCGAAGTGCTTGGTATCGCAGCCCACGCCTGAGTCTGTGGTGTCGGCGGCGGCCAGCCATAAAGCCCGGAGTCAGCACAAGTGTGTTACCCCTCCAGACAGTGACGCCAGGAGATAGGATGCCTTCGGGAAGAAGGTTTGGACTGTTGGGGCAATGACGGTGAAAGCGGCCAATTCGTTGGTAATCATGGCTCGCTATGATCATGAGTTGTGGCATCGGCTAGCACCTCTGTTGGAACATCTGCCAGAGGAGCACCGTAAGGCTGCTATGCTGTTGGTGCACAAAGGGGAGGAGGCGTCTGATCACAGTATTAATATTGCTGTTGACTTGGCGGAGTCCGGCTTTAAGCAGATAAACAATGGTTTTGTGCTGTGTCGCCAAGCCTTGCTTAAGTGCACGGACATTCACCCAGAGGTGCATTATAAGGGAAAATTGATGAGGCCCACAAGGGAAGGAAAGAGGACTGGGACTGCTAAATCGTTGGGAGCTTTGCAGAGTGGGCTCTCTTTTTGCTCCTTTCGTCCGTTCCTAGGGGCTCCGGGAAATGCTTGGTTTACTTCCACCAGGGACCGGGGTTACGGTCGGTCTGGTTATTCCTCCCAGGGGGTACAGGGGGTTGGTGCAGAAGAGTCAGGACTTTCAGGCCTCGAAGAAAAGGGGTGCGCAGCCCTTCTCCTCTAAAGGGAGGCAGGCTAAGCCACAACAATGACTGTCCTCAGGGCAATCTGCACGTGGATGAGTGGTGCAAGATTACGTTGGACCGTTGGGTGTTGGACACGGTGCGTCTGGGCCACTCGCTGGAGTTCTAAGTGTTCCCCGGTTCCCATTACTCCAGTGTATACCGTGCAACCTCACCTTCACATCCTGCGGCAGGAGGTTGTACTTGTGCTACAGAAAGGGGCTATAGAATTGGTTCCAGTGGCCGAGAAAGGCCAAGGGGTTTATTCCTGCTACTTTGTGGTGAAGAATCCCAACGGCAAGTGGTGACCCATTCTGGATTTTCAGGCGTTGAACAAGACTCTGCAACGCCTGAAGTTCAAGATGCTCACGCTTCAGGAAGTCATTCGGTCTGCACTGGCCTCGTTGGATTTACAGGACGCATACTTCCACATTCCCATGCGTCGACGGCACCGAAAGTTTCTGCGGTTTGTCATAGGAGAAGATCATTACCAGTTTTGGGTACTCCCGTTCGGTTTAGAGTCTTCTCCAGGACGTTTTACAAAATGTTTGGCGGCGTGGCTCCGATGGGTGGGTCATCACGTCTACCCGCACCTGGACGACTGGCTGGTGCGCGGTTGTAGCCGGGGGAGGCGCAGGACAGTCGGGGCGCTACCATGCAGCTGTTGCAACGGCTCGGCTTCGCCGTAAACTTCGAGAAGTCCTTTGTCGCCTTCCAAGGACTTGGTGTTTCAGGGGGCAGAATTTCAGACTCATCTGGGACTTGTGAAGCCCTCGGGCGATAGGGTTCTGAAGCTCTGGAAAAGGGCGGCAGAGTGGAAGATCGGTGTCTGTACGGACCTACATGTCACTGCTGGGGGCCATGGCGTCCCGCATTCCGCTGGTGAAAAACTGTCTCTTCATGAGGCCGGTGCAGGAATTCCTCGCTGACCGGTGGGCACAGAGTCGCGGCTCGTGGTCCGACAAGGTGGTGATCGGCAGTCTGATGGAAGCTCTTCGATGGTGGCAGTGCTCAGATAATCTGGTTCGGGGCATGCCGTTGCTGGAACCGGAGTGCCAATTCACAAGTGTGGCGACTGCCTCACAGACAGGATGGGGGGTGCATCTCGAGGGCTTGCCGGTTGATGGCCTGTGGTCTCTGGTGGAGTCTCCGTTCCAAATCAATGTGCATTTCTGCTGTGCAATGTCTCGACCCACTAGTCCAGGCCCTGCAACATTACTATGCATTGCTGGCAGCAGAAGCATCAGAAATGGACGCCGGAAAGCATGCTGCTCGCTTAAAATCACCAGAAAGTGCGCAGTAAAAATCTGAAAAATAGGCCGCCATACACTTTTTCCTATGTCAGTGGTAACACAGGAGACCACTGCCAAAACCCATCATTTGGCTGCCCACAGAGCAAAATCATTGCAAAAGAAACACATAGCTGTTTTAAAAATCCGTTTTTTGCCTGGCTGTCAAAATTGCAAAGATCATGGCTCAAACCACCCAAAAAGATCCAACCTCCTTGTTGGGTGTTGAACATCATTCTACTCCAAGAATCCACATAAATACAATGTCCACAGAAGTACACTTATCAGAGGAAAATCCACATTGAAGATTGCTTGCTGAAAGAAATCTGTCAAAATGGGTGTAGTACAGTTACTCACCTCTGTCAGAAGTCGGCGATTTAAAACCTATCAGGTGTAAAGTTGAACATTGAACTCAAACTATGCCAAAGAAGAGATTTCCATCAAAATGCCATATAAGAGTGCCACATATTGATTTTCATGTTGAAAAAGGACTGGAAGTAAAGATGGGTTTGCTTATTTTAAATTTATAAATGTATTTTTTTTACAAGGATCTATGGATAAATAGGGACTGCTGAGGACAGACAGGACACACACACACTTTCCACTCATCAAATGATTTCTTGGCGAAGCACCCTGCAGGAAGATTCAGGCTCCAGACATAGATCCAGAAACCAGACTCTAGAACTTTGAAGCAGAAAGGCCCAACCCAAAAGCTGAACTCTTCTCAGCTGGCCTTCAGAATCTTAAGCAACCTGATTCTAACCCCTAAACTTCCAAGGGGTACCACAAAATCCAACTGCCTGGCTGAGCTGTTTTGCTATTCTAGCTAAGAACCCCATGCTAGATCCAGATCCATAGAGCGGAGCTGTAACCAACCCATCAGATCCAGTCCAAGAGGCCGCGCAGACCAGAGTGCCGTGCTGAGAGCAGACCCCAGTGCCTGAGACCTGTCCGGTGGCAAGCGAATCCCAGCCAAATCCTTGACCAGATCTGTGACGGGCCCATACCATTCTAAAGCCATAGGAGTGAGTATTTAGTCTAGAACGGTCTATAGTCATCTCTTAGTTTAAAGTAATCCTATTCAATCCATTTCAACCCGCCTAGAACTGCATTATAGAATCTTGTGTCCATCCTGAATTCTTCTCATTATATAGTCTGTGATAATTGTAGCAGTAATCATCTGTGCGCTGATATTTTCTGAAGAAAGTCAAGTGTCCTGGCGCACAACAGAGTGGAAGGCGCCCTGTTCTGTTGGTTGTCCCGTTGGGTATCTTGTACTTTCATAGCCCCTTAGTATAAGTCCATATTGTTTCCGAATCTTTAAAGCGCAATCTTTCATTTTGAAATCTTGACTCAGTTTAAGAAAAATCTACCTTCACAACCTCTAACATTTGAACCATACGTCCTAGAGACGAAATTTAAATGTCATTTTGAAGCTAACAGCCTCAGCTTTCAAACGCACCCAGAACATTCCAATTCCTTATAGTTTTTCCGTAATCGCGTTTCCGGCACGCTGAAAAGTTGCCGCGATTTCGCATTTGGCTTAATTTCACCCCATGTAAAAACAGCTATTTCTTGCTTTCAACTTCTGAATTTCGTTTTCCATTTGCTAATCATTCTACAATCATTGCTAGTGTTGACCTGAACCAATCCAAAGCCACACTCACTAGTGCTGAATCGCCTTTAGTGAATTAAAATAATTTTAGCATTTTCCCATTTAGTGCAAATCGCATTCAAAAGCATTTTGACCTGTTTTTAAAGCATTCCTGTTCTCTCTAAGATTGCTGGGGGGGGGGGGGAAGTGGGATTGAAACTGCAATTGTGGATTGTTATTCCTGATAACTGTGTGCCCTCGTTCCATCTCTCCATATTGCATAGTGGGGGGGGGGGGTGGGTGAGTAATAACAGGGGGGAAAGAGTGATCTCATTGTCTTTGAAGTCATATCAAGTTTTATTTCTTTGTTGCATTCCTTCCTATCATTGCCATTTCTTGAACCCATACAAAGTTTTCTCTGATATATTATTTTTCCTACTCCTAACTGATTAAAGAGATTGTTGATATTGTAATATTACCCATTGCTGATCATTGTTCATATTCATAAGTGTGATATTCAGATATTATTCATATTTATAAAAGTGTAATTTATATATATTCAATTCTTCAAATCTTTGAATTTGCAAAACAAACCTACTTCTTGACCCAGTGAGATCGGGGGGATTCAAAGAGAGGGGTGTCATATAAGGGTACATCATCCAGAATTAAATTAACTTTTGACATATAAATATATAAATAAGGGTTTCCATTGGGCATCCCATACTAGGCATTGGCTTAGTTGGGAGTACTGAATTGAAATCAACACTGCCATGCATACACGGGTCGGTGGTGAGGCTGTTGATGGACAATACCACCACAATGTTTTATCTCAGGAAACAGGGGGACACACATTGTAGGCTCTGTTGAACGGCATTGGCATTGTAGTGTTTCATCTGCTGGGAGTGTTGAATTGCAGGCAGACGTGCACAGCAGGGATGTAGGCCAGCTCCACGAATGGCAGCTGAGAGAGCAACAGGTGTCCATGATCTTCCAGAAATGGGGCCGTCCTCCATTGGATCTCTTCGCAACGAGGGTGAACAAACAGTGCAAGGAGTATGCCAGCAGGTGGGCTCACCTCGAGTGTCTAGGGGATGCGTTCTCGTTCCCATGGACAGACCGGTTCACTTATGCATTTCCTCCGTTTCCGCTCATTCGACAGACCCTCCAGTGGATTTGGAGGTACTCATGTCGGGTGATTCTCGTGGCTCTGTTCTGGGCCAGGCAACCGTGGTTCTCGGATCTCCTTCATCTGTCTGTAGCAGAGCTGATTCGTTTGGAAGTGACGCCAGAACGTCTGGCTCAGGACAAGGGCACGGTCTGGCACCAATATCAGGGAATCTCTCCGCCTGATGGCTTGGCTCCCGACTTCTCTGAGTTTGGCCTGCTAAAGCTTTCCAGTGACTGTCAGCACATTTTGGAGGCGGCTAGAGCACCGCCCACGAATGTCTCCTATGCGTGTAAATGGAAAACAATTTGTGTGGTGTAGGGCCAGCCAGGGGTGGACCCTTTGAACATTTCACCGGAGCAAGTTCTTCCCTACCTGTTGCAGTTGGTGAAAAAGGGTCTGGCGTTATCCTCCATAAAGGTACACTTGGCAGCGATTTCTAGATTTACTCGAAGGCGGCATGCAGCGCCTCTGTTTTAGTGATCGTCTCATCAAGCATTTCTTGAAGGGGTTGTTTCATACTTTTTCTCCAGTCAAGAAGTTTCCGCCGGTGTGGAGCCTTAATGTGGTTCTGTCGGGTCTGATGAGACTGCCGTTTGAACCAATGTCGTCGACTCCTTTGCAGTTTTTGTATTGGAAGGTGGATTTTCTGGTGGCCATTACTTCGGCCAGAAGAATGTCTGATTTGCAAGCGTTGCTTGTGGACCCTCCATACTTGTGGTTCTTCAAGGACAGGGTGGTGTTGGCTACAAATCTGCACTTTACCCTAAAGTGCCAACAACATTTCACAAACTCTCTTCTATTGTGCTGCCCTCGTTCTTTGCTTCAACCTCCACGCCTGCAGAACGGGCTCTGCATTCGCTGGATGTGAAGAGGGCGTTGAAGTTTTATTTGAATCGTACTCAGGATTTCAGACTTTCTAAACAGCCGTTTGTGGCTTATGGACCGTCCGTCCGGGTGTCATCTGCTATCTCATGCTGCCACACTAAAGCTGGGAAGCCTTTGGGGAGAAATCTGAGGGCACACTCGAGGTCGTCTACGGCTTCGTCGGTGGCATTGTGGTCGGGGATTCCGCTGGTGGACATTTGCCAGGTGGCCTCCTGAGCGGTGCCGCATACATTTACTCGACATTACTGTCTAGAGCAGCAGCATGGTGAGTATGTGCAGGTGGGACGGGCGGGCCTGCAACGCCTGTTTCAATAAGGTAATCCCTGCAGCATCAGGGTATTTGTTTGAACTTGATCACTGGATGGGTTTCTTTGTCTGATGTATGTGATTCTGTTTCTGTATTGGTTTGCTGTTACACTCCGCCATGCATGATGGGTATTGCTATATAATCTTTTCACAACATGTGAATCCATGAAATATCCAATGCTGGAGAAGGGAGTAGTCTTACCTGTAACTCAATTTCTCCTGCGTTGGTATCTTTCATGGATTCACATGCGCCCGTGGCCGCCCCTGCAAGCAAACCTGGTTTGGGTTTCCTCTACTTTGAAGGTTAAAATCTGAGGGGAAGCCGCAGGCGGGGCTATTTATACCCTACATCCTATTGGTCGGGACTAAAGCACCCAAAAAGGACGTTAATAGGACACTGAAGTGTCAAAGTTTTCCATAGGAAAACGCGAAGTTAAAATGACCGAGATTCCTAGCCTGACGATGGGGAATATTCACAGCATGTGAATCCATGAAGGATACCAACGCTGGAGAAATGGAGTTACAGGTAAGAAACTACTCCCATCTGAACTGTAACTTGTGCGTACCATCTTTGCTTATGAGAATGCGCTCCCTGCGTTGCAACACTTGTTGCTGTCTGCGCCTGACTTGCTGGGATCGGCTCTCCTTTCCCACCACGAATGACTGTCTATTATCTCGTTTGTCTGTACCACATGTTTAGGGACCGCAGAATTGAGCTCTGCAGCTCACATTTGAGGATTTATTCTGTTTCTCTGCAGCTGGTGCCTTTGTTGTCTGGAGATTGGAATCTGTCAGCGTATCCCTGACCTGACCTTGGCTGTGAGCTGCTTCGTGCTGTGGCCTGTCCAAGTCGGCTCTCCCCGTCTCTGCTTCGTTGCTTTTGGGCCTTTTGTAATTTTCCTTAGGCGTATAATATGAAATTTACCTGTTCATGTTATTCTAAGTACTCTATATGTTAGTCACACTTGGTCCTATCAGGTTCCATACAGATCCCTGTAGTCCCATATGGTGGTTTGCGTTAAGCATCTGCAAGCTTGCTCAGGATCTCTTGTGCCTTGTGGTTCTGCGTTACTGCATTTGGCTAATGAGAAAATAAGCAAAGCGTTGACAGCATGTATATGTATCTGTCCTCTAGCTATACAACTGTTTAAGCATATTCTTCATGTATACGAGTGTGTGTTTGTGTGTCAGCTCTGTGGCTTCTTGGTGCTTAGTCGGGGCTGTCCATATAGATTTCACTGCCCACAATCTCTGGTTCTTCTACACATGTGAAGACTTGATTGTATTCGTTTGTGTGGCTGATGGAGTGCATACCTTTCAGTGTACTTGTCGATCATTGGTGCACTCTGGATTCATTCGACATAAGATGGGTGGCTGCAAGCATTCCTGGCTCTGTCTCGACATGAATCTGGGGGTGAGGAGGGGCATATTCAGGACCCTCTCTTCAAGGACTCTCGTGTTGCAGAGGGGGTGAAGGAGACTCCAACACAACTGGGGGTTCATGTCCCTGGCTGTTTGAATCCTGTACATCACCCCTGTTTAACAAAGCCTTGTATTCAACGGGTTGTTTCCTGTACTAGTCTTTTCTGCAACCAACGGGGCCCCGAGGTCGTGGGTTATTAACATGAGTTCCCCCTCTGTTCTCTATGGTCTGTGTTCAAGACTTCTTGCAGGCTGATCTCGACCATAGACTTGCATTTGGGCTCATTTGGCTGTGCTGCTTCTTCTCCAGGGTTTCTGCTTCGCGAATCTCTAGAGCGCTTCTTTTGGGTCTCCTCCAGGGTAGAACTATGGCTTGCCGCCCTATCGCCATACATGCAGATTTGTCTAGTGAGTGTGTCACATTGAGTTCTATAGGGAACTTTCTACTCTCCTGAAACACCTCTAAATGATTTTGAGGGTATGAGAAATGTTTCCTCCCTCTGGAAAACATGGAATGAGTCATCGAAATTTTCCCAAACGGTTGTAGAGGTTTAGGGTTCTAGTGAATGTTTGGTTTCTGGGAATTCTGTAATTACTAATAACGTTTTTGAATGCTTCTTTCTCTACATGTAATGCTCTTATCTCTGGATTGTGTATTTTATGACGATTTACTGTTTCTATACATACTTTAGCGTTCTGTTTTTTTGAAGTACTTGTTAAACTAATGGAGAGATTTGTAATCTGTGTATTTTTTCATTATGCCCGAGGAGTAGCCTGACTGCTCTGCCTCAGTACCTACCTTAAGATGTTTTGCTTCCCTTTTGGGTTGAGTACTGTCCCACCTACTGGCTGTGCAGCCCTCGATTGAGCTGTCTGTAATAGACTTGAACCTGCCGAAAACTGACTTGCACCTCGGCTTGTCGCTGGAAGGCTTAGATCTTTGTAATTGGAGCAAGCAGTCTGCAGAGCTACTTTCAGAACACCTCTGCTGATCACGTGTTTGCCAATTAACAATGTCCACACTGCTTTCTGATTGGCAGGCACCTACGGGCTCGCTGTGACCTACTGTTGCCGTGGCGAAGAGGAGAACATGATGATGCTAATTGCCCAGAAGTGCAACCTTCAGCTGCTCTGCCTTCCAGGTATGGCTTTACTGTCCTTATTTTTCATATCTACTCTATGTTCATAATTACTGATGCTTTGAATAAGCGATTAATTGGTGCAACCTTTGAAATGCTATAGCTTAAGTATTGACCAACCTCTGTTCTCTTCTGAAAGGTCTGATTCTTGCATTTAGACCAACCCACTTATTGTGTAAGGTCCCTACTGATTAGTTCTGTTCAAATGTGTATTTTATTTCATGAAAGATTTGCTTGGATCTCATCCGCACATCTTTTGAGGGAGAAAAGAGAACCCTCTAAATGCTTGGTGACCCTTTTTTCACATATTTTCTTTTATCTTTGTTGCATGTATAGTTTTGGCTAGAATTGGTGCTAAGGTGCCACCTATAAGCTGGAAGTATTGCATTGGGAGTACAGCTAAGAGGGGAGAGTGGATATTCATTCAGTCATTAGTTATAGCACCTTTCACTATAATTAGGGTCCCAAAGTGCTTTTGGTTGAACGTCCTTGAAGGGACCGGAGTACATACATGGGGAAGGTGCTATTATGCGTGTGTGCATTTCAGCCATTCAAGTTTTGCGAGGGTGGTCAAGGCCCTGGTAGTCACCCATGTTAAAATGAAGTGTGTATCGGTGCAGTAGAGGTATACTATGGACTAAAAGAACACATCGCTTTTGGGTGTCATTTTCTCTCCACACATACTCCCTATGGCCGTTCCCTCCCCACTTCCTGTACCTTTCTTGCCCAAAACACATCCTCTTAAGATCTCTTTGAACCTTTCAGCCATTACAGTCAAACTTTGGTCTGCAAGTACCTTTGAGTGTTATTTCTAAGCAGTCTTGTAAGAGCGAACGGTTTAATTATGGTGTTAAATAAGCTACTGCTGCAATAAACCGGTCTTAACCAAGTGTACTTTCATCCGTTTGTATGCATTGTGCGTGTCCTTGCATTTGGCATGTGCAGAAGTGGTATTGGATATACATTTGCCAGGCACTGCCATCATATGCCCAGCTACTCGCACCATTTTGCACCTGCTTTCATCAATGGGCAGTTAATCTCATTATGGCAGTACCTGGTAAATGCCTATCCATGCCTACACAAAAGCCAATCCTCTTGGCGTTACCAATGCTTGTCATGCTCTGTGGTTGACATGTACTGTAGTGTGTTAGTTAACTTTGCACCAGCATGAAGACACATGGCATGGAGTAATGGAGCTTGTATTAGACTGGTAATAGTATTTGTATCGTGCATGGCGGCACAGGATTATATCTTAAGCACTGTACATAACTGACCCGTGTGTCATCAGCTGTACTCTGTGATTGACCATAGAAAGGTGAGGGTGTGAATGGACCCTAGGCAATTTAACCTGAATGTCTTGGAAGTTGCTGCCAGATTTCGCGATTTACTCAGTGAGGTAGCTTTAGTGGCGTATGCCACAGTGTGCACCAAATAGGCATGCTGTTTGGTGACCAGTGTGTTGGAGAATACATAGTGATTTCTGTGTTGTATTTGGACATTATAAACCTTAATACTAATGTTTAAGATGTTTATACCATGCACCAATGCCACTTCTTTGGTCTCCAGGTGCTCAGGAGGATCTGTAATGCAAAAAGGAAGGGTGGGTGGTTAGTAGGGTTGAGTGGGAAAAGCGCAAGAGAGCGCTGTTGGCCTCTTCAGTTCGGAAACGCCGTTCACTGAGCCATAAGTGTGATTTTCAGAAGTTGACCGCCATGTGCTGTTGTGTGAGATTGTGTTTTGCTTTGTTGATGTGGTGTTAAGTACATGCAGATGGTGGTGCTGTAGAGGTCTGGTTGTGTTCCAGAGTTTGAGAGGTGTATGCAGAGGAGTGAGTTTATTAGCACAGATTGTTGGTGATCCTGGAAATCCATCCAAGCGCACCACATCCCGCAACCCCGTAATCCCTCCAAGCTTGCCTGTTGGGTAAGATTTTCATAATTATGATCTTCCCGACCTGTGTCAACCCCAGACCTTTTTGCTTGGGCTTGGTTATTATTTTACCTTGTCCCTAGCTGTTGGGGGGGATTTTTCATTTCTGTGCCAAGTCCCTTCAACCTTAGAGACCCCCCAGCTCTTGTGATGGACTTGGGGCTTTTTAATTTTAACCCCTGAGTGAATGAGACCTTTTTCACCCACACTCGTGTGTTTTTACCTGATTTGTATTTTGTGTTTTCACTGTTTCTGACAAACTCCATAGGCATCTGCTTTTTGTATGATGACACACGGCACCTTCATAAGGTTTAAATACCTTTCTTGTGTAAACTACAGTTCCCAAGAATAATAAAGTGAAATTGACTTTACTTACCTTTCTCTTTGTAGGTCCAGCACACACCATCTTATGTCGAGTGCTGGGGGGGGGGTTACCGAGTAGCCCCTGAACCCTTTATCATGTAACATTTTTATGTCACTCTCACTACTTTAAATGGCTGGTGGCAGTGGCTTAATGTGTCCTACCATTGTGTTTTTCTACCGCAGGCTGATCCCTCGGCTGCAGTACAGCACCCATGGGTGACCATTTTGTCAAAATGGCCCCGTCTTTTTTTTTCTCGCAATTTTCTGTTTGTGAGGTCTTTCTTGGGTTTTACTCTGTGCATGCACAGGTTTGAGCCCTTTGTTTATTTCCTTTGGCGGCCTTCAGCCCTGAAGCCCGCCCATGGCTCCAGTGTGTCTGGAAGACAGGATGTGAGGGAGGGTCCCGAAACTCCCCTGTCCCTTGTCTCTAGGAATGCCTGAATGAAACTAGTCCTGATTGGCTGGCTGGCTGTCCTTTCCTACTGTCTGATTGACCGTCTAGGTTGTGCATGAATGGGAGAAACCGGCTTAAAAATTGAGAGTTTTGGGACTAGAGGCAGAGTCGACCACTGGGGATAAACACCTGACAAAGGAACAGTGAACAAAGATTTCTGCAACCTCCTGGACCTTTGATTGCCTGGTGAATCCCTGCTGCTGTGCTTAACTCATTTTTCACCTCGATAGAGAAGCTACGGATGGAACAACTTCTCCCCTTGGGTTAGTGTGACCAAATAACCTCAAGACTACCTCCTCTGGACCACCATCTCCGACTTGCTGTGCCTCTTTGTTGCTGTGTGAGCCCACTGCCTGTCGTCAAGTGTCCATAGTCTAGTGCAACGTCTGCTGCGGATCGACTCAAGCTAGGAGCCTCCTAAGGACCCTCCAGAAGCAGGACCTCCAGATCCAGAGTCCCCCTCACCAGAGTGCAGGAAGTCCAACTGGTGTCCGTGCTCCACATCAGTGCTGTTTGCTAGTGCTGTTTGCTAAGCGCTGAAACCGCAAAGTGCCGCTGAATCAAAAAGAGCCCGCATCTGCTGATGACCTTCCTGAGTACCACTGCAAGAGCCCACCCGACATCCTCCCTCTTGTCCCCACGACTGAGGCTCAGGAACACGGGTCTGCACTGCTGTAGCAAGAAAGAATCCAGCTGGATCACTCTTCTAACCAGAGGTACTGTTTAGGCTTGGGGTACTTACCTTATTCCCTTTAGCCATGCTTTTCTCATTGGGGAATTGCATTGGCGTACCTTTTTCGAGTTGATTCCAACTCCCTTCTCTAACAGCTTGTGACCCTACAAGTGATTTTTCTGAACCCTCTAACATTGTGCAAGACTTTTATCCAAGAAGTGCATCAGATCCATACTGTTCAAATACCTTTGACGGTGCTGGCTCCCTAAAGGCACCTCTTAATCTATTGACTTTGATATTGCTTGTCCCTCATAGGTTGTGGCTTGTTAAACCTGGTTACTGCTGGGAAAGGCGTATCTAGACTTCATTGGAGGATTCAGTTGGCCTCACATTTTCTGAGAATCTGTTCTAACCTTTTTACTTCCCTTTCTGCAACTGTGAATCTGCAAAGTATGCTAGCCTAATGTATAAATGCAAATACTATCCTTGTGATTGAAGTCCCCTCCTGTGTAGGAGCTGTGTTGTATGGAGCATATCCAAAGATTATTCGCTGGCTTGTTTGATTCTGAAAAGTAATTTCAAAGTTTATTCATATTGTTACCATTTCTTGCCTTTTTAAAATGTGCTTATTTAAAATAACTGTCGTTAAAAAAAAAAAAAGAACTATTTATAACGGAAACCTTGAGTGTAAGTGTTACTTGGCTACTTGTATTTACGGACTTCAATTGTAAAGCTCTACAGCTCACATTTACCACTGAGGTAGGCTGGCTGCTCAATCACACTACCAACTTGTGTAGTACAGACCTATACCAGAAGGTGGGTTACCTAATTCCAAGCAAATACGTCTTGTATAGTCTCACCCAGTGTGACTGCACCACTTCTTAACTAAGGCTAGCTGAATTGGAATATTTTTCTCCGCTCACCTAGACTTTTACTCTTTTTAAGAGTGACCTTTTTATGTCCCTCCATAGAGTGTGATTGAAGTTATTGTTTCCTACAACTTTTGGGCTAAGTCTGGGTTGCCCCTGTGGGCTCGCCTGTTAATTTCTCTTTCATATACTTGGGTGAACTACTGTTCCCAAGTAGTAAAGAGGGATTTTCATCAGTTCTACATTTTGTAGAAGTGAGCCAGCACACCCCACCTTATGTGGAGTGCTGGGGGCGTTCCAATGGATCCCTTTTCTTACTTACCTGGTAACATTTTATTACAATTTTGAGTTTACATGAATGGCTGGTTGCAGTGGTTTTGCCTTTGTCATTTAGTCTGTATTACTCTCAGCCTCGGTAATGCACAGAAGGGCCACCATTTCACTAAAATAACTTCTTTATTCACCAGTTCTTGTGTGCTTGCTGTTTCTGAGGTCTTCACCTGCCATTCTAGGCTTGAACCACCTCGTGGAAGTTTTGTCTTCGGCAGGAATCCTTTGTTTTCCCTGTCCAGGCTCCATGGTGTCTGAGAAGGCAGTAAGCGAGGGAGAAGTCCAAAACTCTGCTGCCCTTTCTTTCACATTGCCTGAAAGGAACCAACTCTCTGTGGGGCTGGCTGTCCTGATTGGATAGCTAGGCTAGCTCTTTCTGTAAAATGCAGTGAGAGAGTGCAGAGGTTGTGCTGTAGTTCCTGATGAATACTGTGATCCTGGAAGCTCCTGTCAAGTCGTCCACTGGAGCTGAAACCGAAGAGGAAGATGAATGAACGACGGCCAGAGTGAGTTCCAGCAACCGGAGAGTCTGCTGTGTAGCAGCCTGCTGTAACCTTTTCTTCCATAATGGTTTACTGTTTTTATGGGTGCCATTTTTAAGACTCTGTAGTGTCTTTTAAATGTTATCCTCTGACAACTTTTGGCACATAATGCCTATTGTTGCTGGGTTGCCCTTGGTGCTCCCCATTTTAATTTTCTCTGGCTAACCTTGTGAGAAATGCAGTTCTCTGGCATTGGGTTTATGGCATGGATTCACGTACTCATGAATATTACCCGTCAGGCTGTGAATCTTTGGTAAAAGAAAAAATCAGTTTCATTTCTGAACTGTCTCCTAACAACCAATCAATGAGCTCTGGGTCATAATGCCCCCAGCCAATGACTATCCTCTACCTAAGCCCCTCCTCAGGCAGCCATCTTCAGATTTTTACAGCACGTTCAAGTTTTGGGAATCTTCGTGCTTCGCTCTTCGAGCTTTTTGCTGAGTTTTTCACTTTTTTGAGAGTTCGGTCAATCGAGCCCGTACACTCCATAGATCATCCTTTCGAATGATGGGGACCCGTTTTTCGGATTTTTCAGCGCCCCTCAAGGGCTGTTTTCATGGAGTTTTCATCTTAGAGGCTTCCAGAAGATTCTTCAGGCCTACACCGCGTGGATCATGTCGCACGAGAAGGACAGCGCTTCCCTCTTCAGGCCTTGGTCCGACTGCGGTGTGCGGAATGCATGCAGAGACGAGCATTCCCAGTGCCTGTATTGCCTACACCCGACACATAAGGAGGAAGATTGTGTGATTTGCTGTGGCTTCTTGAAGCACACGTTGAAGGATCGGCACCATCGGCTAGAATTGTGGCTGCAGGTCAAGGCCCCTGCACTGGGTGGTACCCTGGGGAATGCCTCTCCTGGATCCGGGAAACCTGAGCGGGCTTCTAAGTCCCTTGAGGGTGCCCCACACAAGGCCAAGCACTGCGAGTCCGCTTGCGTCTGGGTCCCGCAACGTTCATAGTGCCATAGTCATCCCCATCCCCATCTACATCGATCTCCAGTCAATGCTCTGAATCTTTATCCAAGAGGAAGTCGGATAACCCGGGTAAGCTCCGTGTTCTCCCTCAGAAGGCCATGCCGGAGAAGGCCAAGCAGGGTACGGTGTCCGGCCTACCCGTGACGGAGAAGGCCAAAGAAGACAAAAGGTCCGACCCAGCCCCGAAGGAGAAGGCCAAACAGAACAAGGTTTCCGACACGGCCGTGAAGTTAAAGACCAAGCAGGACAAAGGGTCCTGCCTTTCCGTGCAGGCCCAAGTGCACCAGGCGAAGGCGTCGCCCTCTTCTGAGGCGGTGGTGGTGTTGCTTTTGAAGGCTGCAGGGGTGTACCTGCAGGGTGCCCGGGGGTGGCAAGGCTGACCCTTCCTCCCAGGAGGGCTGATGAGACTCTGGAGAAGAGGATGCCGGACCTCAGCCCGGGACCAACCTCTCTGGACCCTAAGAAAGGGGTGGGGTGTTGAAGGCCTTCAGGGAACAGACATTTCTTCAGCTGAGGATGAGATCATTTCCGTCCATACCGTCCAGGAAGGTGGGGGTTCATCGGGAGGGGAGTCTAGCCGGTCTTCGAGGGGTTTCGGCGGGGGCTCCACCTCTTACCGCCAGCCATCTTCCCTCCTCCACCCAGGCGGCCAACAGGGGCCGCTCAAGGCCTTCGGAAGCAGTCGCCATCCTCGTCTGGGACCGTAGGGCGGCCCGTCTACCTCCAATCAAGATGGAACAGGCCAGGACGTCTGGCTCCGGCCCGTGCACCCCGGTGGGATGCTGGCTGGCGAACTTCGTCACCGACCGTTGGGTGCTGGATGTTCTCGCCCATGGACACACACTAGAGTTCCAATTAAAGTGTCTCCGAATACCACTCGTGGCCCGGCAGGAAAGCCACGTCACTCCGCTTCTGCTGGAGGTGCGGGCCATGTTCAAGAAATGGGCGATAGAGCTAGTTCCAACGCGACTTTGTGGCTCTGGAGTTTACTCAAGGTACTTCCTCGTATGAAAGATGATGCTGGAGGCCCATTCTCGACCTACGACGACTAAACAAATACATAAAGTCCCAGAAGTTCAGAATGGTCACTCTTCAACACGGGCTGGAAGAGGGAGACTTACTGTCTTCTATGGACTTGGAAGATAAGTACTTCCACATCCCCATCCACAAAGGACACTGCAAGTTTCTGCGCTTCGTCGTTCACGGGAAGCATTACCAATTCAAGGCCCTTCCTTTCGGACTGAAGTCGATGCCCAGAGTCTTCACCAAGTGCCTGGTGCCGGTGGCGGCCCACCTACGACTGCAGGGGATCCACGTCTACCCCTAATTGGATGACTGGCTCATCCGGGCCAGATCACGAGACATCGCCGTCGACCACACAGTGAGGACCATCCGCTTACCGACGGATCGGGGATTCTCAGTGAATTATGCAAAGTCCTGCTTCACTCCATCGCAGGATGCTCTGTTCCTGGGATCCCGGCTCGACAGTGTCATGCCTGGCGTCAAGAGGAGAGGATAGCGGCCATCTTGGGCAAGGTGCAGCAGCTTTTAACACAAAGATCACCACGGTGAGGGTCATCAAGTCTCTTCTCCGCATGATGTTGTCATGCCTTTACCTCATTCGATTCTGTAGGCTGCGAATGCTCCTGCTACAGGAGTTCCTCCACACCCGTTGGGTCCAGGTGTCCGGAAGCTTTCAGGACAGGATCGCACTCGGCAAGGAGTTCCGTCGAGTGTTAAGGTGGTGGGGCGTGCGCTCCAATCTAGCCTTAGGCATGGATTTCCAGACCCCCCCCCCCCCTCCTCACTAGGAGACGGTCATGATGGCCACTTCCCTGGAAGGATGGTGTGCCCACACCGGCTGTCTTCACGCCAGAGGCCTGTGGTTACTGGAGGAGAAGACGTTACACATCAACGTCCTGGAGCTATGGGCGGTATTTTGGGCCCTCGGGGTCATTTCTGCCGTCCCTCAAGGGCAAGGTGGTGAGGGTCTTCACGGACAATACCACCATGATGTTTTACATCCCAAAACAGGGGGGTGGGGGGTGGGCACCAGATCACCAGCGCTCTCCAAAGGGACGCAGGACTTATGCCACTGGACCGTCGCCCAGGGGATGTTCCTCGTTACTTTTCACCTGTCAGGAGTAAAAAAAACACCACCGCCGACTCCTTCAGCAGGGAGCGGAGCTACGCTCTAATCATGGGAGCTTCGACAGGATCAAGTGGACTACCTTTTCCTCAAATGGGACATTCCCTCCTTTGCGTTGCTTTTTCGAGTCCTCAATCAACTCTGCCGGTGCAAGATGATCCTCGTCGCACCAGCATGGCCTAGACAGATCTGGTACCCGGATCTTCTTAGCATGTCAGTGTCACTGTTTGGATGCAGTACACTTTGGGACCACTAAACACGTCTAAGACTACAGGTGTAAGCAAACCAACCTTTGGTATAAGTCTGTGCTACACAGTTTTGGTAGCGTTGCTGAGCAGCCAGGCTTATCTCAAGAGGGGAATGTGAGCTGTGATGTTACAGAGGTCTACAATCACAAGTATTAATATAATAAATAAACTCTTACACTTAAGTTTTCTTGGTAAAATACGTATTCATTTATTTCACAGTCCGTTATGAAACATTCACTAGAAGGACACCATCTATATTACACACAAATGTACTTCAGTACTTTACACTGTACATTTGAGTCATTTAAACTACTTTGAAGGAGGAGAAAAATGGCATTCAGAGTACTTTGAAGTAGGAGCAAAAAGGCATGGGTTAATAAAAAGATTACAGTTCCTCTTAGACACTGCAAATACTTTGAGTTCACCAGAGGAGTTAATTTAATGCAATAGGTCAGGCCAAAGTCAATGGGCTAAAGTCTGGTAAAGGATAAAGCAGTTCTGGTAGTTAAACAGAAAGGTCTTTGCCAAAGTTCTCAGAAGTAGTTCGTAAAAGAGAATCATATGTTGGGTCACAAGCTGATTAGGCCTGCAAGTTGGGAAATTTTCAAGCACTTTCCCCGCAAGAGGTAAGTACTCTGTCTCATTTCACAGTACCTTACAAATGAAGAAAAAGGTGCAGCTGAAGACTTCTGTTCCTGGCAGTTCCTGCACATCTTGCTGTTCCTGAGCCTCAGTCGTCAGGACAAGAGGGAGGACATCAGGGACTCCTGCTCTGGGACTGGTTGCAAAGCTGGCACTGTCAAATCTTCGATTCCGATAGCTGTAGTAAAGCACGCAAACTGGTGTCCCTCTCCCTGGTTATTTGGTTTCCTGCAGCACTCTGAGGAAAATGCAACCAGCTCCGAGAATGGTATCCAGGTGGCTCAGTGTTGAGTTGATTGGTCCCACCAACTCAAAGGGAGAATTTGTCCTTGAAGGGCTTCTCGGTCGAGGTGAACCTAGCAATTCGGACCTGCGGCAGGGCTTCACCGGCAAACCAACGGTCCAGGAGTTGCAGCAGCCATCCTCTTCAAGCTCGTCTTCGGTTCTTTCGTTCCAGTGGTCGACTCTACCTTCCAAGCCAAGAGACTCCCCTTTTATTCAGTTCTCTCCCATTTATTCCAGCCTAGCTGTCGCTCACCAAGCAGGGTGGCTGCCCTTACCGGACAGTCAGCCAGCCAATCACGCCAGAGTGCATTTGGGTCTCCTAGGGGTCTAACAGAGAGTTCCGGCACCTCTCTCACTTCCTGCCCACCCCAGACACACAGGCGGTTTTCAGTCCTGAAGCCCACCAAAGGCGAAGGAACAAAGGGACCAAACCTGGTTTGGCATGCAGAGACAAATTCTAGAAGGACCTTTCCAAAAAGAAATGGTGAAAAAGGATGACCGGGACCTGATTAAACAAAGGGGGCTCAGACGCCATCCTGAAAAACGTGGCTCGTCGCGATTTAACACTACTAAAAATCATGGTAGTTCATTGTAAAACCCCTGCCACCAGCCATTTCGAGAGGAAAGGGGTAGCATTTGACTGCTACATGAGTTTCTAGACACAGGGGATACTAGGTAACCCCTCTTAGACACAGGGGATACTAGGTAACCCCTCTAGCACTCTATAGTAAGAGAGGGTATGCTGGATCTAGGAATTTGAAAAGACTAGTAAAGTCAATTTCACTTTACTTAATCTGGGAAACGGTAGTTTATCCCAGAGAAGGTATTTAAACCTTGGGAAAGCCTGAAAAGGTTTCCCTGTGCCACTGCACTGAAATTTCTGTGTGACACATATGAAAAGATGATCCCTATGGAGTTGTCTGAAACTCCATAACCAAAAAAAATGCAAGAGTAAAACGCATACAAAATACACGAGAGAGTGTGGAAAAAAAGGCTCACACTCCATCCAGGTAAAAAAAATCAAGTCCTCAAAATCCAGCAAAGTTGCTAGGGGTCTCTAAGGTGAAAAGAATTAGCGCATTTATGAGAATTCTTCCTAACAGTCACTGCCAGTCAAGCTACCAGTGGTCACAGATCTTCTTGCCAGGGATGGAGGCACCATTCTTCACCACGACCCGGAAGTCTCTGAACCTAAAGGCCTGGTTCCTGCAGCATTAGAGTTCGGGGAATACGCTCTTCCGGCTGACTGCAAAGAGATTCTCGCCAAGGACTACGGACACAAATGGAAGCTATTTGTAATTTGGTGCCGTTCTCAGAAGATGAACCCTCTGTGGGTCACGGCCCCTCAAGTACTTCCGTATTTACTGCTGTTGGCTAAATTGGGACTGGTGAATGCCTCAATTAAGGTTAATCTGGCAGCTATCTCCCGCTACACCAGATCTCCGGGATGGTCTTCTCTATGGTCGCAGCGTCTAGTTAAGGAGTTCACCAAAGGACTGTTCCGCTAATTTCTGCCGGCGAAGGCCCCGGCATGGGAACTCAGTGTGGTGTTGACTAGGCTCATGGGGGCCTCATTCTAACCTTTGCACTCAGCTCTGCTCAAGTTTCTGTTGTGGAAGACCGCTTTGTTCGTGGGCATCACCTCTGCAAGACGAGTAGGTGAGATCCAGGCTCTGTCATGCAAGCCGCCTTACTTGGCTTTTCACGAGACAAGGGTGGTGCTGCAGATGCACCCCTCCTTCATGCCCAAGGTTCCATCAGAATTTCACCTGAAGAAACCTTTATTTATTTTTTTCGGCGACCTTGTCTCTGGCTGAAAGGACTTTGCACTCGCTGGATATGGCTCAAGCTTTAAAGTTTTACGTGACCCGCACAAAGTGTTTCCGGAAAACTTCTGTGCTTTTAGTGAACTTTGGTCCTGTGAACCATGGGAAGGCCATGCCCAAGGCTTCCCTTTCCAGGTGGCTCTCCGGCTGTATGACTGTCACCAGTTGGCAAACCGATCGCTGCCTGGCCGCCCGACAGCCCATTCCACCAGAGCGATCGCTGCTATAACGGCATTCCTGTCTGGTGTGCCCCTCCTGGACATCTGCAGGTCTGCTACGTGGAGGTTGACGCACACCTACACTAAGTTCTACTGCATCGACAGGGATTCCAGGGAGGAGACCAGAGTCTGCAAAGCAGTGCTGCACAACCTGTTCGCTTGAAGGGGAGTATGGTGAGGAGGTATGATATTGCTTCTGTTGAGCCTTGCCACCTCCTGTGATTGCATGTGTGTACTGCTATGTATTCTTCATGAGCATGTGAATCCATGCCAGAGCCCATGCTGGAGAAGGAACAAGTTACTTACCTGTAACTTTTGTTCTCCAACATGGGTCTAGCATGGTTTCACATGGGAACCCTCCCTCCGACCCCCCCACCCCCCCTGCAGCACTTTTCTTGGTCCTACTGCCACTTTACCTGCTACCAAATCTGAAGATGGCTGCCTGAGGAGAGGCTTAGGTAGAGGGCAGCCTTGGCTGGGGGCATTATGACCCAGAACTCAGTGATTGGTTGTTAGGAGAAAGACAGTTCAGAAATTAAACTGATTTTTTTTTTCTTTTACCGAGGATTCCCAGCCTGACTGGGAATGTTCATGAGCATGTGAATCCATGCCAGACACATGCATGCTGGAGAACAACAGTTACAGGTAAATAACTTGTTCCTTCCCAAGGATAAAAGGGATCTTTTGATCCCTTAATTAGGTGAAACTAGCGCACCCCACCTCATGTGGAGTGCTGGGGAGATGCAATGTATCCATTTCTCCTTTTAACTGTAACATTTGTTATAGGGAAAAGCTTACCTTTTAATGGCTGGTGCCCTTGAACCTTTTAACTAATTTGGTGCTCCTTTACCACGGGCTGTTTGCACAACTCCGGTAAAGACACCCATGAGTGCTCAATTTACCAAAATGTCCCCTTTGTATTTGTCCTTTGTTGTTCCTTCCCCTGACCCTCAAGGTGGGAAAATCCTTTGTCAATTTTATCTTCGGCGGGAAAGGCTCCAAGTGTCTGTGAAGAAAGGAAACTAGGAGGAGTCAATAACTCTGCAGCCCTTTGTTTTCCAGCCTGACTGTGAGAATCCAGTTCAAACTGGGAGGCTGGCTTTCCTGAAAGGACTGCCATCCCCACAAGATTGAATGTTGCATGGCTGTTTGGCTGGGTTCCTGCATGGAAGTCCGATCCTGGAATCTGAAGAGGTAGTCGACCAGTGGAATTGAAACCAAAGATGATTATGACGAAAACGTGGCTGAGGCGATTTCCAGTGACCGGAGAGCATGCTGTATAACTGGAGCCTGCTGTTAACCTTACTTCGAATCAAAATGAGGATCCCAAAACGGACGACCCCCAAGCCTGGCGAGACCCCCTAGACTCAAGAAGACCATCATTTTGAGCCATCCCACGTCGTGCTGCGACCTTGCGTGGCTGCAATACCCCAAAACCCTGGGACCTTGAGCCATTGTGTTGTTCACGGTCTTCCGATTTCAAATCCTGCTGAAACTTTGTGGGGCATCCTGCTGGACCTCCAGAGATGTGAATAGTCTGGAAAGTCCCTCGCCAGAGTGTTGGACCTTGCAAACGACGAGAATCCGACCAGCAATATTCAGTCTTCTTTGTTTTTTGCAGGCTTTCCAGTAGCCAGAACCGCATCCAGCCGTGAAGAAACTGGAACCTTCCCCGCTGATGCTTGGATTCCAGGGATTTCAGAGAAGGCACCATAGAGGGATTCCAGCAATGGGCCTGTGTGGTAGGAGAGGACTCCCAATCGCATTAATTGCCCCCAAAAACTGCACAAGAATCACAGAAGAGTTAAGGTAAGTAACACCCTAGACAACACAGTAGGACGTCTTCAGGATCTGCAGCCAAAAAAACAGTCACTGGATTCCTTGTCATGAAGACAAGACGGGACCCCTCTGTGATGTGATCTCTTCTGTTGAGTTTAAGGGGTATGTTAGCAGATTGGTGGATGGGTTTGATGGTTGGCAGTGCTGTTGTGATCAGGTTTCTTTTGGCGAAGATGTGTGTCGGTCATTTCACCATCTGTCGAAGGTTCATGGTCTCGAGTTGCTTGATTATGGTTTTTTGCTAGTTGGGGTTTCTCTTCGAACCATATGTTGAAGTCTTCGAGAATGATCATGTTTGATGGCTAGATTAGTGACAGCTTCTATGAAGGTGTCTGTGAAGGCGGTGTCATAGGTTGGAGGCCTGTATATTAGTATGAATGCAAGGCTTGATTGTGGGCCCATGGAAAGGTGGAGGATGAGGAATGTGCAGTTCTGGATGTTTAAAGGCTCCATTGTTTTTATTTTTAGGTGTTCTTTGTAGGCTACTGCCTCCCCCTCCCTTTTCTTCCTTTTCTGTTCGCTTGTTCGCTTGTTTGCATTTCAATTAATTTTGAACTTTGTTTATTGGCATTTACAAGTTACAGTTTAATCATTACAATGACTTCTGCAATAAAGTAAATGAAGTAATCGGTCTGTATTTCTCGCGGCTGGTGTAACAAGCCAATATAACTAAACCACAAACCTACCATACAAGTAGGACTCTTTGCTTGGCTGAGGTGGGTCAGTCTGTTTGTGCAGGGGCTGTAATAATATTAGCAGTACTGGCTTACAGAAAGCTTAATGCCTGGCAACGTGACCCTAGGCCACAGTCATGCCTGTTTTGTTGTTTATAGAACCTTACTATTTACATTTCTGCAAGTATAGTCTGGCAAATGCAGCAAGTCCTTGGAGCCAGTAAGTGATTCCTTCCATTACTGTGTGTGCTTGTGGCAAATTAAAGGACCCGTGCAGCAGTTAGTACAAACCACAGACTACATTCAGTGTGAAGTCAGGCCTGGTGTGGCGTGATCCACAGGTACAGAACCTTGTCGAGGTTCAGAAGACCGGCAAACTGCAGGCAGGGCTTCTTGACATGGTTTACTAGGGGGAATAATCTTGCTATGTCGTAGTGTCCATGTTGCTTCATGGTGGTTTGTGGTCTGGTGACTGGAACATTGCGCCAACTAATGCATCAACAAAGTTCCCTTACACTGTTGATGTTGAGTTTCCCCATGTCTCGGCTTCACTCCAAATAATAAAATCCTGCAAACAACGTTTGTACCGGGGACTCTTATGGGACTCCACTGCATAGCAACAAGTATACATGCCAAATCCATGGATCTAACAGTGTGTTTGTTTACTTTATCTTGTATACGTTCCCAGTAAGCACTCGAATGGGCTCCAGGAGTACCTAACTACTCTGCCGACCTACAAGCTTGTTCAATTTGAAACCAGAAGAGCTGTACTTTTGTGCAGGTCCAGAACATGTGTATGAAATCTGTCTTCTCTTGGTGGCAACGGGGGCAGCAGGATCGAGCGTGGGCATTAAATTTGGCTACCCTGTTGGGAGTCATGTATGTGCGGTGTAGCATGTTCAATTAGAGAAAGTTAAACCTGGCTTTTCGGGATACTTGTTAAGGGGAGGTAAGCGCACGATCCCACCAGGTTATGTCCGAACCCCGATCTGCCTCCCATTTTTCATTAGTTTGGGATCTCTGACACCAATGCTTTCTGTCAGGAGGTTATGTAATCTAGACACTGGTCTCCAGCTGTCCTCTAGTAGGTACATCAGGACCAGGATTCCAGTTTCCTCGGGCCACCCCTCCCATTTGCACCTGGCTATGCTTCCCACTCTCATGTATTGCCAAAATTGGCCCTTGGGTAGGCCTGTCTGTTTCAACAGGTTATCAATTTCTCTGAACTGACCTGTACATGTCCCCCACATGTATATACCCCCTCCACTCGTCCCAAAGTCTGACGGCTCCCATGTCTGTCCTGATTATGCAACGTCAGTGATTATCTCAACATTAGGTGAGTATGGACTGCGCGTATTTAGGAGCTTCGTTGCTCTGTGCCATATCTGTCTGCCTAGTCTTACCAACAAAGGGATAGTGCTCGCACAGTTCGCTGGGAGCCACAGGATTTCTCAGAACCTGGCTGGTGATACCAACTACTGTAGCAACTGCTATTCTGTAGGGTAGTTGCAACACGCTGAGGGCTAGCCTACGACAACCGGCACCCCATATGAAGTCTCTAATTGTCAAGTCCAGGCAGCAAAAGGTTGTTTCTATGTAGTAGTGGACATTTGTGAAGCCGTAAAGGAATCTTGGGGCCACTATCATTTTGATAATGGTAATTCTGCCCATGACTGAGGACATGGATTTCTCCAGGGCCCCCCTGCACCCAGAGTGTGTTGCGACTGCATTTCTTTGGTTGTATGTGCGATCCGGATTCCGAGGTATTGAAACAAATCGGCCTCCCAAGGGAGTCCCTTATCTGGAAAAGCAGCCGGGCCTGTTTCGTGGAGGCCGGCTAGTGGCAAAAGGCAGGATTTGTGTCTTAAACAAAATCCCAGTTAGCTCCGCAAACCTATTGAGCAGGTTTAGGATAATGGGAAGGTTGTGTCGTGGTCCCAATATGTAAAATAAGACCTCTTCCGTGTAGAGTGATACCAAGTGCTTATAAAGTGATTAGTGTTGCCTACCGTTATGCCCACCTCCACGTATTCTTGGCGCATATTGGCTGCTATAGGTTCCATTGCTAGTATGTAACATGGGTGAAAGTGGGTAGCCTTGGTGGGTACCGCATTGAATTCTCCATGTGTCTGATAGTTGATTACCCGACTTTAATCTGGCTGTCGGGGAGGTGAACACATGTATGAACCCATTGTAAGAATGCCTGGCCCAGTCCACAGTTTCCCAGTGTTGTGAGCAGCCACTCCCAGTAGACTGAGTCAAATGCCTTAGTGGCATCCAGGTAAGCCAGCACGTAGTGTTCTGTGTGGGTATTGATCCGGTCAATGTGTTGAGTCTTCCAAGGTTCAGCGTTGTGTTGCGCCCAGGGATAAAACCTGTCTGGTCTTTGTGTATTAGCATTGTGATGACTGTGCAAAGCCGTCTAGCACAGGGACAAAACCTGTCTGGTCTGTGTGTATTAGCATTGCCGTCTAGCTATTATAATTGTGGTTTAGTTGCATTTAGAAAGTCTGCCTAATAGCATAACTGTTTAGTTGCATTTAGAAAGTATGCCTAATTTGGGCGGACCAGGCTGGTTCATTTCATATGTACTGGGGCTGGCCATTGGTGGCTGGCTTTTGGAGGGAGGTGGCGTAATTCCTTGAGGAGGTTACACAAATCCCCCCGACATTGACCCCACAGAAATATCTATTCGGAGACATAGGCAAGTGCTCCGAAAAAAAACAGAAGATTATTCAATGTCTCGTGTGTAGTTGCCAAAAAATGTATACTACAACAATGGAAGAATGCTGCGCCATCCACTGTAAAACAGTTCCTCTGGGAATTGACATATGTAAACGAAGCTGAAGAACAATTTGTCCTCACCCGCCCAGCGGCTAGTAGACCTAAGGATATTTGGGGGCCCTTCAGAATGTTTTTATGTGATATGATCTCCGATGAAGATGAAGCTAGGTAGATGTACCACCTTGATGAGATGTATGATATCTGTACTGCTTTTCTAATCTTACATGCTTATTTCTAGCTTTAAGGTAAAGCTGTAATTATGTTGTGTATCTTCTGGACCACTAATAAAAAAAGTATTAAAAAAAAGAAAGTATGCCGAGTAACAACTGTGGTTTACTTGCATTTAGAGAGCGTGCCTAATAGCATAACTGTGGTTTACTTGCATTTAGAGAGCGTGCCGAATAGCATAAATGTGGTTTACTTGCATTTAGAGAGCGTGCCGAATAGCATAAATGTGGTTTACTTGCATTTAGAGAGCGTGCCGAATAGCATAACTGTGGTTTACTTGCATTTAGAGAGCGTGCCTAATAGCATAACTGTGGTTTACTTGCATTTAGAGAGCGTGCCGAATAGCATAAATGTGGTTTACTTGCATTTAGAGAGCGTGCCGAATAGCATAAATGTGGTTTACTTGCATTTAGAGAGCGTGCCGAATAGAGAGCGTGCCGAATAGCATAATTGTGGTTTAGTTGCATTTAGAGTGTCCCTAATGGCGTGACTGTGGATTAGTTCAACTTAGAAAGTGTGTCCGATAACCACAGTTTGCCAAAGCTGAATTTGGAACTATCCTAACAACTAACTGCAATCAAACTCAATTTAGAGTGTACCCAGAAACCACACTGTGCCATAGTTGAATTCAGAAAGTGTGCCAATGTTGTAGCTGTGGTCTAGGCCAATTTAGAATAATATCCTCCTGTGGTTCAGTTAAACCTAGAAACCATCCCTAACTGTGGTATAGATAATCTTAGAGAGTGTGGATAATATCTTCCAGTGGCTTAGTTGAATTTAGAAACTGCCCAAAACTGTGGTATAGGCAAACTTAGAAAGAACGTATAATATCTTACGGTGGCTTACGTTCAACCTAGAAACTATTCCTAGCTGTAGTACATGTAAACATAGATAGTGTGAACAATGAACATCCGGTGGTATAGTTGAACTATGAAGGTGTGAACAAAATCTTCCTATGCCAACTATAACACAGTTCAAACTTAACCACGCCAAGAGCCCAAACCCATCTAGGTCCGCCGAAAGAGACCCACTCGCGCCTGCCTCCCTTCCCTCTCGCCCTACCCCGTATACCCCCCATCCCCAAACCATCCCGCCCCCACCACATCCTCTGCCCATCCCCTATCCAACCTCCAAGCAAGAAGAACCACCCCATCCCCTATCCAAACACCAAGCCATAGGAACCCGATGGCGAGCCAACCATCCCAAGACCCCTGTTCCTCCCATCCCCAACTTACGGCCCGCCTAGCCTCCCAAGCACACCCAGCCCTGCACCAACGCCCCCCGCCCATCCCCTCATCAACTCCATCAACATCCTCCTCCGACCCCACTCTTTCCCCTCCCTAAAAACTGCTCGCCTCGCCCTAGCAAGAACAGTAGCCGCATCCCTTTCACCCTCCAACCCACGTACCATCTCTCGCACACCAAACGCAACAAAAACCCTGAAGAGAAAATGTACCTGGTCCCCCTCAATCTCTCACTACTCCTCGCCACTCCTGTCTTGACCCACCACCTCAATCTCCCAATCTCGATCACCACCCTCCCCCGGCCTCACCCTGCCTGAAACCCATCTCCCTTGAATTCTCACCAACTATAACTGAAACTCCAAACCTCCCACACCCCACCTTCAAATCCCCCGACCCATATCCAACCAACCCGACACACCTGTCCAATTCTTTCAACGCCACCCACCACCTCGACCGCCCGCCTACTCTTCTCATCGACCGCCGACCACTCCCCCTCTCTCGCTGCAGCTTCCACTCTCTACCCCCACTGACCCCGACCACCACCCCACCGACCCACTGCCACTCCCCTCCCCTCCCATCCTCCACCTCTGCTACTCGAACATCATCCTCCTGTGCCGAAGTAAGATGCATCCTTTTAAATGCCCGATCTGTAGCAGAAAACAGACACAGCATCTTTGACCTCCTCGCCTCTGACAAACCGGACCTGGTCTTTATCACAGAAATCTGGTTCTGTGACGACTTTGCTCCCATCGCCAATGAAGCCTTCCCGCAAGACTACTCCCACATCCTACTAAACCGACCCTCGAGAGGAGGAGGAATAGCGATCGCCTTCAAGTCACACTTCTCAGCCTCAATCATCGACAACCAGCCAACCATCCCTTCCTGCGAATCGCTTCTTGTAAAACTATCCCTCCCCCCCTCGTTCTCCCACAGCTTCCTAATCATCTACAGACCTCCTGGCTACAACAGACAATTCTCAAACAACCTCTGCGACTCGTTGGTCACCCTCCAATTAAACCATCCAACCCTCACCCTTCTAGGAGATTTCAATATCTGGCTTGACCTCCCCACCAACCTTATGACCCACTCTCTGGTTGACTGCCTAGACTCTATTAACCTCCATATCCACATAAACTGGCCAACTCACTATAAAGGACACACCCTTGATGCCATCTTCAGCTCCCACGACCAAATACATATAAACCCCCCCCCACCCTATCATTTGGTCCGATCACTTCATTGTCTCTTTCACCGTTCACTCACTCACCCACCCCGCTCCCCATACCCGAACCACAACCTCCAAATCTACGCAAATCCTGGAAGAAACTAAAAATCCTTCCCGACCTAGCTTATACGCTCCTTCAGTCTCCTCCCTCTACCTACCCACCCGATGAACACCTAACCTCTGACGCCTTTGACTCATGGCTTAATACCTCATTAATCCCACTCAACCCCACTTGTAAACCATCAGCTTGCCATGGACCTTTTCCTAAATGGTTAACACCATAACTGAAGACTGCAAAACTATATAAATCCCTCAAAGGCAAATGGCGGAAAGACAAAACCACCCTGATCAGATCCACCTTGGCCTGGCATCATTGCCACTACAAAGCCGAAATCCGGAAAGCAAAAAAAGCCCATTACAACTCCTGAATCCTGAACTGTGTAAACCCCAGCAAAGAACTCCACAAAATTATCTACGAATTCGACAAACCATCATGTACCACCGCCCAATCGACCCCCTCACAATCACTCTGTGACTCACTCTCGCTCCACTTCACCACTGCTCTCGAAAGAACAAATTCTCTAACCAACAAACTGGCCCTCTTGCACCCACCACACAATCCACCCACCCTACCTGCCATCCCACCGCCTGCAACTACAACCCACCCGACCTTCGACTCCTTCACTCCAATATCAACTGACCAATTTCTCAAACTTCTCTCCACCGGCTAACCATCCTGCTCCCCGCTAGACCCCTGCCCAGCCACAACCCTCAAAGAAATATTTGAATTCTACCTGCGCAGGAGAACATGCAAGAACCATCATAAACGACTCTCTCTCCTCAGGAATCTTTCCCAATGTGTTCAAAACTGCTCATGTCAAACCTCTTCTAAAATAAAACCTTCCCTCAACCCCAAAAACAACCGCCCCATCTCAAACACCAGGTTCCTTGTTAAACTCATTGACCGAACCGCCTACTCCAAACTAAATGCCTTTGTCGAAGCCAATAATCTCCTAGACCCCGCTCAATCAGGTTTCAGACCCCGACACAGAACCAAAACCACCCTAACCTCAATCTGAGATGACCTTAAAAATACTGCAAATTCTGCGGAATGCACCGCATTAATCCTTCTTGACGTATCCGCTGCCTTTGACACAATCAACCACTCAATCCTCCTCCACTCCCTAGGAATCTGTGGAAAAGCTCTCAAACGGATAGCATCCTTCTCCAGCATGGGGTCTGGCATGGATTCACATGCTCATGAATATTCCCCGTCGTCCGGCTGGGAATCCTCGGTAAAGAAAAAAACCAGTATCAGTTTCGTTTCTGATCTGTCTTTCGTAGTAATAACCAATCACTGGTCTCTGCGTCATACTGACCACAGCCAATGACTGCCCTCTACCTAAGCACCGCCTCTGGCAGCCATCTTCAGATTTTTACCGCACGTTCATGTGTTGGGATCCTCGTGCTATTGCTCTCGAGCGTTAGTGCTATTTTTTCATGTTTTTTCTCAAAAACTTCATTTTTTCGGTCAAAAGAGCCTCAAGCTCCACCGACTCTCCATCCGATCAACGGGGACCCATGTCGGATTCGTCTGCGCCCCTCAAGGGTGAAGATTTCGTCGAGCTACGCTTTTGGAGGACTCCAGAAGCTTCTCAGGCCCGGACATGGCCCAGGAGAAGGGAAGCTCGACGCCCGGAAAGCTGTTCAGGATCTGCCCTGGATGCCAGCTGCAGAACGTCTTTAAGGAGGACGAACACTCCTTTTGTCTCTACGGCTTACATGAGGACAAGACGCACGTGGAGAAGGACTGTGCGTTTTGCGGCAATATGTCGGAGCGGACCATGAAGGACCGCCATCAACGTCTCGCCAACTGGCTGGAAGGGAAGAGCCCGTCAGGCGAGAAGAAGAGGAAGAAATCCGAGCGGTCTTCTAAGACCTTTGAGGACGCCCCGGCGACGGGGGTCCAACACAAGGCCAAGCACCGCGAGTCCGCTGGCACCGGGAGCGCCGAACGGTCGGGCTCTACGGGCGCCAGGCAGGGCGCACCCTCCCCGGCACCTTCAGCCACGAGCCAACGCTCTGGGTCGGGTAAGAGGAAGGGCGAGCACCCGGCAAAGCTCCTGGAGAGGCCCCGGTCGAGCTCGAAGGCCCCATCGGAGGGGGAGCGAGGCAGTGTCCCCCCCCCCTCAAGGATAAGGCGGTGAGCGCACCTAAGGTGGTGAAGGCCTTAATCCATCCGGCCAAGCCCTCTATCGATACTGTCGCGGCGGCCCTGGCTCAGCCTGTGGAGGCTACACCAGTGGTGGCGACCTCGGGGCTCAGAGTGTCCCTGCCACCTCGGAGGGAGTCCTCTTTTGTGCCCATCGATAGGACCCCCGTGAAATCCCCGGCGGGGAAGAAAAAGGGGGGGCAGGGCGTCGTCGTAGATTCGGCTTCAACCTCGGAGGAAGAGCTGATCGAGGTCTTAAGCCACGGCCTTGGCGTGGAAGAAGACCGGCCCGTCGGGATGGATCCCGACGCAGGTGACGACGATATCGTCGAGGGTGCCGACGGGGCCCCTGATCGCCCGTCGGATTCCCCTCTGCCAGCGCCGCAAGACAACTCGGCGGCCATTTTGTTGGCTATATAGTCCTTATGCTCAGAGATAAGGACGAGACTACCGTTGCCGACGGAGGAACCTCTCCCGTCGGGGGATCCTGATCCGGGACCTTCTGGTGTTCCCCCGCCCAAGAAAAGAAGGATTCACCCTCCACCTCCTTTTCAGCCGTCGCGCCCCGTCCAGCCCTCCTCCCCGTCCACCCGAGGGGATGATACGGGGACTGACACGGCAGCGACGGGTACGGACGACGAGGTATACGACGAGGATCTACCATCGTCACCTCCCACCAGGGCTTCTCCGCCCGACGAGATTGGATCGTTCCACTCCATGATCGCCAGGGCATCCGAGCTTTTCCAACTCTGCCCTGAGGAGAAGAAAAAGGAAGGATTCCTTTATCAACGGCGCAAGGCCAAGAGGAAGACGGTCCTCGCGGTGCATCTACTGGACGACATTTGGGATGAGGGCCTCGCCCTCCTCAAGAACCCTTCCATGACGCCAGCTAGAAGAGACCGGTACGAGAAGAAGTACCGGGTCCCGGACGCGGCCCCCCTGTGCCTCCGGGCGCAGCCTACCCCGGACTCCGTCGTCTCCGCGGCGGCCAGGAAGAAAGCGGGGGGGGGGTGCGGCCTCCACATCGACTTCCCCACCGGACGGCGAGGGAAAGAAATTGGACGCTATGGGACGCAGGGTCATCTCGTCTGCAGCGACGACGATTAAAGCGGCCAACGCCTTGGCTATCGTGGCCCGCTACGACAGGGAGCTATGGTACAAACTGGCTCCCCTGCTGGACTTCCTACCGGACGACAAGAGGGCGGATGCCCTGGAGATCCTACAGGAAGGTGAGGTGGCGTCGGACCACGCCATCACTATTGCGACGGACATCGCCGACACTGGGTTTCGCCAGTTGGGCAACGGCGTGTGCCTTAGGCGGCGTGGATGGCTCAAGGCTACGGACTTCCGTCAAGACGTACAGACCAGAGTCCTGGACATGCCGTTCCATGGGAACAACCTGTTTGGGAAAACAGTGGACGATTCCCTTCAGGCCATTAAAGCGGACACTGAGACGGCCCGGGCCCTTGGGGTTCTGCAGCAACGACAGACGCCCTTTCGGAGCAGCGGAGGCAAGGGCGCCTCCAAAGGTTCCGGCGGCGGTTTCTCCACCTACCGTCAAGCGGTCCGCTCGTCGTCTCAGGAGGCCTACAGAGGACGAGGCAAGTCTGGCGGACCCCGCCGTCGTCGCCAAGGAGGTCAAGGCGGCAAAGTCTCGTCGAAACAGGATTGAACCGGCCGTGGGGTCGGGCCCCCACCGAAGCACCCCGGTGGGAGGCCGGCTGGCGAGCTTCGTCAGCGTGTGGGAGTCCATTTCCACCGACCGTTGGGTGCTGGACGCCTTAGCCCGGGGCCACGCGCTCGAGTTTCAAAGAAGGTGCCCGCGCGTCCCCCTCGTGGCCAGGAAAGAGCTTCACGTCCCTCAGCTTCTCCTGGAGGTAAAGGCGATGCTCAGGAAGGGCGCCATCGAACTCGTCCCAAAGAGGCTTCGGGGCTCCGGAGTTTACTCGAGATACTTCCTCGTGAAGAAGAAGACGGGAGGATGGCGCCCCATCCTAGACCTGCGACGTCTGAACAAGTTCATCAAGGCGCAGAAGTTCCGGATGGTCACCCTCCAGCACGTCCTGGGGCAGCTGGAGGAAGGAGACTTCCTGTCGTCGTTGGATTTGGAGGATGCCTACTTCCATATTCCCATCCTAAAGGGGCACCGAAAATTCCTCAGGTTTGTGGTCCAAGGGCGTCACTACCAGTTCAAAGCCCTCCCCTTCGGACTACGGTCGGCACCCAGGGTATTCACCAAGTGCCTTGCACCGGTGGCGGCGCAGCTGCGCCGCGAGGGGATCCACGTCTACCCCTACCTGGACGACTGGCTCATCCGAGCCAAGACGAGGGAGCTCGCCGTGGAGCACACGGCAAGGACCGTCCAACTTCTCACGGACCTGGGATTCTCCGTGAACTACGCCAAGTCCCACCTGGTACCCGCGCAAAACGCACTGTTTCTGGGAGCGAAGCTCGACACAGTGTCCCTTCTGGCCTCCCCGTCGGAGGAAAGGACCAGGTCCATCCTGGGCAAGGTTCAGCGGATGTTGGTTTCCGACGCGGCCAAGGTGAGGTCCATCAAGTCCCTCCTCGGAATGATGTCTTCTTGCATCTACCTCATTCCCATGTGCAGGCTCCGGATGCGCCCGTTGCAGGAGTTCCTGGACGCGCGCTGGATCCAAACGACGGGCGGCTTCGAGGAGAGGATCACACTCGACGAGAGTTTCCGCCGAGCAGTCCGGTGGTGGGGCAACCGCGCGCATCTGACGGCGGGCATGGACTTCCAGACCCCCGACCACCAGGAGACAGTGACCACCGATGCCTCCCTGGAAGGGTGGGGAGCGCACACCGAAAATCTGCACGCGAGAGGCCTTTGGCTCCCGACGGAGAAGTCCCTCCATATCAACGTCCTGGAGCTCCGTGCAGTGTTCTGGGCCCTCAGGTCCTTCCTGCCGTCCCTCAAGGGCAAGGTGGTGAGGATCTTCACCGACAACACCACCACCATGTTTTACATCAGGAAACAGGGCGGAACCAGGTCCCCAGCACTGTCCAAGGAGGCGCAGGACCTGTGGCATTGGGCCGTCGCCCAAAGGATGTTTCTGGTGCCGTTTCATCTGGCAGGGATAAAAAACACCATCGCCGACTCACTCAGCAGGGAGCTGCGCTCGTGCCACGAGTGGGAACTACGGCAGGATCTAGTGGATCGCCTCTTCCGACGGTGGGGCACACCCCAGATCGACCTGTTCGCGACGGCGACGAACTCCAAGTGCCGGAGGTTCGCCAGCAGGTTTCCCCAGGCGAGGAGCATGGGCGATGCTTTCTCATTCCCCTGGAAGGGCCTGTTCCTCTACGCGTTCCCTCCTTTGCCACTGCTAATCCGTCTCGTCAACCAGCTCAAGAGGTCACGGTGCAGGATGATCCTCGTCGCACCTGCGTGGCCGAGGCAGATATGGTTCCCGGACCTTCTGGACTTGTCAGCGTCCCCGCCAATCAAGCTGCCGGTGGACGCGGATCTACTCTCCAGGGAAGGAGGCGCCATCCTCCACCACGACCCGAAATCGCTGAACTTGCAGGCCTGGCTCCTGCAGCGCTAGAGTTTGGAGGATACGACATACCGGCCGACTGCAGAGAGGTTCTTGCAAAGGCCAGGGCGTCCTCGACTCTTAAATGCTACGGACACAAATGGAAGAGGCTCTCTGTCTGGTGCCATGCACAGAAGATTAACCCTCTACGGATTACGGCTCCCCAGGTACTGCCGTACCTGCTGACGCTGGCCAAAGCTGGACTGGCACACGCGTCCATCAAGATTCATCTTGCTGCGATCTCCCGATACACCAGAACCACGGGCCGGACGTCCTTGTGGTCTCATCGTCTGGTGAAAGAGTTCATGAAGGGACTGTTCAGATCGTTCCCGCCGGTGAATGCTCCGGCCCCAGCGTGGGAGCTCAACGTGGTGCTGACCAAGCTCATGGGACCTCCGTTCGACCCTCTGCACTCGGCCCCGTTGAAGTTTCTGTCGTGGAAAACAGCGTTTCTTGTGGCCATCACCTCCGCACGACGGGTGGGAGAGATCCAGGCCCTTTCCTGCAAGGCCCCGTACTTGACTTTTCACGACACGAGGGTAGTGCTCAGGACGCACCCCTCCTTCATGCCCAAGGTACCGTCGGACTTCCATCTCAACGAACCCTTGGTGTTGCCTGTGTTCTTCCCGTCGCCTTCGTCGCCGGCTGAGAGGACTTTGCACTCGCTGGATGTGGCTAGAGCGCTGAAGTTCTACGTGGACCGCACGAAGTGTTTTCGGAAGACGTCACAACTCTTTGTGAACTTTGGACCTGTCAATCAGGGGAAGGCTCTCTCGAAGGCTTCCATTTCCAGATGGCTCTCCGGCTGTATCATGTACTGTCATCGGTTGGCAAACCGACCGCTGCCTGGCCGTCCGAGAGCCCATTCCACCCGAGCGATCGCAGCTACCACGGCGTTCCTTTCTGGTGTGCCCCTGCTGGACATATGCAGGGCTGCTACGTGGCGATCGACGCACACCTTCACGAAATTCTACTGCGTCGATCGGGATTCCAGGGAGGAGTCCAGGGTCGGCCAAGCAGTGCTGCGCAACCTGTTCGCCTGAGGTGAGCCTGGTGAGGAGGTAAGATGCTTAATGTTGAGTTTGATGTAATGCTTAATTTTGAGCCTTTGCCACCTCCCGTGGTTGTGCATGTGTGTACTGCTATGTATTCTTTATTCATGAGCATGTGAATCCATGCCAGACCCCATGCTGGAGAAGGAACAAGTTACTTACCTGTAACTGTTGTTCTCCAGCATGGGTCTGGCATGGATTCACATGCGAACCCTCCCGCCTACCCCTCTGCGGCTCTTCACTTGGTCATACTGCCACTTCACGTGCTTCCAAATCTGAAGATGGCTGCCAGAGGCGGTGCTTAGGTAGAGGGCAGTCATTGGCTGTGGTCAGTATGACGCAGAGACCAGTGATTGGTTATTACTACGAAAGACAGATCAGAAACGAAACTGATACTGGTTTTTTTCTTTACCGAGGATTCCCAGCCTGACGACGGGGAATATTCATGAGCATGTGAATCCATGCCAGACCCATGCTGGAGAACAACAGTTACAGGTAAGTAACTTGTTCCTTCCTCAACAATAGGAAACAAATAACCCTACTCTCCTCCTATGCTTCCCCCGCCCGACCAGTCAATACAGGAGTTCCACAAGGAGCTTGTCTATCAGTACTCCTGTTCAACCTCTATATGTCCACCCTCCCACGAATAATCCGCTCGCACAATATCCTGTGCTACAACTATGCCGATGACACCCAACTAATCCTAAAATTCTTAAACTCAAAACCCAACTACTAACCCGACCTCGCTGCCTGCCTCCTTGACATAGATTATTGGATGACCACAAACCACCTCCTGTTTAACCTCTCCAAAACTGAAATCATGGTGTGTGTCAACTCCAAACTTCTTCTGCACCCCCTTTCCTGGCCATCTGCCATGGGCAATTCCGCGAAAACCTCAAACTCAATAAAAATAACCTTGGATGCACTCTTCACTCTGACCTAAACCTCTCACTCCAAGTCGTCAACCTCTTTAAGTCCTTGTACTACCACCTCAAAATTCTTAGGTGTATTTTTCCATACCTCTCCTTTCCCAAAAGACTCTCCGCGGTCCAATCAATTATGTCAAGACTGGACAATGCTAACCCCCTCTACCTCGGAGTCCATGTGTACCACCTGACTAAACTACAAAGAGCACAAAATGCTGCTGCCAAACTGCTAACTGCACTTGGCCCAAGAGATCACATCTCCCCAGCTCTCAAAACACTGCACTGGCTTCCGGTTGCCCGAAGGGTGACCTTCAAAACCTTATGCATCTCTCACCGAGCAATGCATAAAACCGGACCTCAATATCTTCAAGACAAACTAAAACCCTACCATCCACCACACACTCTAAGATCAAGCTCTGCCCGCCTCCTAGTGATACCAAAAACCAACTCAGTCAGGTTAGGTGGATCATCATTCTCAGCCCTGGCCCCCACTCTGTGGAACACATCCGACACACTGAGGACCTCATGTCTTTCCGCAAATTACTGAAAACGTGGGGTTTCCCCTAAAAATAGACTCTTAACACAAACAGTATAACAGCAATAGTCAGCAGCCTAAGGTTGCTGTATCAAAAATAACAATCCAGCATCGAGACCCGATCGAGAAAGATGAAAACTAAAACTGCTAATTTAAACTAAAACTGATAAATTGAATAGAATGAATGAAGTGGATGAAAGGATTGCAGTAGATGCAGTGGCTGAAAATAATGCAGCGGATGAAACTAATGAAACGGATGGAGCGGACGGAACGGATGGAAAGTGGTTGGAACGTAAGAAGTGGACAAAACGCAAGAATGAATTAGAGTGGAAGAAGGGATTCCAAGAAGTATCGTGAATAGATGAAATGTAACGAACAGATGAGATATAAAGTACAGACCATGTATACGAAACAGAAAAGTAGATTGAACGCGTGGAAAGGATGGAGTGACAGACGAAATGGATGAAAAGGTGACTTAATTGAGCAGAGAGAATAGATGGAACAGATGGAGTTGACAGAGGATAGAGCGGATCGAACGCACGGAATTAATTAAACCGATAAGAGTGAATGGAGAAATGGAACAAAGTACTAGTGGGAATAAGTCTCTGTCAAAACAAACGGATGAAGTAGATGGTACAGACAAATCAGATGGAACGGAGTAAACGTACTGGCTAGCAGAAGAAATGGAACAGACGATACACGTAGAGCGGATGGAGTGGGTGGAACGGATGAAGTGGGTGGACCGACCGAATGAATGAATGAATGAATGAATGGATGGAACAGACTTAACGGATGGTAGGAGTCGAGCAAATAAAATCGATGAGTGGATTGAACGGGTGAGACTACCGAGCAGACTGAACGAATGGAAACATGACTAGCTTTAACAAATGGAACTGATCAAATGGACAGAACAGATGCAATAGATGAAAACAGATACAATATAGATGCAGTTGATGAAACAAATGGAGCTGAGGGAACAGATTGAGTCGATCGGCCTGATGGAGTAGATGGAATAGATGAAGTGAATGGAACAGGTATGGTAGATGAGACCGGTAGAGTGGATGCAGCAGGAGTGGATGCAGCAGATGGAATAGTTGGAACTGATGGAGGTGAACGAAAAGTTGTAATGGATAGAACAGATGGAACAAACGGGGCGGACTGGAGTGGATAGAACAGATGAAGTAGATGGAATAGATGGAAAAGGTGAAGTGGATAGAACAAATGGAGTAGATGGCACAGAAAGACCAGATAGAACGAATAGAGTGAATGGAACAAATCAAGTGAATCGAACTGACCGAGTGGATGGATCGGTTGGATCCTTTGGAACGGATGGAGTGCATGGAACAGATGGAACGGATGGAGTGCAAGGAACCGATGAGTCCATGGAACAGATGGAGTAGACGGAACGGACAGACCGGATGGAGTGCATGGAACGGATGAAGTGCATGGAACAGATGGAACGGATGGAGTGCATGGAAGAGATGAGTCCATGGAACAGATGGAGTAGCCGGAACGGACAGACCGGATGGAGTGCATGGAACAGATGAAGTGAGTAAAACACATGGAACAAATCGAATGAATAAAAAGGATGGAACAGACGGAACACACTAAACAGAAAGGAAGGATGAAACGGATCAACAGACTGGATGGTGTCGTTCATGTAGATGAATGATCGAATGATGGAATGAATAGAAAGACCAGTAAACTAAACGATGAACCAGACGAAATGTACGAACAGACAAAGCTGAATGAATGGACAGAGTGAATAAAACGGATAGAATAGATGGTAGAGATCAGCGCTCGATCTCAAGCACCTTACTGAAAAACACCATATCACACCACCACGCTTACTCTCTCCTATACACCACCACTCAACTAGAGCACAGCGATACTATGACACATTCGTTATTACTTGTCTTTTACTAACACCACCTCATACTCCTCATCATCCTAAGTAAACACAACTAGCTCAGCACACCGCTAGCCTAAGCGTCTCCTCAGGCCTAACGCAGCCAGAAATCAGTCTGGGTATCAACCCACCAAAATGAACACACATTCCTGACCTCCCAACCACCACACCTACCGCTAAGAAGCAGCTATCATGCAAGTGCCACACCAACTGCACACATATCTGGTGCACCCATGCACCTTATGACACTCCATCTCTCTCTCTCTACTTACTTGAACTACGGTTCCCGAGGGCGTTCAACCTACCAGCGCTTTGCGATCATACCAATGATACATAAGGCGCTATATAAATGCAAAATAACATAACATAGCTAGCCCTGTTGTGAGTATCTTAGTCTTCAAAGTTTAGCATTGCCAGTGGTCGGTATGAGTTGCACCTCTGCTGGTTTCCCAAGCTTAAGAATAGGTATCCCAAGAGTTTCCCTCATGCCAGCCGGGAGTGTGCCCATGTCGTAGGCCTCTGAAAAGACTTTTAGGAGTGTAGGCATCAGGGTGACAGTATAGGACTTGTAAAATTCAGAGGGGAGTTCATCCGTGCCCTGGATCTTCCTGGTGGGTAAGGAAGCAATAGGCTCATTCAATTCCTCAATGGAGATGGGTAAATCCAGGGAGTCTCGCTGGGTGTCCTAGAGTTTCGGGAGGCGTTTCTGGGAGAACGCCTTGTCTCAGTCCTTTTATGGAATTGGGTTATTGTGCTGGTAAAATTGTGCATAGAAGGTGGTAAAGGTGGCGTTAAACGACAGCGGGGATCTCCAGGGGATCCCGTATTGGTCTTGGAGTGACGTTGTCTGCGATCTAGGGTGTTGCTATTTGCAAAGCCATGCCAGAAGACTCCCAGGCTTGTCCCTCCCCACGTCTGCTTGGGCGGTCTGGGTCTTCTAGTCCAATTTAGACAGTGTCTGCCAGGCATCACGACACCTAGATCGTGTCTCTTTTAGATTTCCTTAAGTGGATATCTGGCCCGGTTATTGGGTTTCCAGTGTTTTAATTTCTTCCTCTATGGATTTCAAGGTCTCGCGTAAAACACACGGGCTACCCCCACCCTGGCAATTACCTTGCTAAAGTCACTTCTTTTCATGGCCTCCATCATAGTGCCCCAACTGTTCGCGCTCCCAACATTGTTCTCAAGTAAGTCCATTAGGAATTCTGAGTGACATTCTGAAGGCTATACCCGTCAGTGCTCCGGTAGGTAGGCGCCAAGTCGGGATAGGAAGTCTACGGTTCGCAAGGACACCACTTGATCACCAGGGGGGGGGGAGTGGTCCGACATTGTGTGGCCCATGTATTCCGTGCTAATGATCTCTGGTAAATGTGGTGACCCCACAAAGAAATAGTCAATTTGTGTGTGTAGCTTATGGGGGAAGAGTAGTAGGAATAACCTCTGCTGCCTGTGTGTATTTCTCTCCAGACATCGACCAAGTCGAGGCCTGTCAGCATCACGTTCAGTGCAGTAGTAGCTGGGGAGGGGCTATTCAGTGGGAAGGATCTGTCCGGTACAGGGTCCCGTACAATTAAAAATCTCTGCCCCACAGGACAAGACCTTTGCTCCTGGCAGTTAATAGTTTATACAAAGTTTGTGTGTGGTTGGGATCTTGTGATTTGGGAAGTATGAATGTACTATGCAGACCTCCCTATGTTAAGAGATACCCCCTGACAATGAAATATCTCCCCTCCTTGTCTCTTTCTGGGTATTGTAATTGAAAGGGTAGTGTGCCATGATCCAGGTGAGCACTATAGCAAATCTGGAATAGGTGGCCCCATACGCAGTCCCTCCACAGAGGGACTGTAATGCCTATTGTCCCTCTGGAAGCAAGTGCAGCTCCTGGAGTAGCACTATTGATATCTTTATGCATCTTATGTAGGATTATCCTCTATTCCAACGGAGGTAGGATCCCAAGACCTTGCACGTTCCAAGACATTATTCTTATGGCAGTAGACATTGCATTATGTAGAGGGTAGCCCTCTCGCAACCTGTATCACTATTTTTTAGTGACAGTGTCACTGCCCTGACCCCATTGGCCCATCGCCAGTTTGAAGTGGAGTTTGCCAGGTTCTCAAAGCTAGCATGAATATTACGGGTACCCCAAATCATCCTTGTCTGTGCCCATCGTCTTGTATGGATAACATATAACCACAGTAAAAACAAATTTTCAACGTGGTGCCCAACAATGTCCAGTTGTAAAGGTGGTCCGGTACCTACAAGGCCTGATCCAGCCATTATTTACTGAGGGGTGGGGTCCCGTCATGAACTGGAGGTCCCTTGTAACTTGGGGGGCGAGTAGTGGAGACCAACAGAGGATTGCTGAGCTCCGTTCCTACCGGTGGTAAAAAGGTGGTTGCAGCATAGTATAGTTGGGGAATTCTGGCCAGCCTTAGGCAGTTTCAGTAGTCCTTACCCTCCCCCCCCGCACCTCCTGAGGAGACTGGTGTTTGTCGCGGGTTGAGGGACGGTTGCCCGCATTGTGTAGGTAGTACTCTCAACAAGGCCCAGACTCTGGGTCTGTAGTTGTTGCAAATAGCTTCTGCGTCGTCCTTCATCAAGGATTCCAGTCATTTTTCTTAAGACGTGTCGTTATGGTCCATCCTCTGACGGCTGCCTCTGGGATCTCTAAAAATTGTGATTTTACTTTGTAAAGGACTTTTAGTCTTGCAGGGTACAGGAGTATGTATTTGAGATTCAGCTGTCTCAGCCTTGCTTTGAAAGGTTTGAACGGATTCCTGGCTTTTTGGACTGTTGGGGGTATAGTCTGGATAAATGGCGATCTTGGAGCTTCCTCGTACTCTCTCTCTCCTCCTCTCTAAAGTGCTGTTGGATGGCTTCTTGATCTCAGAAGTTAAGGATTCTGGCAATCATTGGTCGTGGGTGTGATCCTGGCAGAGGCCTCTTTTGGAGTGATCGGTAGGCTCTTTCGATAGCAAATCCTTGTGAAAGTGTGCGTGGTCCAATCTCTTGGAGTAATAGGTTCTCGATGTATGAGGTGGGGTTGCACGTTGTTTCTGTGCAATCTGCCTTCAGTGTCTTCTGCACCCATTTCCAGAATGGTGTTTTGTTTCTCCAGCTCCTTAACCCTCTTGTCTAGGTCCTTGGTAGAGTCTATCTCTTTTTAGAAGCGCCTCCACAGATGTGACCCTCTCGGCTAGTTGTCTGATGTCCGGCCGGAGGAGTTGCACATCAATTTCGACCTCATCTATCCTTGACTCCAGGGACATGCATAGAGCAGCTATTTCTGCAAGAACTTGGTTCTCTTGGGGGTCTGGTGGGGTTGCTGGAATCCGATGTTTAGTGTTCTCGGCCTGTGCTGCGTTCGTTTTTACCCTTCACCATGAAAGATTGTTGTCATGGACTTATTGGTAGGTGGCGTGTTGTGGCAATGCTTGGCGAGCAATGCTATTTGCGCTACGTCTCGCTGTTCAGCTAGGGCACAACTGTGCTTGCAGAATAGTTCCCCGGCACACTCGGGGAGGTTCCTTTGCTGGCGTATAGTCTGTGGTGGGATAGTTTGTAAGCAACTGAAGCTTCAATTAAGCACGCCACCAGGGTGCAGGCAGCAGGATTTCCCAGGGCATGTCCGTCTGTGATTTGGCAAGTTGCATGAGTGGTGTTGGTTTGGTTTTGGCCACATAAGGATTTGTTGTGGAGCGTGTAGGTAATTGTATCCTCTGATCTGAATCACTGTTATGGCTGCCTGCATTGCAGAGCACGCACTCTGGAGAGGTCAGCACCATCCTCCCACCGGAGCAGACCTGTGGTCGCGGTGCCTGATTTGTGTTTCATGTAAATCCTCAATTTGGTTCCATGCGTTAATTCCGCAATGAAAATATCGCGATGCAAAAACATCGCCATATTTTTGTGGCGAAATTCACACCTGGACCCTGCGGGGGACACCCTGCATCATTTTTTAATGTGCGGGGGACACCCTCTGCTCCCACATAATATCCCCACCAAAAATATTGCCTATGGAAAACCAAATGGCCATTTCCAAGGGATTGTGTCCTCCGACGTATTCATTATCTTTGCTGTTACCCATTCCAGCTTGCTGGCCTTGGAAATCTTTTCAGTAGAGGGTGCTGCGCGTCGACGCCCCTCGAGGTGTCCCTCGACAGCCTCCGTATCGGCGCCGACATCATTGTGCGTATAAATAGACTCGCGTCCGTTCCTCAGTTCTGTTTTTCCGTGCTTCGTGTGCCTCGGATACGTGACGCTCAGTCCCTTTCTTTAGGAAGATTCTTATTATTCTCTGAAGATATTATCTTAATACGATGGCTTTTTCATCTGAACCATCGACTCCACGGTCCGGCTTAAAAAAATGTCGTGACTGTGGGAAGAATATGTCGTTAACGGATCCTCACAGGATCTGTTTGTGGTGCCTGGGATCGGAGCATTGCTGTTCGGAATGCGAGGACTGTATGTCCATGATGGCGAAAGCCCCCAAGGAGCGTAAGGGAAAGTTAGAAGAGTTCAGAGCTTTAAAACTTCTACTCCCTTGAAAGTTTCATCGGCTTAGTCGAGACATTCGTCTGCTCGTCGACAAACATTCCCGTTCAAGATCTCAAAGTGGTTATCATCAGTCTTCGAGATCAAAACACTCTAAGAAGAGGCGTTTTAGATCTCCCTCTTATTCTTCTTCTTCCTCTACCTCACCAGAATGGGTCACCTGCTCCACGAAACACAGCTCTCCAGCTAACTGAGAGGAATTCCATAAGAAAATGCTTAGCGTCTTCGAGAAAGCGGCCTCGACCCCCTCTGAGATGTCTAAAGGTGATACCCTGGGTGAAAGACCCAAAAAATCAAAACGCTGCGAGTCTTTGAACCCGGCGAGAGAAACTACTCGAGAGCGTCATGAACCCTCGAGTAAAGGCAGTAAGATTGCGTCATCGACGCCATCGTCGAAGGTTTCTTCGACTCACAAATCTGAGACATCGACGCCTTTGTCGAAGGGTCAGTCGATTCATAAATCGGTTGCATCAACGCCGTCTTCGACGCCACTATCGACTCTGGAAAAAAAAACTACAACTGTCACTACGTCTCAGACAGTAGAAGTGTCGAAGACTTCGACCATGATATCGAGGATGCCACCGACAATCTCGACGACGCCTCGTAGGATCCCGATCCTCTCCAGTACATCGAGGTCTCTTCAAACTTTCTCGACGCCTTTTTCAGGATTGTCGAAGCCTTTGGCTTCCATGTCGACAACCTCAACGTTTTCTCAGCCAGTGGCAACCAATTTGGCTCCTTCTGTTCTAGAAATGGGTTTTAAACCATATCCTAGGTCTGACTACTTTAGAGCCTTGTCCTCTATATATGGGGAAGGGGAGGATTCCGACCATGAGACACTTTGGTTTACAAAGTACTACAATACTCATGCCAGAGGAATTAATCTCTGAAGAGAACAGGTTAAAAGACCTTCAAGACTCTCTACATGAGGCAAGTGGTTTAGATACTTCTCCAGAAGTAGTTTGCTAAACCAGACCCTGGAGAGCATGCTGAGACTCCTTCTAGGATTCTGATGGCCAGAATAATTGAATTCATGGGGTGGTCTACACCTACACCTTCTTCTCATCAGGATGACCTTACTGATATTTTAGATAAAGGTCCACAGGGGGATCCTGTTGTTCCTTTTCGTACTGCTCTGCCAAGAAACATTTCTGCAAATTGGGAAACTCCTGAAGTTGGCCCTGCAGTAAATGAAAAACTTGCTGCTAAATACAGGGTATCTGCTTCAGATCCTGACTATCTGAGCAAGCATCCAACTCCATAGAGTTTAGTTGTACAAGCAGCAACTTCATCAAACAGTAGGTCGGAATACCCTACTATTCCACAGGACAGGGATGATAAAAAATTTGATGCCATGTCAAAAAGTCTTTTCGGCATGTACCATGGCGCTTAAATCTATCAACGCCACTTGCACGCTAGCAAGATTCAGCCACACACTTTAGGAGTGTGCTTCATCTGCGGCTGACTGTCTCCCAGAAGGAGAAGAAAGGGAAGCATTCTTAAACATCATTAGGGATGGAAAGGATGCAATGTGCGAGTCCCTTCAAACAGGCATTGATTCTGCTGCCAGCATCAGCTGGGCCATGGCGGCAAGTACCACAATCCGCAGATTTGCATGGTTGCGGAAGTCTGTTTTTTGTCCAGATGTACAAGCCAGACTTCTGAACATGCCCTTTGACGGCACTTTATTTGGTAAGAAGGCTGATGACAGCATGGAGAGATTACAAACCTCAAAGGCAGCAGCAAAATCTCTAAGGGCTGCAATCCGGCAGACTCTGAATACCCTCGGCATCTGCGTCCGCCGTTTCTAAACCCCCTCTGAGGTCTCCCCTCAAAAGACACCAGTAGGGGGCAGGTTAACTGAACATCTGGCAGAATGGCAGGCTATTATGTCAGATGCTTGGGCATTGGAAACAGGTGCCCAAGGTTACTGCCTGCCCTTCCTACACACCCCTCAGTCATCCACCTGGGAACAACTCTTTGAAGTTTCCTGACCCGCTCCTTATGCAGGAGATTGTAGACCTGCTAGAGAAGGGTGCCATAGAACCGCTACCCATAGCGGAGAGGAACAAGGGTTGGTATTCCCCCTACTTCCTAGTACCAAAGAAGGATGGAGGACTGAGACCCATCTTGGACTAGCGAAAATTGAACAAATTCCTCAGGAAAGACAAGTTCACGATGGCAACCCTTTCTCAGATCCTTCAGGCCCTCCAGCTTCAGGACTGGTTGGTATCTCTAGACCTTCAGGATGCTTATTTCCATGTGCCAATCCATCTCAAACACAGGAAATACCTGAGGTTCGCAGTTAGCAACTCTCACTATCAATTTCGAGTTCTGCCATTTGGGCTGACCTCTGCCCCAAGGGTATTTACAAGCTAATGTTGCTAGTGGCTGCAAGTCTAAGGAGGGGAGGGATCCACGTCTACCCCTACCTGGACGATTGGTTGATCAGAGCAGTATCTTCAGAACAAGCTCATATCAGGCTAGAATATGTCTACCACTTCCTTCACAAGCTGGGCTTCTCCCTCAACTTAAAGCAGTCACAGATGATACCATCACAGAGACTCCATTTCATTGGAGCAGTCCTGGGCACTTCCCTGGGAAAAGCCTCGCCAGCAGAGGTGAGGGCTCAAGATATTCTACAGTTGGTCACCAAGTTTCAAAATGCCCAACGTCTTCCAGCCTGCAACATTTTGAGGTTGCTAGGCCTCATGGCATCCTGCATCTTCCTAGTGCCAGAGAATGAGATCCCTCCAATGGGCACTAAGAACCCAATGGTCGCAATTCTCAGAAAAAATGTCAGATCTCCTTCAAGTCCCGGACAAAGTAGCGCGAGACCTTCAGTGGTGGGCCTGTCGGGAGAACATCTTGAAAGGAGAACAGTTTTGGCAAGCATGGCCGGAGATAACAGTAATCACGGATGCCTCACTCACGGGGTGGGGAGCCCATGCCAACGACTTGACCATCAGCGGTCGTTGGTCTCCATTGGAGTCCAGACTACATATCAACCTGTTGGAGCTGAAAGCTTTTCTGCCATTAGTACAGGGAAAGAATGTCCTGATAATGACAGACACCGCAGTGGCCATGCACTACCTCAACAAAATAGGAGGCGTAGGGTCACTGCCACCTTGCAAAGAGGCAATGCAGCTCTGGTTTTGGGCAATTCAAGAAGGAATCTCTCTATCGGCAATTCACCTAGCTGGAGAGAAGAACTTGACGGTGGACGCTCCGAGCATGCAGTGTACAGTTTCCCACTAGTAGGAGCTAACTCGGGAAGTCTTTCAAGAGATGTTCACCCTTTGGGGAGCCCCTCAAGTTCGCCACCAGCATCAAAAGGAAGTGCGATCAGTTTTGTTCGAGGGAATTTCCGCCGAGAGGAGCTCTAGGAGACACATTCGTAGTGGACTGGGAGTTTCCACTCCTGTACGCGTTTCCTCCAGTCCCTGTCATTCCTCAAATGATCAGGAGGTTGAGAAGATTCTGGAAAACCATGATCCTAATTGCCCCGGATTGGGCCAGGAGAACGTGGTACCGGACCTTCTGGACATGCCCATCTGCCCTCCAATTTGTCTTCTGCAAGGAGAGGATCTTCTCTCGCAGAAGGGAGGTCAGGTTCTCCATCCAGACATTAGAACGCTCAACCTTCACGCTTGGTTTCTGAAAGGTTGAGATCCAAGGATTGGGATCTCCCAGATGACATCATGGAGGTGTTGCTTTCAGCTAGAAGGCCGGCAACAAAGACTTTATACTGCTGCCGTTGGAACAAATTTTGCAGCTGTTGTAGAGAAAAGATTATTGAACCCTTTTCATGCAATACACCAATGGTGTTATCTTTCTTGCTCTTCTTAGCAAATTCAGGTCTTCAAATTGGTACGATCAAGGGCTACCTCGCAGCGCTGTCAATCTTTAAGCGTACTGCTGAGGAGCCCTCATATTTCAAAATACCCCTGGTAATCCAGTTTCTGAAAGGGTTAACTAATGTTTATCCCCCAAATCTTTTAGTTCCATTGTGGAACCTAAATCTAGTTTTCTGATGGGTATGCCTTTTGAACCACTCCATTCCTCTTCATTAAGGTATCTCACTCTTAAAACAGTCTTCCTAGTGGCTCTAATTTTCTCCCAAAGGTGGTCTCTGAATTCACATTACTCAGAAAATAACTTTACCTTCGTTCTATCCTCCTCCCCACCCAGGGAAAGAGGAAGAGAGGTTACATAGGCTGGATCCAAGGCGTGCCTTGAGTTTTGATATCAGCAGACTTGCTAGGAGAAGGCAAGCAGACCAACTGTTTGTAGGATATGCAGGACACAAATTAGGATTGCCAATCGCGAAACAGACCATTTCAAGATGGATTATTTTAACCATTCTAGAATGCTATAAATTGGCAGGGAAAGAACCCCCTCAACATCTTGGGGCTCATTCAACCAGGGGTATCGCAGCCTCTTCGGCTTTCCAAAGAGGGGTTCCAATTCGAGACATATGTGCGGCTGCCACATGGTCGTCTGCACATACCTTTACAAAATGTTACACCCTGGATTCCTCCTCTAGCCAGGAGACAAGATTTGGGAAAGCTGTGTTGCATTCTGTACATTCTTAAAGGGAAATATTCCAATTTTACTCCCACCTCCTCTTTACACCACTGCTATGGGAGTCTATCAAAGATGAGGAATACGTCGGAGGACACAATCCCTTTGAAGAACAAGTTACTTTCTTACCTTGTAACGTTCTTTCGATGGGATGTTCCTCCGACGTATTCCTTATCGCCCCTCCCATTCATCCCTGCAGTAAAACATCCCTTGTAGTTGCAGCTTACGCTCCTTCAAGGTCAATAACCAATTCATGCAAAGCAAATTTAAGCTTCAAAACGAAACTGAGCAACGGACGCTGCGCGAGTCTATTTATACGCACAATGACGTTGGCGCCGATACGGAGGCTGTCGAGGGACACCGACTTCAGGGACTTCGACGCGCAGCGCCCTCTACTGAAAACATTTCCAAGGCCAGCAAGCTGGAATGGGTAACATCAAAGATGAGGAATACATCGGAGGAACATCCCATCGAAAGAACGTTACAAGGTAAGAAAGTAACTTGTTCATCTACAGCAATATTTTTGTGGGGGATATTATGTAGTGATACCCTCAATTTGGGGGTAGATTAGTCCAGCTCCTCGGGTACGATGGTGGGAGAAAGGAGGTAGTGTGAAGTAGAAGCCTGGGTGCTCTAGCCCAGTTATAAATCCGATGCAGCATCAGTTTCAGGGCTTTTACAGGGCCAAAGTGACTGTACATGGTATGGGCCCTGGGGATGGCCCGGCGGCTAGCTACCCCCTTCATGTAGTGCAGGCGTTTAGGGCTGGGTCTAGGCACAGAAGCTGGTTGCCTGGCGCGTGTCCCTCGGTTGGGTTGCCTGCGAGGTAGTTAGGGAGTTGGAGGCAGTGGAGGGGTGGCCCCTTGGAGCAGATTCTGCCCAGGTGTGTGGTGCCCTGCACCAGGGCCATTGTGGAGCAGGGCCCGCTCTTATCAGGTGTTGGCCGACACCTCGTAGTGTGGGGGCAATCACCCGCACTTACTGCATGGCAGGGACAAGCCGATTCGGAGCCTTGCAGCAGCTGTGATATTCTGGCTGCGTCCACAGGATCAAGGTTGGCGGGGCCTCACGCACTGCCTTGCGCGGAGAGACCGGATGATGCTGCGCTCTGTGCTGGGTCCTGGTGGGGGGCTCCAAGTTACAAGCCGGCCTCCTCATCTATCGCGGGGGGCAAGTAGTTGATAGCACCAGTGTCGCTCAGCTGGGGGCTCTGGGTGCACCTCGCTTTCTGAGCACTTGCAAATTGCAGGGTGGGCAGGGCGCTGTGAGTGGTTGCAGCAAATATGTCCGCAGCCCAGCCGTTAGTATTCGTCCCTCGCCGCAGTCGCCATCTTGCAGCGCAGCGGGGAGGTCCTGCGATTTCAGTATTTCATTGTTGTGGTGCTCTGATTATCCCTGGAGATGAGCTCAGCAGGTGGACACCACTTTCCCCTGCTTATAGGTACGTTCCTGGATTGGTACAGAGATACTTTGCTGCCGTTATAAGGATAAATGCAGGATCACAGCAGGAGCTCCACTCAGCTAGGACCTTGTGTATTGGCTCAGGATGGCCACAAACACCCCCCCCCCCCATCCTCCCCCGCATGTTTGCATATAAAGTTATTAGGTAGGCAGCTGTTTAATATGACTTTGTAGCTTTCAGCTACCCAGGTTTCTGTGATGAATATATTGTCAATTCCCCCGCCTCAGAGTAAGTAGGTCATAGGTCTCAGTTATGTGTTTGGACATAGATCTGGCGTTAATTAGGTTTTAGTGTAGTTTTCTCATTGTAGTCACTTGATTTGCATATTTGGATGGTTTTGTTGGTGGTTCTCCACATAGTCTTTGGGTTGTTGAAATAGTTCTGTTTTTCTTGTTTTGTCGTTCAATAGGTCAGTTAGGTTTCTAATTGGGCTCATTGCCATTTCAGACTCATCTTCCGATTCAGAATGCGGTTGGTGGTTCTTTTGGGGTCTGGTGATGTAAGGCATGAGGGTGAAGATTCTCATTCTTCCGGTTTCTGCCTTTTTCCTATGCCGTCCTGGTATCCTGCTGTTGTGTATGGACATCTTCTGATTTTAGTCTTGTTTTTTCGGGGTGGCTCTTATTCCTGTGATGGTTGTGGCTCTGCATTCGGATGATCGGTAGTTTGTCGGAGTAGAAGTCTGTTATGGTTCCCTTTTGGGTATCCTTTCTTGTTGCTTTCTCTCGCGTCGGCCGATTCTCTGACGAGTCTGGTCTTCTGGTATTTTTTAGGTTGGCTCACGGTTGCGACGGGCCTCCCGTGATCTGGGGTAATTTGGGGTTACAGGGCTGTAGGCCTGCCTGTGTTAATTACTGTTTCAGTCTGCCTTGTGGGTGTCTGCCTTGTTGGTTTTGGATTGGGATCCTTTCAGTGGTTGTTTCCTAATGAGGTTTTCTTCAGTGGGTTAAGTACGGGATTTTGAGTGGCTCATTCGGGTCGGTGGTTGGCAGTGGCCTTGCGCTGTGTGTGGCTTTGTGTTGGCTCTGGTAGTTGTGTGGAGAGATGGTAGATGATGGGCAGGACTTGGTATGGGTCCTAGTGGCTCCCCTTGGAGTAGTTTTACCAACCAGTCTGGTTCTGTTAGTCTTATGGTTGTTGTGGTTCCTGGTGGGATTGCCTACTTTTCTATAATTGTTGAAAGTTGGGTTCCTGCCTTTCGCCTGGGTGTGAAATATGGCTAAATAACTCAGTTTGTCTAAATTCAAGTAGGGCTAAAACAATTTGCCTAGATTTGAGATATGGCCAAGTAACACAATTCGCTTAAGTGCGAGATCTGGCTAACTAGCACAATTCACCTAAATGTAGTTGGTAGGACAGTTTTTCTGAAATCCAACTAAGGCCTTATTAAAACCATTCAAATGAGACAGTACAAGACTCCACTCTTAGTATAAGGCTGTACCACCTGAGTATATGGTAGCATAGACAGAGCAGCCAGGCTTATCTTGGGTGGGAAGGGAGGGTTGTACAAAAGTACATAGAACCTGTAGTACACCAAGGATTCAATAGAAACACTTAAACCAGAAGTATTATAAAAAAATAAAGGTTTATTATAGTAGAAGTAGGCTAAGTTAACTCTTAGGGTAAGTACTGGTCATAGTCCTAAACACATTATAAAAACACACATCAATGCTTGAAGGTACACAGACCAAAGCATTAACTTATTCTTGCGAAGTCAGACCTTATCATACACATTTAGTGTCAGCCAAACCTGTTAATGGGGAGTAAAAACCATCAGTTACTTTTAGATTACTTTCAGTGATACAAGGGTAGTAGACCCTGTCAGTTATGCAGTGACACTCAGCAATGACATCACATAATCACCCAATCCTGTCGCCAGGATACTTTTCTGAATAGTGGAACACACATTCAAGGAACAGTAGAAACCTATAACTATTATTCTGGATAACGCACAGTTCTACTAGGTCGGTAAAACCTTTTGTTGTAACATACATTTACAGTTGATTTTCTGTTCAGTGGAACACAGACTAAGATGAGCAAGGACTCTGCACTAATTTAGGATTGCACCAGGCAGACCCAGATCAGCTACACCTACAGAACACTCTTTAAAAATGGCACTCGGCTATTCTAGGAAGGTGTAAACCTATGGATGTAATCTACAATTACAGTTGCTTTTTAGATCAGTGGAACACAGACTGAGGTATGCAATAACTCTTTAACTTATTTTAGGATGGCTCACAGTAGTAAAACTTACATACTTTTTAAAGGAGCGACCTACAGCTTAAAGCTAAGCATAACCTAAGGCAGACTTATTCTAGACAGGTTAACAGAAAGTCAGGGTCAGCAAGGCCCAATTGGGATACTCATCGGTTTATATCCTCACAGCAATAGTAAAGTGAAGCCAAAAGCATTACTTTTGGTGAAGAGGTGCAACCAATTCACAGGTGAGTAATATAACCTTATTTCTGATGCTTGTTAATCTGCTTAGAATCACATGCTGTGCATAGGTCCGACATCCAGTGGTCACTGCGGAGTATTGCATTTTGTTTTTCGTAGTCGAAAAGGGACGTCGACAGGGCGTGTCTGAAATACTATCCCTATAGTGACGTGCGTTGTACCCACAATCCCTCACGCGTCGAGGTCCCTCAGATTGTTTTTTTCCGCCCAGCTACTGGTCGCCTTTACGCGGAGCTCCTTGAGAGACATTGCAGATTCCATCTCCTCGACCTTTGGTCGTTTTTTCCTGTTTAAAGATTTAATATATCGATCCCTCCCTCGACGCAGTTGTGAAGCTATCTCCGCCGAGCAAGATCTTCGACGGAGGGGACGAGCGGAGGAGATCCTTCGGCGTTGCCGAACACGTGGCCTGGCCTCGCAGGCCAAATACAGTAGGGAGAGTGGGGTCGTGGGACATCTCTGATTCTTTTTCTGAGAATGCCTTTCCTTTTCCCCTTCCTTTCCCTTGGGGTAGTTATCACGGTTTATTGCCTCGGCTATGGAGAGGACACCCTTTAGGTTTTGCCCACTTTGTAAGGGCAAGTTTACTTGGAAGGACAAGCATTCACGGTGTAACCGCTGCTTGCCCCTCGATCACAAAGAGGAGGGTTGCTCGGCTTGTCGGCTTCTAAAGCCAAAGACTCTAAAAGACCGTAGGGTCAAGAGGTGGGCGGCCTACGCTATGTCGAAGGCCGGGTCTTCACCCGCCGCTGCTACCACCGACAGGGACGAGGAACGTGATAACACGACCTCCGCTACGGAAGTCGTACACCCCTCTAAAGAGCGCTCGCGCTCTTCGTCGTCTGTCCCCGGCCCCGACGGGTTCGGCTCACGCCCTCCTTATGGGGATGAACACCCCGGCGACACTGACGCACACGATACAACACATAAACACACAACCCATAGCTCTTCTTCGTCGAAGACGAAGAAAGCATCAGCGCCCAAGGAGACGCAGGTTACACCGGCGGCCTCCTCGGACCGTTCGGGTTCGAAGCCCCTCTCGCAACCGCAGCCGCGACCAGCGACTGGGCTTTCGGCAAATAAGGGCGCCGCCCCCAAACCATCGGTCGGCGCGCACCAGCAGAGAGCGCACGCCGCCGTAGAACGATCGACACCCGTAACGTCGAAACCACAGCCCTCCGCTGACAAACGAGTCAAAGAGAGCTTGGCGAGGATCGTTGTAGCCGACACCCAGAAGCGTACGCCGAAAGACATGTCGAGCGCTACGCAAAGGTCGAAAGACACGTCGAAAAAGCCCGAAGAAAGACAGGGACTACCCCCTTCAGTCGGGGGGACCCCCAGCACACCGGAAGGCTTTTCAGAAGGCGACGGGACACTTTCCTCGACGTTGTGGGAGAGGTCGAGCCGTTTTCAGCAAGATGACACTAATTTTCTCCCGCTAGACCGCTCAGGGGTACCCCATGAAACCATGGAAAGGCTCCATCTCTGCATGGAGAGAATGGAGAGGTTTATGAACACCCACAACCCTCCCACTCCCAAGAGAACAAGAGAAGGGCCTCAGGAGGACCCCAGGGCCAAATACCCGAGGCAGGACACAGCCTTAGACTTCCATAATGTGTATGACCTCACTGGTGAGGAACAATACTTAGAAGAGGAGGATGATTTTGTGGACAATGAAGAGGGACAGAACCAAGAGGAAGGTCTGGAAGACAGCCCAGACATGGTAGGAGAAGGCTTCGGAGAAAATCCAGAAGAAGGACCTTCTCATCCCTGGCAATCCCCATCAGTATATTCGGACACTGATGTCCTGAACCTAAATCCTCCTGCCAATTCACCTGTTAGAAACACGTCTCCCATTGACGATCAGCCCACATTCAATGCCCTGTTGCGCAGAGCAGCAGCACATTTCGAACTGGACACTGGGGAGATCTCTCCGGAAATAGACTAGCCAGACCATTCCCCTCCTCGCTTCAGTGAAGAGAAGAATCATCCCTTCGCTATCCACACCCGCACTAATCAGAGGAGTTAATCCAAGGATTGAAAAACTCTTCACTCCTTCACCCTCAGACCCGCTGTACATCAGGGGACATTCCATTCCGGATTCCCTTGTAGTAACTAATACAAGGAAGAGGGCAGGGGTGCCGCTGTCCACCAGTGAGGCACCACCTGACAAAGAGGGCAACAGGTTATATGCCCTTGCTAAAAGAGTCACATCCTCGGCTGCCTTTTCGGCAAGAATTGCGAACAACAATTCTTTGCTAGCTAGCTACGAGGACGCGCAGTGGGCCAAACTGCGCAAGGACGCCGAAGAAGCACCGGAACCACTACGTACACACCTGCTATCAACTATTGGCGAAGGAACCCAGGTCAACCAGAGTATTGTAAAGAACTCTCTGAATGCTGCTGAGACAGCGGGACGTTCCCTGGTTCAGGGAATACTCCTAAAACGCCATGTATGGCTGCGCAACTCAGGGTTCAAACCGGAGACACAGGCGTCTTTAATAAATAAACCTGTTGAAGACTCAAACCTCTTCGGGAAAGCGGTGGATGAGGCTCTGGAAATGGCTAAAAAAGAGTTCAATACTATCAAAACTCTTGACCAGATCTCTAAGCCCACTACCAGACGCGGCTATGGCAACAAACGCTTTTTTCGTGGCCAACGCCAACAGCAGAATCAGCAGCAACAGTACCCGGCCACCAGTTACCAGACCAATAGTGGGCAGTACAGCCAAAGAGGCCAGCGCAGGGGCAAAGGGAGTGGTCGGGGGTCCACCCCAGAGGCTCCCAAGCCCCCAACAACACCAAGTGACACGAAGATTCGCGTCCCCTCCCATGCAACACCGGTCGGGGGCCGGATAACATCCTTTCTTCCAGCATGGGAGGGAATAACGTCAGACCGCTGGGTACTTTCCACCGTAGCCCACGGATACTGAATCGAATTCAACAGTTCCCCAACATACAGACCCCCGAGGGGACGACGCATGACACCGGAACACCTTGCCATCCTTCTCCAAGAAGTACAACAACTGCTGGAAAAAGGAGCCATAGAGGTCGTGCCTCTATCTCAGGTAACGGAAGGTATTTATTCAGTGTACTTCCTTGTACCCAAAAAGGATCTAACCATGCGCCCTGTATTAGATCTGCGCCCAGCGAACAAGTTTATCAAACCCCAGAAGTTTCGTATGGTGACCTTACAGGAAGTGATCCCACTGCTATCACAAGGAGATTACATGACAACATTGGACATGAAAGATGCATACTTTCATATTTTAATGTTGCCAGCGCACAGAAGATACCTCAGGTTCATGATAGAGGGCAAACACTACCAATTCAGAGTGCTACCCTTCGGCATAGCATCAGCACCAAGGGTATTCACGAAGGTACTGGCAGTGGCAGCGGCCCACCTGCGCAGGTTGTCCATCCCAGTTTACCCTTACCTCGACGACTGGCTCATAACAGGGGATTCTTACGAAACATGCTTCTCCAATACCCAAAAGACGTTAGACCTGTTATTCCAGTTGGGCTTCTCCATCAACGAAATGAAGTCCAGCTTAGACCCCAGCCAAGTCAAAAAATTCCTAGGGGCTCTAATTCAAACAAAGGACGGCCTCGTCTTCCCCTCCAACGAGAGGGTCCAAAACATGCTGTTTCAGATCCCTCAATATGTGACCGGTCGAGAGGTGACGGTACGCAAAGCAATGCGCTTGCTAGGCATGATGGCGTTGTGTATTTATTTGGTACCTCACGCGCGCCTGCGCATGCGCCCTATGCAAGAGTGGCTCAACAGCCTGTGGTGTCAGGCCAGCGGATTATGGGACGATCCAGTGGTGGTCTCGCAGGCCTTGGTTCTCTCGCTACGATGGTGGACAAAGGAAAACCTGGAAAAAGGGAAACCCTTTGCCACACCCGCGGCGGAAGCCACTCTAACCACAGACGCATCCCTAACAGGATGGGGGGCTCACCTATCCCATCAGACTGCTCACGGAGTGTGGACTCCGAATGTAGCATCCAAACACACAAATCTACTGGAGCTACTAGCTGTGTTCAAGGCGCTAAAAGCTTTCCAGGAACACCTACAAGGAAAAACTGTGTTGGTCCTTACAGACAGCATCACAGCCATGTTACTACATCAACAAGCAGGGGGGCACCCACACTCCAGGACTGTCCAAACTGGCCCAAAATATATGGAAGTGGGCTCTCAAACAAAACCTGTTCCTACTGTCAGAGGAGCAGGGGAACTCAATCTGCTGGCAGACAAACTCAGCAGAGATTTCCCCCTGCCCGAAGAGTACGAATGGCGACTGCACGAAGACATCGTCTTCGACGTCTTCACACAATGGGGATTCCCAGAAATAGACCTATTCGCAACCCTGGAGAACTCACAATGCCCAAGTTACGCCTCTAGGTACCCCCAGAACCAATCCAAGGGGAACGGTCTGACCGATGCAATGGTCAGGGAAATTTGTTTACGCTTTCCCCCCCCCGACTCCCCTTCTCAACAAGGTGGTGCACAAGATGCACCAGGAACAAGTAACCATGATACTGGTGGCCCCAATGTGGGCCCGACAGCCATGGTTCGCTCACTTGATGGAGATGTCTCCATCTCCCCCAGTGAAACTCCCCTGCCCGTACAACATGCTGTCACAAGACAAGGGCAGGACTCTGCATCCATGCCCTCAGAACATGAACTTAGCAGCTTGGCTCCTGAGATCATAGAATTCGGACATCTACTGCTCCCGCAGAGATGTATGGACATTCTCAGGGAAGCCAGAAAACCTAACACTCGCCACTGCTACTCTAGCAAGTGGAGGAGATTTGTCATCTGGTGCAGAGGGAAAGGCATCAACCCTATTGACTGCTCTCCCACACATTGTTCTATACCTGACCCACTTATTGGATTCAGGTCTAGTGTTCAATTCCATTAAAGTCCACCTAGCGGCACTTTCTGCATACACCACTTCCCAACTCAAGGTGTCGTGGTGGAAGATCCCGGTTATAAAGGCCTTCATGGAGGGAATAAAGAGAATACACCCCCCGATAGCTGACCCAGCTCCCGGATGGGACCTTAACGTGGTACTTACCAGACTCATGGGCTCACCTTTCGAACCCATGCACAAAGCATCTCTTAAAGACCTCACTCTTAAGACTGCTTTTTTAATAGCTATCACCTCCATCAGGAGGGTAAGTGAACTACAGGCTCTTTCTGTTCTAGACCCCTCCGTTACAGTTCACAGAGATAAGGTGGTTCTACGCACGCACCCAAGGTTTGCTCCGAAGTTCATATCGAAATTCCACGTAAACCAGTCTATAGAACTGCCAACGTTCTTTCAAAATCCTTCCAACTTGGGAGAAAAAACTCTGCACACACTAGATGTGCGCAGAGCGGTCATGTTCTACATGGAAAGAACCAGACCACTGAGGAAGACTAATCAGTTGTTCGTCTCGGTGGCAGCAGGAAGAGAAGGGGATGCAGTTTCAAAGTCCACTATTTCTAGATGGATTGTTCAATGCATCACTCTCTGCTATACTCTTGCTAAGAGAGAACTGCCCTTTAAGCCTAGAGCACACTCTACTCGAGGCACGGGGGCGTCCATAGCATTCATTGCAAATGTTCCCCTTGAGTCCATCTGCAAAGCGGCTACCTGGAGTTCTGTGCACACCTTTACAAAACACTACTGTCTAGATGCACACTCGAGATCTGACTCCCAGGTGGGTCAGGCAGTATTAAGACATCTTTTCTCTACTGTTCCTTCTCATAACCCACCGCCAACTCCGGGTACTGCTCGCTAGTCTATGCACAGCATGTGATTCTAAGCAGATTAACAAGCATCAGAAGACAATGCATTACTTACCGTAAAAGCATTTTATATCTTCCTTTTATATCTCTTTTCTGTACTCACTCACGTCTAGAAGGCTCCCTCAGGGCAGAAAAATACAAACAGAGGGACCTCGACGCGTGAGGGATTGTGGGTACAACGCACGTCACTATAGGGATAGTATTTCAGACACGCCCTGTCGACGTCCCTTTTCGACTACGAAAAACAAAATGCAATACTCCGCAGTGACCACTGGATGTCGGACCTATGCACAGCATGTGAATCTAAGCAGATACAACCATCAGAAATGCTTTTACGGTAAGTAATGCATTGTCATACTTTTCAGAATGGCACACATTCAAGTTAAGTAAGAACTTTTGTAACTGAGTTACTGTTACTAACCAACTCTTTCACAAGTAAGTACTTTTGAACACTTTTTCAAGACAGAATACTTTACTTATCCAGTCCTTCCCTAATCTATTGCATGAGTTCACTCGGAGGCAGAAGAGGAACCCTAGTGGTCTAGGAGCCAGCTGTAGGCAGGGTGAGGGGGTTCTGTTGCAGGCAAAGGTCAGAGTTCCTGTGGAAGATAGTTGAAATAAGTAGTTCACTTTAAAGTAAGTTGGGGTCCAGGAACTTCTCAGAAGAGACCGTAGGAGGATTCCAGCAGTGCGCCTGAGTGAACTGGATGAGAGCACTCCCAATCACAAGAACTCCAAAGTTTTTCAGAAATCACAAAGGCTTATGGTAAGTAAATACCCCAAACAAACTAAACCGTGAGTTTCCACACGGTAACCCCATATGCACTCTTCACGGGATAATATCCCTTAGGTAATTAGAGCAATTCACCATGTCATTGCTCTCAAGTAGAGAGTAAGACTTACAGTACTAGCAATGAAGCCGATATAGTAACTAAAAAGATGTTCCAACAAAACTATAAACATAGGTTTTTTTAATACAACACGAATAGCAATTTTCCAAAATACAACAAAATTCACCAAATGTTTTCAAATAGATACAAAAGTAACTAGTGTTTACAACATTCACACTAGCATTTTTATAAACTCATTAAAGTCTCTTGAAACACATTCCAAATAGCACCATTAGATTCAATCATTTGCCAACGCGTTTCGGATTATCACAGAATCCATCCTCAGGGCTAAGGTAACTATTTTTTCCCATTCTTCATAATGTTTCACAGTTCAGATCTCTAAAGTAACCGAGAGATATAATCACTAATAATCAACATGATCAACCTTAATTAAATCACTAGCAAGAAGCGCTAGCACACTAACCTTATAATCCATCAGCAAAAGGTATTGTCAATCCGTAGAACCAAACTTTATGGGACCTCAGTGCACGACTGGGACCAGTAGCAGGTAGGCGTGGGGCTATGAGTATTCCAGTATCCTGCGGGGAAGGGGAAAGTATGTATATGTTAAATAGGGAGAACCTCACTGCAAACGTAGTGAACACCTCCCTATGACCTCAAGACAACTCATAGCACAGCATAAAGACACCTACAAATGGGGTACAAAATTTAATCAAATCAAACAACAGAGGGGCATCTAACCAACTACGTCTCAGAGTGAACAGTCAAGGCTGTGCGACACAGAGGGGCGGATAAGCTTTTGCATAGAGCAAACAGGTTCCACCTAACCTGGGTCCAGAGACGTGTAGCCGTATAGCTTGATGGGATTTGGCTTACTTTCAAACCGGTATCCGCCCGCGTTCAAAAACGGGACGGGCGTACCGAAACGCTCGGATCTGGGCATGAATATCAACCCATTTGATAATGATAATACTATGGACTAAAACGTCCGTGTGTACACTCACCTGGTCTCGAGTACGATATATACAGAAAAAACCAGCCGTCCAGCGCGTTCGCTGGGGGCTCTCTGTGTCTGTTGTTTGTACGTTTCCACGGCGACGCCACGCATGCGCAGCAGTGTGACTGGCCGCCATCTTGGGGTGGGCATGTCCCCAGTCGTAAACATCCGTGTATGTGCACCATCAGAATACTAAAGCATAAGTATTCAGGGCGATACAATTGATCAGGGTGGCATCAGATAACGTTGATACCCGGTTAGTGCCGTTTGTAAAGGGATAACTATTGGGGCCAGAGGGAACCCTAAACCAGCCTATAGTGTATCTGATCGGACGGCGTTAAGGCGTGGCCAGCAAGGAAAGACGCAGAAATAAATCTGCTCGAGTCCTCGTGGCCACGAAGTTAATCCAGGCAAACTCCTGGAGTCTATGTAGGGCAAAGGTACCTATCAGGGTAACAAGGTGAGCATGCAGAACAAGATCTACCAAAGACCTCATGTGCGCCGGGTTCTGAGAGTGGACAACGAAGAAATACGCAGAAAGAAATCTGCTTGGATCAGAAAGTAGTGAGGATCCCTAATAGGGGGTAGAGTACGAATACACTGCCGGTTCGGGCTCACCAACAATGACGCAAACCCACCGTTCACACTCTAGAAGTTGAGGATCCGCATATCACTTACTCAAAGGTGATCAAAAACCCACAATCATTTCAATATTGTGACATTTACAAAAACAATCGGATAAGTAATTACATAGGCAAAAGACAGTTCTATCCGTAGTCTGCCCCACTTGTATCCCCCACGAAGGATGTCCAAGAGGTTCACAATCTAATCAATCAAATCGACTACCTCAAATTATATTCCAGAGCATATCAAAACCCCATGATTAAACTGGAGACAAATATCGACAGTAATTCCCCATTATGTCGATATATGTTTGCATAGTTCAGTTTACAAAAGACCATCATTTTAAAGAAGCTCCTAATCTAAAGCTTCAGGTAGTTAAACAAAACACATTAAATCAAGTTCGAGGTTCATGCCCCTTGGACTCAGACAGTCAAGCAATTCAATCCATAAGATCTCTTTGTTGAAGTTTCCCTATAATGTCACCACCCCTTGGCCCCAATTTAACCTGTTCCAATATGACACATTTCAGTTGGGCTACTGTGTGTCTAGCTTCTGTAAAATGTGTTGCTACCGGTGATTTTGGGCTTTTGGTACGGATATTGGATTTATGCTCCGTCCAACGTATCTTAGCCTTCCTCGTGGTCATCCCTACATAATAAAGACCGCAGGGAACATTTCAGGCCATAAACCACATTCATGGCGTCACAAGTGCAGGAATGCTTTAGCCAAATGGGTTTCCCTGAATGTGGATGTCTTACACTGTTTCCCTTAATAACATTTGCACAATGTTAGCAGTTCAGACAGGGTGTCCTGCCCCTAAATTTACTCTGGTCTGATCCCTGATCCTGTATTTCTGCTTTAAAAAGGCTATTGCGTAACGCCTTATTGTTCTTATATGCAAATGTGGGGGTTTGAGGAAAGAGTATTTCCAATTTCGAGTCCATTTGTAACATTGCCCAATGTTTCTGTATGATCTTCTTAATCCTCTTACTCTGCGTAGAGTGTGTGGTGACATATACGAGAGTCTCGTTCGTCTTCCGGGGTTTAGGGGTAAGTAAAGTGTCTCTTTGGATATTGCTAACTTTTTCTTTCACTTTTTCAATGAGTGTGTTCATATCCTCTTTTTTCAAATTTTCTCTCCAAGATAGCCGATTGCCGTACATATTCCACAGGTTCTGAGATATTGCGCCTGTACCGCAAAAATTGACTTAAGGGGACACTGTCCAGTGTCCTTTGTGGGTGAAAGCTAGTTGCAAGCAGAAGGCTGTTCCTGTCAGTAGTTTTGGTGAATAAACGGGTCTCTAATTTCTGAGCTTTAACATAGACTTCAACGTCCAAGAAGTGGATATTGCTCTTACTTGTTAGAGTAGTAAATTGAATCCTTGGGTGAATCTGGTTCATCATTGTGAAAACGTGTCTTAATTCATCTTCAGGACCACTCCAAATACCGAAGATATCATCAATATAACAAGTGTACATCAGTAAGTGCCTCGACCATCTTGGTGATGAAATCACGTGCTCATACTCGAGGAAATACATATATATGTTTGCGTAACATGGAGCCATTGCTGCTCCCATACTAGTCCCTGAAATCTGCAGAAAAAACCTGTCATCAAACTTAAAGAAATTGTTCATCAGAACCAGCTTCAGTAAGGTCAACACAAAAAGGCGGTCACCCTGACAATTCTCTGCATTCAGTAGCAGCCACTCCACTGCCTCCAGACCCGATTCATGTACTATGTTCGTATACAAGGATGTCACATCCATTGTAAACAAAGTATCGCGCCCTTCAACGAATTCCACTCCTTGTAATTTTTTCAGAAAGGCCATAGTATCACGCAGATATGTCGGTGTGTTTTGGATCAATGGTTGTAAGACTCTGTCCAGGTACTGGGCCAGTGGCTCCAAGAGGCTCTCAGTTGCGGCAATTATCGGGCGTCCTGGTGGTTTTAGAAGTCTTTTATGAATTTTAGGGAGCATATATAATACTGGTATAATAGGATGTTTGTTTTCCAAGAACCTCCGTGTTTTTTCGGAAATAACCTCCCTCCTCTCTGCTTCGTCCAATGTCTCTTCTATTAGGGTCATAATCCGGGTTGTGGGGTTAAATGTGATTTCTTGGTACGTTTCCTGGTCTGCCAGTTGCCGCTCTATTTCCTCCAAATAGTCTTGTTTGTCCATTAGCACAAGTGCTCCCCCTTTATCCGCTGGTTTAAAGATTATTGAATTGTTGTCAAGAAGATTTTTCAATGTTTGGCGCTCTCGTGCTGTGAAATTTCCGTAACCTTTACTTTTAAACTGCAACTTCTTAAAATCTTGAAGTATTGTTTTCTCAAAAGTAGAAAGAACATGGTTCTGCACTGGCGGATTAAACTTGCTCTTAGGGTTCATCTCCAGATACTCAGATTCCTCCCCATGTTCCTGATCTTCATCCTCCAAATCGGCAAAGAACACTTTCAGTTTCATTTTCCGGACCAATTTGAAAAAGTCAATCTTCTCCTTAAGCAGCGTACTATTGTTCTGTGGAACAAAAGAGAGCCCTTTCCTGAGAACCTGTAGCTCCAGGTGGGAGAGCCTGTAGGATGATATATTTACTACTAGCTCTTCTTCTGTGTCTTCTTTCTTGGGAGATTTCTTTTTTTGTCCGCGTCTGATAGGTCTTTTTCTAAAAAATGAACCTCAGCATCTGTAACAACAGTGTCACTGGCACCTGTTGGTTGTATAATCTCTGGTTCCGTGACGGGATCCAATTCAGTGCTAGAGACGTCTGAAGTTGAAACACCAGTATTCGGTGCTCCTGGCTTGGCCGGTTGGCCTTGATAAGGTTTATTTGGACGATGTCCGTAATACTCCTGCCATGTGTAAACAATGACCAACTTATAATCAAGCGTGAACAATAGTACGCTGCTTAAGGAGAAGATTGACTTTTTCAAATTGGTCCGGAAAATGAAACTGAAAGTGTTCTTTGCCGATTTGGAGGATGAAGATCAGGAACATGGGGAGGAATCTGAGTATCTGGAGATGAACCCTAAGAGCAAGTTTAATCCGCCAGTGCAGAACCATGTTCTTTCTACTTTTGAGAAAACAATACTTCAAGATTTTAAGAAGTTGCAGTTTAAAAGTAAAGGTTCCGGAAATTTCACAGCACGAGAGCGCCAAACATTGAAAAATCTTCTTGACAACAATTCAATAATCTTTAAACCAGCGGATAAAGGGGGAGCACTTGTGCTAATGGACAAACAAGACTATTTGGAGGAAATAGAGCGGCAACTGGCAGACCAGGAAACGTACCAAGAAATCACATTTAACCCCACAACCCGGATTATGACCCTGATAGAAGAGACATTGGACGAAGCAGAGAGGAGGGAGGTTATTTCCGAAAAAACACGGAGGTTCTTGGAAAACAAACATCCTATTATACCAGTATTATATATGCTCCCTAAAATTCATAAAAGACTTCTAAAACCACCAGGACGCCCGATAATTGCCGCAACTGAGAGCCTCTTGGAGCCACTGGCCCAGTACCTGGACAGAGTCTTACAACCATTGATACAAAACACACCGACATATCTGCGTGATACTATGGCCTTTCTGAAAAAATTACAAGGAGTGGAATTCGTTGAAGGGCGCGATACTTTGTTTACAATGGATGTGACATCCTTGTATACGAACATAGTACATGAATCGGGTCTGGAGGCAGTGGAGTGGCTGCTACTGAATGCAGAGAATTGTCAGGGTGACCGCCTTTTTGTGTTGACCTTACTGAAGCTGGTTCTGATGAACAATTTCTTTAAATTTGATGACAGGTTTTTTCTGCAGATTTCAGGGACTAGTATGGGAGCAGCAATGGCTCCATGTTACGCAAACATATATATGTATTTCCTCGAGTATGAGCACGTGATTTCATCACCAAGATGGTCGAGGCACTTACTGATGTACACTCGTTATATTGATGATATCTTCGGTATTTGGAGTGGTCCTGAAGATGAATTAAGACACTTTTTCACAATGATGAACCAGATTCACCCAAGGATTCAATTTACTACTCTAACAAGTAAGAGCAATATCCACTTCTTGGACGTTGAAGTCTATGTTAAAGCTCAGAAATTAGAGACCCGTATATTCACCAAAACTACTGACAGGAACAGCCTTCTGCTTGCAACTAGCTTTCACCCACAAAGGACACTGGACAGTGTCCCCTTAAGTCAATTTTTGCGGTACAGGCGCAATATCTCAGAACCTGTGGAATATGTACGGCAATCGGCTATCTTGGAGAGAAAATTTGAAAAAAGAGGATATGAACACACTCATTGAAAAAGTGAAAGAAAAAGTTAGCAATATCCAAAGAGCCACTTTACTTACCCCTAAACCCCGGAAGACCAACGAGACTCTCGTATATGTCACCACACACTCTACGCAGAGTAAGAGGATTAAGAAGATCATACAGAAACATTGGGCAATGTTACAAATGGACCCGAAATTGGAAATACTCTTTCCTCAAACCCCCACATTTGCATATAAGAACAATAAGGCATTACGCAATAGCCTTATTAAAGCAGAAATACAGGATATGGGATCAGACCAGAGAACATTTAGGGGCAAGACACCCTGTCTGAACTGCTAACATTGTGCAAATGTTATTAAGGGAAACGGTGTAAGACATCCACATTCAGGGAAACCCATTTGGCTAAAGCATTCCTGCACTTGTGACGCCATGAATGTGGTTTATGGCCTGAAATGTCCCTGCGGTCTTTATTATGTAGGGATGACCACGAGGAAGGCTAAGATACGTTGGACGGAGCATAAATCCAATATCCGTACCAAAAGCCCAAAATCACCGGTAGCAACACATTTTACAGAAGCTAGACACACAGTAGCCCAACTGAAATGTGTCATATTGGAACAGGTTAAATTGGGGCCAAGGGGTGGTGACATTATAAGGAAACTTCAACAAAGAGAGATCTTATGGATTGAATTGCTTGACTGTCTGAGTCCAAGGGGCATGAACCTCGAATTTTATTTAATGTGTTTTGTTTAACTACCTGAAGCTTTAGATTAGGAGCTTCTTTAAAATGATGGTCTTTTGTAAACTGAACTATGCAAACATATATCGACATAATGGGGAATTACTGTCGATATTTGTCTCCAGTTTAATCATGGGGTTTTGATATGCTCTGGAATATAATTTGAGGTAGTCGATTTGATTGATTAGATTGTGAACCTCTTGGACATCCTTCGTGGGGGATACAAGTGGGGCAGACTATGGATAGAACTGTCTTTTGCCTATGTAATTACTTATCCGATTGTTTTTGTAAATGTCACAATATTGAAATGATTGTGGGTTTTTGATCACCTTTGAGTAAGTGATATGCGGATCCTCAACTTCTAGAGTGTGAACGGTGGGTTTGCGTCATTGTTGGTGAGCTCGAACCGGCAGTGTATTCGTACTCTACCCCCTATTAGGGATCCTCACTACTTTCTGATCCGAGCAGATTTCTTTCTGCGTATTTCTTCGTTGTCCACTCTCAGAACCCGGCGCACATGAGGTCTTTGGTAGATCTTGTTCTGCATGCTCACCTTGTTACCCTGATAGGTACCTTTGCCCTACATAGACTCCAGGAGTTTGCCTGGATTAACTTCGTGGCCACGAGGACTCGAGCAGATTTATTTCTGCGTCTTTCCTTGCTGGCCACGCCTTAACGCCGTCCGATCAGATACACTATAGGCTGGTTTAGGGTTCCCTCCGGCCCCAATAGTTATCCCTCTACAAACGGCACTAACCGGGTATCAACGTTATCTGATGCCATCCTGATCAATTGTATCGCCCTGAATACTTATGCTTTAGTATTCTGATGGTGCACATACACGGATGTTTACGACTGGGGACATGCCCACCCCAAGATGGCGGCCAGTCACACTGCTGCGCATGCGTGGCGTCGCCGTGGAAACGTACAAACAACAGACACAGAGAGCCCCCAGCGAACGCGCTGGACGGCTGTTTTTTTCTGTATATATCGTATTCGAGACCAGGTGAGTGTACACACGGACGTTTTAGTCCATAGTATTATCATTATCAAATGGGTCGATATTCATGCCCAGATCCGAGCGTTTCGGTACGCCCGTCCCGTTTTTGAACGCAGGCGGATACCGGTTTGAAAGTAAGCCAAATCCCATCAAGCTATACGGCTACACGTCTCTGGACCCAGGTTAGGTGGAACCTGTTTGCTCTATGCAAAAGCTTATCCGCCCCTCTGTGTCGCACAGCCTTGACTGTTCACTCTGAGACGTAGTTGGTTAGATGCCCCTCTGTTGTTTGATTTGATTAAATTTTGTACCCCATTTGTAGGTGTCTTTTTATGCTGTGCTATGAGTTGTCTTGAGGTCATAGGGAGGTGTTCACTACGTTTGCAGTGAGGTTCTCCCTATTTAACATCTACATACTTTCCCCTTCCCCGCAGGATACTGGAATACTCATAGCCCCACGCCTACCTGCTACTGGTCCCAGTCGTGCACTGAGGTCCCATAAAGTTTGGTTCTACGGATTGACAATACCTTTTGCTGATGGATTATAAGGTTAGTGTGCTAGCGCTTCTTGCTAGTGATTTAATTAAGGTTGATCATGTTGATTATTAGTGATTATATCTCTCGGTTACTTTTTAGAGATCTGAACTGTGAAACATTATGAAGAATGGGAACAAATAGTTACCTTAGCCCTGAGGATGGATTCTGTGATAATCCGAAACGCGTTGGCAAATGATTGAATCTAATGGTGCTATTTGGAATGTGTTTCAAGAGACTTTAATGAGTTTAAAAAATTGCTAGTGTGAATGTTGTAAACACTAGTTACTTTTGTATCTATTTGAAAACATTTGGTGAATTTTGTTGTATTTTGGAAAATTGCTATTCGTGTTGTATTAAAAAAACCTATGTTTATAGTTTTGTTGGAACATCTTTTTAGTTACTATATCGGCTTCATTGCTAGTACTGTAAGTCTTACTCTCTACTTGAGAGCAATGACCTGGTGAATTGCTCTAATTACCTAAGGGATATTATCCCGTGAAGAGTGCATATGGGGTTACCGTGTGGAAACTCACGGTTTAGTTTGTTTAGTGTCTAATTTGCCCCGAGTGGCCTCGTGGCTTTCACCCCTTTGCACCTGAAGTTTTTTCAGAACCCCTTAAAAAGTGATATTAGCAAGCCATATATTTACAAGCTAGTGCCTCCCACCCCCCATTGTTTTGTAAGTAAATACCCCAGCCAGCATAGTACCTTAGCATGCAAGAAGAGTTGCAGCAAGAAGACTTGATGATCTGCAGCCAAACACTTGGTCGATGAATTCCTTGTCGTGAAGACTGATCATTGGAAGGGAATTTGCAGCAGGTATCAACGCAGAGGGCAAGTTTCTTCGTGACTGGATGCATCTCTGTAGTTTTGGCACCCTTTTCAGGAGCCAGGAGAAGACCGAAGATTGCTTGTTGGATTCTTGTCGCTAATCTGGTCCAGCAGTCTGGTGAGGGAACTTCAAGGAATCGAGTCTCTGGAGGTCCAGCAGGATGCCCCCAAAGTTTCAGCAAGATTCGGAAGAACGTTCACTGCATGATGTTAAAGGGTATTGTGTATTGCAGCCCGGCAAAGTCTCAGCACGTCATGGGATGGCTAAAAATGCAGGTCTTCATGAATCTAGTATATCGCATTAGACTCTGGGCCGTTTTTGCCCTTTTCGGGATGCCAAGGTCGCTTGGAAGGAAGTGTAACAGCAGGCTCCAGTTACACAGCAGGCTCACCGGACGATGGAAAGCATCTCAGCCAGCTTTTCATCATCTATATCTTCGGTTTTGGTTCCAGTGGTGGACTACCTCTTCAGCTTCCAGGATCGGACCTTTATACAGGAACCCAGCCAGTCAGACAGGCATGCAACATTCAAACATGAGTGGGTGGGAGTACTTTCTGGACAGCCGACCTCACAGTTGGAACTGGATCCCTGCAGGCAGGTTTGCAGACGAAGGCCTGCAGAGTGCTGGACTCCTCCCTCACTTCCTGCCATCCCAGACACTCTGGAGCCTGGGTGTGTGCTTGCCGCCGAAGACAAAACCTGCACAAAGAAATTTCCCACACTGGAGAGTAGTGAAAAGGACCAAGAAAGGACAAACTCAAAAATGGCTAAAAAAAAAGAACAGCCATTGTAGTGAAATGGGCAACCGTTGGTGCCCTTCCAGCGGCTGTGGAAACAGCCTGCGAGTAAGGTGCACTAAATTAGTAAAAAGGTTGACTGCCACCAGCCACTTATGGTAAGTCTCGAACGGAAATGTTAGTGATAAGGCAAAAGGAGTGCATCTCCCCAGCACTCCACATAAGGCGTGTGTGCTGGTATCACCAAATAAAGTGCAGAGAGGATAAATATCCTTTGTCCTTGGGAACTGTAGTCCTCTCAAGGTTAGCCAGAGAAAATGTAAAAGAGGAGCCCAAAGGGCAACCGAGCAGCAATAGCATAATGCCAAAAGGTGTCGGAGGAAACAATCAAAAGGACACTATGGAGAGTCTTAAAAATGACACCCATAAAGAGTAAAAGAAAGGGTTGAGGGTAGAAAAACGTTCCCACTCACTGAGGTATAAGGAAAAATAATACACCAGTCCAGCAGAAAGTTCTGGGGATCTCCCAAGTTGTGGGGCTTAGCACTAAAATGGAAATCTTAGCTAACCATGGCAAAATGTGTAGTTGCATGTTTACAGTTTTCTGTTGAGAAATTGAGAGATCACGGTTTTGCAAGAATTACATTTTTAGTTTTTGTTATTAAGTGGCACTGTAAGTGTTAACAATGGGCTGAAACTATTGGTATTTGAAGCGAACATGAGAGGTGTGGATTGGATGTGATAAGGGCCACGCAGCCAGTGTTCAGTGATTGGCTTTTTACCCAGCATCGACTGACCAGGACAATGCTTAGTGCCTGTGCCCAATCCTTCCCACCACCTGCCACACCTCTTTCCAAAAAATGCACACCCCTGGGATTGATTTACCCTTGCTCTCTGCGTTTAAGGGGATGCCAATTTTTTATCCGCTGTCTGTGCAAGGTCATCACTTGGATCTGTAAACCATGTCGTGGTCTGTGCATTTCAGTCCCTTGTTCCCTTTGTGTGTCCTTGTGTTTGTTCCTGGTACTGAATACCAGTTAAAAGCCAACAACTTTATGCCTGGTAGGCATTGGCCTTGCACTGCCATAATATGCCCAAGTACTAACACCACTTTCTTGCTTTTGCGATTTCATTGCGAGATAGTACCATTGTAGCAGTGCTTGGTAATTGCCTTTCATTTGTGCAGAAACGTCAAAACTGTTGGCTTTACCAATGAATACTTTAAGTAGTCAAGTAGAGATTCCAAAGTCTGCCCCTCACCCACAAACCCACATCGCCAGTCAGTGAGATTCTCAGTGCCCTTGTTTTATTAGAACTCTTGCCTCCATCATAGAGGGGAAAGTGGCAGCTGTGTATGGGGTGCCCTGTATAGGTTTAACTTATTGTGTCATTTTAGTGACTAACCCAGACACAAAGGATTGGAACCTTTTTTTCAACTTTTTTTTTTTTACTGCAGACCTGGGATTTAATGGTGGAAAATAGATTGCTTGAAAGTTTTCAATGTGGCAGACTTGAACTCTGAGCTTCATAATGGAACATGAGTCGCACCTGCTGTTTTCAACACTTTCAGAGCTTACTCTCATTTCCTGGCAAATGATTGTTTAGCATGACCTCTTTTAGTGTAATCAATAATGAGGGGACGAGTCTTCTGTGCAGTCGAGTGTCATTTGTTTTGTTTGAAATATGGTTGTTTATGCGGTCTTCCAATTAATATTCAATGAGCAGTAGCTGAAGCCAGCCCCTGGTTGTGAGGCATCACCCAGTGGGCAGGAGCTACCAGTTATGAACCAGGAGTGGGTACCCAGCACAACGCAAATTTAACTTTCTCAGGAGATAAACACAAACCTTTTCCCCATTATGTATGATCCATTATACTTTTACAGTTGTACTAATTTGCCTTTAACAATCTCAAATACTTTGATTTAATGTTACTTATGCATGCTTATAAAGGTACCAGTTGGGCTTGGGAAGCCAAAGGAAGCTCCTGGTAGCGGTTTGTATACAGCTCACCAGGCTCTCTTCTCCTAGGCTAGAAGCAGAATCAAAATGTTACCAGCACGGGCGCCTTCACCTACCTGATCCGTCGCCTCTTCACTTCAGGCTGACTCAAACCTAGTGATTCTAATATTTACTACAATTTTCTTGGCCCCGTTTCTCTGATTCTGTTTCTCTGGACTGGGAGCACCTACAGCTCGAATATTATTCAGAATAACACTCTGCTTCTGCCGTTTCTCTTCAACGCGGCCTCCCCCACTTCCACAGCCATTGGCCTCTTCCTGCTCTCCTCAGCGAGCGAGGGCTTTGGAGCGAACACCCCCACGGTGGACCTCCGCGCTACCGGGACTTCCCTTAGCCTCCTACCGATGACGGCTGCCTGTCTGCCCGCACCTCCAACCTGGTCTATGTGGCTTCTCATCTCTGGCCAGACCACTGACTGGTGAGCACGGGGAATCCGCCTAGCCTGTGCTCTTGGTGTCTGTCGCTGCTCCTGTGGCAGCTCCTGGGGTGCCTGCGTTGTGCTGGTGCTGAATCGTAGTGGCATACCAGCCACAGTGGTTGGACCGAGGGTGGAGACTCGTCCCCTCTGCTGCGCCTCCCCTGGACTGTAGCACTATTGACCTTTACTCCGTCCTTGATCCTGTGGAGGCTGCTCAGACTCTGGCCCAGGCTGAGGTGTATTCTTCTTCTGCTGTGCTGAGGACAGAGCCTGCTCTCTTCATATTGCAGAGCCTTCCCTGCTGTACCAGGCTGCCACTGATTGCTGCTCTACCATTCTGTGGAGCCTTCCCTGCTGTGCCAGGCCGCTACTGATTGCCGCTCTACTGCTGTGACTGTTGAGGATGGAGCCTGCTCTCTCCATACTGCTGAGCCTTCCCTGCTGTGCCAGGCTGCTACTGATTACCGCTCTTCCAGTTCACCGTCTCCCCTGAGGCAGCTCTAGTGCCGAAGCAGGGTGGAAAGCGACTGGCTGCCGCGGTCGCACTGGGGTAGGCACCTTGTTCCATTCTCAGTGCCAACCCTTCCCTGCTTGCCAAGCTGCAACTTTATGATCTCCGCTCCTTGAGGTCTCCCTGCTGCGCTAACCACGGAGGCTGATCATTCCCGCCTGGCCTCAGGGTTCCCTCTCCGCTTGCCTGCTTCGCATTGCTCTGACCTGTCCCTGCCTGTGCTGTGAGGACTCACTCGTGCAGAGTTTACAGCTATCTGCTTAGTGCCAATGCGGGTCTATCCCACGTCCAGCTTGGCTGGGTCCGGTGTCATGCTGTGACATCTCTCAAAAAACGTTTCTACCTGCAGTAACTTGTGCCCTCTCCAGCACTTCAGTCATGCGACAACACCTTAAGACCGACTGCCAATGGTGCAGTGCCCGGATCCTCACCACTCCTGACCTTCCATTGCAATCTATGACCACTGGACTGCCCGCAGCAACCTGGGCCCACCAGAACAGTTCATCCTTACCGCCCTGATCCAGCTGCGCTAACCTAACAGCGTATGGACGCTTTGCTGCCAATGCTACTCACCCTTCTCTGATCCATCCGTACCTATTGGACCATCTGCTGATGCTCCGATGCCGAAGCCACTCACACCTCCTCTGCTGTGACCTGGCGGACCTGCCCTCCAGTGACGACCACCCTAATCCAGCTGTGCTCACTTAACAGCTTATGGACGCTTTACTACCAAGGCTACTGCTGAGGCTACCTGCCTGTTATTTCCCCTCCTGTCATGCGCTTTGTCTGTCCCTCCCCTCCTCTCACCCTCCTATCCCCCCCCTTCCTCCTCCTCCTTTTCCTTCCTCTCCATCTCATGTCTGCCCCCACGACATACCCTCTACCCTGTCCACCCCCTCCCCCTCGCACTCTCCCTCTTCATCCTAACCTAATCTACCTTCCTACTCTCAAACCTTCCAGTATCATTAACATTGCCCTCAGAAATGCCAGATCCATCTGCAATAAGACCACTGCAGCACTCAATATGTTCTTCCGTCTCAACCTTCATTTCCTTTGCATCACGGAAACCTGGATCCCCGTCATCAATTCCACTGCCTCTGTTTCTCTCACCACCCCCTCTTCTTCTCTCATGTCTCTCACCCCTCCGGTTGCGGTGGCGGCATTGGTCTCATCTACACCCTAAATTTCTTTCCTCTACCCCTACCCTATCTCTCCCTACCTTCTATTCCTTTGAATATCTTTTCAAACCCTTCACCACCCTCATGCTATCTCCTTAATTATTTACAGTCCGCGTGGCCCCCTCTTCCTTTTATGAGGACCTGGATCACCACCTCTCTCTCTCTCATCTCCCCCTCCCCCACACCTCTCTGTCCTTGGTGATTTCAACCTTCCCCTCTCCTCTCATATCTCCTCTCTCCACTCCTCCAACCCACTCCTCTGACTCCACTCTTGAACTCATCTTTACCACAACCTACTCCTCCTCACCTGTTTCTTCTCTACCCAACTATCTCTCTGACCATGCCTTACTCTTCTTCTCCCTTATTGCCCCCCACCGCCTCCCCCTCTGGCCACCTCCTCTCCCTCCCCTGCCTCCTTCTCTCATTGTGACCTCCGCAACTTCAACCGTTCTTCTACTCCTGCTCTCCTTCCCGTCCCCCTCTCTCCGACTTCTCTTCTCTCTCGGCCAGTGACGCCCTCTCCTCACTGTCTTCTGCTATCTCCACCAGTCTTGATCATCTCTACCCGCTTACTCCCTTCCATCCTTCTCGCAAACCTTCCCAACCCTGCCTATCCCCTCACCTTCTGTCCATGCGTCGTTTTCTCTGTCGCCTTGAATGACGCTGGATCAAATCCCCTTCTCCGACTAACCAATCATCCTATTTTTCATATCTCTCTCTCTGGCTCTTGCCTCAAATCAGCCAAATGCTTCTACTACTCTAACCTTCTCCACTCGCAAGCCTCCGACCCCCGTCGAATCTTCCAAACCCTCTCGCCTCCTCTCTCCTCCAACTCCTGATCCCTCTGCCAACTCCTCTCTCTCCCTCTGACTTTAACTTTTTCTCATGCAAAATTCAATCCCTACGCCAAAATGTTCTCCTCTCCCCCTCCTATGCGCCTCCTGCCTCCTCCTCCCCTACCTACGCCTGCATGTCCAACTTCTCTCCTGTCACTCCATCTTGTGTCTTCCTTCTGTCCAAAACTCACCCTACTGCTGCCCCCTCTGATCCCCTTCCCACCTCCCTTATTCCTAAAATCTAACCACTCCTCATTCCCTACCTAACTTTCTTCAACCCCTGCCTCTCCTCCGCCACCTTTCCTTCTGCATTCAAACACGCCACTATCATTCCCATCCTGAAGAAACCTTCTGCTGACCCTCTTCTAACTTTCGTCCAGTCTCGCTTCTCACCTTCCTATCTAAGCTCCTCGAGCGCCTAGCCTACTCTCAACTCAGATTTTGTAACCACTCACTCTCTCCTTCCTCCCTCTCAAACTGGATTCTGCCCTAAACACTCCACCGAGACTGCTTTCACTTCTGTGCTCCATTCCCTCCTTACTACTTGCTATGCTAAGCAATCCTCTATCCTCGTCCTCCTTGACCGCCCGCTGCCTTTGATACCGCCGATCACCCTTTCCTCCTTAGGCTTCAAAGGCTCTGTCCTCACTTGGCTTTCCTCTTACCTCTCCAATCGTTCCTATGCTATCTCCTGGGGCAGCCACACCTCTTCCAACATCCCCTTAGACTATGGTGTCCCCCAAGTCTCTGTACTCTGCCCTTTTCTTTTCTCTCTTTAGACCTCCCTTCTCGCTCCCATCATGTCTTCTTTCAGCATTTCCCACAACTTCTACGCTAATGACACCCAACTCTTTCTCTCCTTCTCCTCTTTCACTCCAGATCTTCATCACTCCTTATCTTTCTGCCTTACAGCGATTAAAAACTGGATGTCATCCCGTTCTCTCCCTCAACACTGACCAGACGGAAGTCCTCTTCTTTCCTTCTAACACACTTTCCTCTACCCCCTCCTCCTTCCATCCACGTTCCCCCTTCCAATCTCCCCATCTCTACCTATGCTCGCAATCTTGGTTTCCACATTGATTCCTCCCTTTCCTTCTCCCACCACATTTCTCTCCCCTCTCGTTCCTGTCAGCACCATCACCACATCCGCAAGATCCGATCCTCCCTCATCTTCCACGCTTCTAAACTCTTAATCACCTCCATCTTCTCCCGTCTCTTCTACTGCTCTTCTCTCCTCTTTGGACTCCCTGCCTCTCATCTGAACCCCCCCCCCCTCAAATTCATCTACCACTCCTCTATCCATACTGTCTCTTTGGCCCTCACGACTCTATTTCCTCCTCGCTCTCTCAACTTGGCTGGCTTCCCTTCCCAACTTAAATTTCAATTCCTCTGTCTGGTCTTCAAATCTTTGCTTCCTCCCTCCCCCCTCATTTTACACTCCCCCTCGTTCTCTCCGCTCTGCTGAACTTCTTACTCACTGTACCCCGTCACCATGTGCTGCTTCTTGCTTCCGTTCCTATCAGCTCTTGGCCCCCCTACAATGGAACTCCTTACCTCTCTATCCGCTCCATCCCCACCTACACCTCCTTCCGCACCTCCTTGAAAGCCCTTCTTCACCCCCCCTTGACTTTCTACCATCTCTCCTCCATGTCCCCTCATACCTTCCCTTCCTTCTCACATCCACTTCACCTTATATATACATATTTGAATTATTTTTCCTCTTCCCTTTACTACCTTCCTTCTCATCTTTCCCTCTCCGGCACTATCTAAGGAAACTGTTCTACATATTGATTTACTGGTTTGTCTCAGGATTGTTAACTTGCTTCTTCCATTATTGTACCTTGTTGTTATATTGTAAAGCGCTTTGGATTAAACTGCTATATAAACCTAATAAAGATGAACATAAATGGCTCCCAGTAATTTCAAACCTTGGGTTATTCAGCTATTCATATTGTAGTGAGAGCTGTGTTCATGAAGAACTGTGCACTAGTCCTTGGAGCATGCGGCTTAACTCCAGCAGAATGCTCCTGCCTGGAGCCTCTATTTGCTTGCCTCATTTATCTTTGTTAAAATTCCTACTTGTTTAGAGGCAATATTTATGTATTACACCCTATTAGGCTTGCCTTGCACATTGCTTCATTGCTTTTTTTTTTTTTTGGGGGGTCATGGGGGATTAAACCTACACTTGCATGTAGCTGTTTAGATCAAGGCTGTTGCATTCCTCCTGCCGCCCCATTCATTCAGTGGCTGTTCAAAGACTCCAAAAATCTGGCAGCTCCATTCACATCCAACTGCTGCACCATTTAATCTGCCCACCCTCTTCACATTAATAAATCGTAAGAGTGGCTGCACTGGTGGCGAGGTCACAGACCAGACATCTGTGGTCTCAAAATGTGCACCAATCTGGAGAGGGCTAGGCCATTCCATCTGCCTGGTCCTTGGATGCCTTTTCATGCCTCCTCACCACCCCACATACTCTGCACAATCCATTTCAGGCAGGGACCTTGATTATTTGTGCAATCAACTCACACAAGCAGGCCTCGTTGGCACTTAACTGGACCAGGGTATCCTCATGAAGGACTAAATAACCAGGGAAAGGCTGCATGCATTAGCCGCAGCCTTTGCCTATAACCTTCCAAAGATGGTGCAGTTCTGCCCCTTCCTCGCTCATTCTGGTAAAAGGCTAAACACTACATCACCGTAAACACCCTTTGACCCCCCCCCCTTGCCCTACATCTCTGGTCTCGGCTCCCTGGACATTGTACTGTTTTTTTTCCCCTACTCCTATAATGCTGTAGGCTGGTTCTGGTCGTCCTGCGTTCCCTGGATTTTCTGGGTCCTCTAGCATGGGGTCTGGCATGGATTCACGTGCTCATGAATATTTCCAGTCGTCGGGCTGGGAATCCTAGGTAAAAGAGAAGTTTCACCTTCAGTTAAAAACTGTATTTCTCTTCTAAACTAATCACTGTGTACTGGGTCATACTGCCCCCATCCATGATGCAGATTTTTACTGCATGCTTCAGTGTTGGGAGTCCTTGAGTTTGCTCTCTGAGCTATTTGTACTTTTTTCGACGGAAAATGTTCTATTTTTGTTTCGAAGAAGCCTTTGTGTTCTTTTCTTCATCTGCTGACTGTGGGGACCCGTTTGTGGTGAAGTTATACAGCCCTCAAGGGCCAATATCTATCTAAGATTCTGCAAGGCCTCTTGGGCCTACTTCGTGCCCTCTGACCATGCATGACAGAGGAGGAGGAGGAGGGAAGGTCCCTCTTCAGGCTCTGGACCAAATGCGGGCTACGGAATGTGTCTATGGAGGACAATCACCTGCAATGCCTCTACTGCCTGCACCCTGACCACAACGAAGTAGAGTGCGAGATGTGCCTCGTTTTCTTGGAGACGGCGGAGGACAGACTTGGTAGGCTGGCGGCATGGCTTAAAGTCAAGGCCTCAGACCCGTGCTCCGAGCAGGGTCAATATTCGCTCAGGACCTGCCAGTCAGAAGAGCGGTCTTCTAAGTCCTTTGAGGGCACCTCATCCGTGGGGGTCCAGGGCAAGGCCTAGAATCCGAGTACACTGGGTTTGACACGGAACCGGCTCCCAAAGTCCCCCCACCTGCCATGATGGTTTACAATAGGTTGCCCCAAAAAAAGCAGTTGACAAGTGCAGCCATCTGCCAGTCTCCCTAAGCAAAACACAACGATGGAGGCCCTCCTTCAGGAATCTGAGGTGAATGGGTCCAATATGATCAGGTAATGCCATCATATTTGGTCTGCAGCATTGCCACAGACAACCAAAAATAACACCATCTGGTCATTATTTTTCTCTTATTGGGTCTGCCTGTGATATATTTACTTTAGGTAGATGCCCCCATTTTAAATAAGGTAGCCCTGTGTACTTTTTGCTGCCTTTTGTCTGGGTTTTGGCCTTTTCTGACAGTGGCTCTGCTTTTGTGTTCTGCCTTTACGAATGCTTATGACTTCTAAAGCATCTGTGACAATAAGGTAACCCATAGTCTCAGAGTGTTAGGACAGTTTTTCTGAAGTGCAACTAAGGGCTTAGTAAAACCATTCAATTGAGACAGTAAAAGACTCCACTCTTAGTATAAGGCTGTGCTACCGAAGTTCTTGGTAGCATAGACAGAGCAGCCAGGCCTACCTTGGGGGGGCAGAGAGGGCTGTAAAATCAGCACATATGGTCCAAAGAAAAGCATTGTAACAAATGTTTTATTTAATACAAGTAGGCTTAGATTAATCTTGTGGGGGATCGGGGGGGGGGGGGAGAAGTGCTATCACATTATAAATAACCATTATTCTAAAAACACAACACTATGTTTGAAGGTTGTTAGGGAGAATTCTCAGAAATGTGCTAAATCCCTTTTACTGTGGAGACCCCCAACTCTTTTTGCTGGACTTTAGGACTTTTAATTTCTATCCTGAAGAAAGGGAGACCTTTTTCCCATTTGTGTATTTTTCTGTGATTTGAACGGGTTCTTTTGGTTTTGGAGTCTGACAAACTCCATAGGCATAATCTTTTTACATTGTGTCCCACAACACCTTCAGTGCAGTGACACAGGGAAGTCTTTCAGATTTCCCCAAGGATTAAATACCTTCTCTTCGTTAAACTACTCTTTCCAAGAGCAATGAAGCGAAATTGACCTTACTTACCTTTTGTAACTTTCTAGACCCAGCACACACTATCTTACAATAGGGTGCTGCAGTGGTTACTTAGTATCCCCTTTGACTAGTTTCCCATGTAAAATATGCATGTTCCCCAATCTACAATTAATGGCTGGTGTCAGTGGTTTACTTTTTACTACCGTTGTGTTTCTACTCCGGGCTGAAATTGCACCTACAATACAGCATCCATGGGTGCCCATTTTGTGGAAATGGACCCGGTCTTCTTTTTTCACCATTTCTTGTTGGAAAGGTTGTTATTGAGATTTATTCTGCACGCCAAACCAAGTTTGGTTCCTTTGTTCATTTTGTCTTCGGAGGGATTCACTGGTGAAGCCTGCCTCTGGCTCCAGCATGTCTGGCAGGGCAGGAAGCGAAGGAGGCGCCAAACTCCCGGTGCTTAATCCCCTTGGTTACAGGAAGGTACCCAAAGGTGATTGGCTGGCTGTCCTTGTAGGACAACCACCCTGTGGTGTGATTTACAGCTAGGCTGCAAATAAATGTGAGAAACCTGCATAAAAGGCGAGGTCTTTTGCTTGGAAGGCAGAGTCGACCACTGGACGAAGGTATCAAAAGAAGAACTTGGAAGAGATGCCTGCTGCAACTCCTGGACCGTTGGTTTGCCCGGTGAAGCCCCGCTGCAGTGCTGAAGCTCTGAATTTGCCTCGACTATAGAAGCCCTGCAAAGGACGACTTCTCCCATTGGGTTGGTGGGACCAATCGACCCAAAGACTAACTCCTATGGAAATCCTCTCAGAGCTGGCTTTACTTCCATTGCTGCTGCAGGAACTGATTGCCATGTAGAGGAACACCAGAATTGAGTGTCTTGTCTTTAAGTCAGACCGAGCTCCAGGAAGATCCTCTGGACTCCCATGAAGCAGTACTGCTCGAGCCTGAGCCACCTCAACAGAGTGCTGGACCCCCAGATGTGAGGAAGGCCCATAAGATATCAACTGCGGTGGTGCTATTCGCAAGAAGCTGCCGCTTACCTGAAGTTAGCCAACCTTCAATTCGTAGGGCAGGAGTCCCCACATGTTCTCCCTCCTGTCCCCATGACTGAGGCTCAGGAACAACAGGATCTGCAGACCTACAACCGGAACAGAAGCAAGCTGAAACCAATTTCTTCAAATCTAAGGTACTGTAAACTAAGGGGACTTCCCTCTTGTTGTGTAGCCTTGCTAGCTCTCAGTTGAGACTTTTCTTGCTTGCTTTTGCAGAGTTGCTTGCAGAGTTGCTTGCAGCTTTGTCCCTCACAAGCCTCCCTGGTTGTGGCCCTACAGTGATTTAATTTTCGACAAAGATTTCTAAAACATTGTGCAAGACTTTTTACTTACCTTCAAGAAATGCTTCAGATCACCTAGACTTTTTCTCAATTGACGTTGGCTGTCCGGGCTCCCTGAAAAACTATATCCTCTGACGTTGTGTGGCTTTTGTTGATGGATAGTTAAAGCACATTCTATAACTTGTGTAGCCTGGAAAGGGTTATTTACTTTACATTGGGGGTTCAAAAGTACTTACCTGCTTAAGAATATTTGTTAACCATTGTTTTATTCCCTAATACTTTCCTTTTCAGACCAAACTCTGTATTGCTCTAAATGTACCAGTGATTATGGCCAGTGTCCTAGTTCTCCAGCATGGGGTCTGGCATGGATTCACATGCTTATGAATATTCCCCGTCGTCAGGCTGGGAATCCTCAGTAAATAAAAAAATCAGTTTGGTTGTTAGGAGAAAGACCGTTCAGAAGTGAAACAATCACTGGTCTCTGGGTCATTCTGCCCCCAGCCAATGACTGCCCTCTACCTAAGCCCCTCCTCCGGCAGCCAGCTTCAGATTTTTACCGCACGTTTAAGTGTTGGGAGTCCCTGTGTTATAGTTTTCGAGCTTTTACTGCATTTTGTGTTTTTTTTTTTTTTATTATAAGAGTTATACTATTTTTCTGGTCAATTGACCCTCAAGCTCCATCGATCCATCTTCTCAGTAGCAGGGACCTGTTTTCGGATTCTTCAGAGCCCCTCAAGGGTGATTTTTCATCAGGGGTTCTTCTTGGAGGATTCCAGAAGCTTCTTCAAGGCCTACCCCGTGTGTTGATGGCAGAGGAGAAGGAAGACTCAACGCCTCTGTTCAGGATTTGTCCAGGATGCGGCCTATGGAACATCTACTTGGACGATGTGCACTCCGTGTGCCTCTACTGCCTGCATTCAGACCAAACGCACATGGAAGATGACTGTGCGTTTTGCCAGGATATGGACCCCCACACCATGATGCGCAGGTGCCTCAAAGTGGCTCCAGGCCAAGGCCCCTGCTACTGGTGGGACCCAGCAGCATGCCTCCCCCAGCCACAAGAAGTCTGAGTGGGCTTCTAAGACCTTTGAGGGCGCCCAACATAAGCAAAAGTATAGCAAGTCCGCGGGCACCGGGAGCGCCGCAGCGATGGGCTCCCCGGCGGCCAGGGCAGGCACATCGTCTCTGGCACCTTCAACCATGAGCCAATGCTCCGGTTCGGCGAAGAAGAGGAAGTTGGACCACCTGAGTGAGCTTTTGGAGAAGCCCGGATGGATCAGTCAGAGAATGCCAAGGGGGAGCTGGGTGCTGACCCCCCTCTGCCCTCCACACCCCCCCCCGAGGTGAAGGCCCCTAGCTCGACAAAGGTTGTGCAGGCCCAGGTTCACCCGGTGAAGCCTTCCATTGAAGGTGTGGTGGCTTCCCTAGCGAAGGACGCAGGTTCGCAGGGTACGGTCCCCAAGGCGTTAGTTTCCCTGCCTGCCAGGAGGGAATCGTCGTGCCAGCCCATAGAGAAGAAAGTTGATGCCTATCCTCTCCCTGAAACCCTCTCCCCTGGTCAAAAAGAGGGGGGGCACGGTAGTCCTGAAGGTCACAGGCATCTCCTCTGAGGAGGAGCTTTCTACTCTCCATTTGTCGAGGCCAAGGCCTACGGGAGGGATCCTGACAAGGGAGACGTCGAGTGGCGACGAGACCGAAGAGGAGGAGCAGGCTGCGTAGGAGTTGGAGAACCCTACACCGCTGCCTCCGTCGCTCCCACTTCCACCTCGGCAACCACCAGCGGACATTTCGGTGTTTATCCTCCAGGCACTCAACACCTTGTGTTCGGCAATTCGGACGAGGAGGCCCCTTCCGTCGGCGGAAGATCTCGTGCCACCAGAAGATCCCATGGCACCAGGTCCATCAGGTGCGCCACCCTACCAAGAAGAGGAGAGTTCACCCTTCACCCGTTGCCCCCTTCCCTCCGCCGAGGGAGGATACGGACCCGCACACGGCAACAACGGGAACTGGCACAGACGAGAGATTAGGAGACCTCCCGTCTCTGCCGCCCAGATCTTTATCGCTGGACGAAATTGGCTTGTTCCATGCTATGATCTCAAGAGCCTCGGACCTGTTTCAGATGACCCCCGGGGAAAAGAGGGTTTCCTGTACCAGCGCTGACGTCCTTCCCTCCACGTTAAATACCCTCACCTTGGCGCACCCGCGCCGCACACTGCGAAGTACTGACAAGTACTGTTAGCTGTTGCTGGAACGTCTGCTGCCTGAATCATCAATCCAGTGCTGCATTGCGACCCCACACGGCAATCGCACAGAGCCAGGATTAGCTTGCGTGCCGTGATACTATTTGAACCTGGAGGACGTCTTTAATGTAAACACTCAACTTGCCTGACCCTTCCTGGATGAAATCGGAGGTGACTGTATATCTGTGTGCTTTCTACTCGGCCCAAACACACCCCCTGTGATAGTGTGCTTTGCTTTCTACTCGGCCCAAACACACCCCCTATGCAAATGTATGCTCCTGAGATTTACTCGTCAGTAAAATTATACGAGTTAGTAAACTAAATTCCTTTTTCTATTTCCATTGTTTAAGGTGCATTAAGAGGAGGGTGGCTCCGCCCCTTTCTGCCGTCTGACGTCCTTCCCTCCACGTTAAATACCCTCACCTTGGCGCACCCGCGCCCCTCACTGCGAAGTACGGACACGTTCTGTTAGCTGTTTGCAATGCGTGGTGCGGGGAGCGGTTTTTGGCACTTTGTTCCAGTTTTCATCATCACACATTGATGACAAATGGTATTGATTGTTTGGGAAAGGGAATTTCTGACGATCGCCCAGTAAGTAAGCACTTGAATCATGATGAATGTATGCATGTATATGTAGGATCTTTCTGATGTTAACGCACTCATTGCTATGCTGATACAAAGGGCGGTCATACTTATCTGCATACATTTGTTTGAATAACTGAGAAAAAAGGAGGGCTGTGTGTCGCTAGGTTTGGGGCGTACTTTAGTTGGGACTATATTCTAAACTCGCATTCTAAGGCACCTGCGAGTCTATAACACCACAAAATTAGACAGAACCACACCTAATAATACAGCAAGTTGACAACCGTTGAAGTTGAAATTAAAGATGGAGATCACACTCCGCAATGGGAAAAAAATTAAGGACGCTATGCTAAGAGTCCTTTGGCACAAACTCTACTTGCACCAAAACCAATTAAAAAAAACACCAAAATGAAATTCTGCCTACCATTCCAAAAGAAAAACGTTCCTTTCTTTCAATGTCCATTCAACTTGCAGATAATACCGACGAAAAGAATGCTCATGCTGAGATTCAAGAAATGACAGCACTATGCTCCCTGAAAGATGTAAATAAAGACATCACGCATGAGCCTTTCACTGAAAAAGAAAGCACAAAAAATAAAAACGATGATATACTTGACCAAGAGACGCAAGAAAACAGCTTTACTCCCGATGCGGACATCTCCATGTTGGCACCTATTATTGTGGCCGATTTAGACAAAAGGGTATGCCTCTCTTTAGGCCCTTCAACGCCAGTATCCACCTTTGGACAATTTCGAGAACATGTCCACTTTCATAAATTAAATATTCAGGAACATAGTAATCTTTCAGAGCTTTTTCCAAAAGGGTGAGGATTTTATTGACAAAATGTCATATCAATCTACTAGCTCCCCAACTGCTATATTGGAAAAGAAACAAGTAACCTCTTCAGGGAGATACCCACCAAGTACCACACAAACTTCGATCCCTGTATTTAGCAACAGTCCGTTAGGGGAGACACCGGTGCAAGCAGAAAGAAAGCAATCGGAAGCATTTGAGAAAGAAACGCACGACTTCCCGGTAATGACCAGAATCCTTAACTTGTTAGACAAGGGTCATGAATTGACACACACTCTGTTGAAGGATATACAAAATAACATTTCGTTAAATTCTGAAAAATTATGTAAAATGGAACGATTTATCCTTGCGCAAGAAGCCTGCCACAAATTTCATTTAGAATGTCCTACAAGAACGGCCGCAATACTTAAACAAGATGGCCTTGCTTCTAATACATCTGTGCATCACTCCACTGGAACACAGATGTGTAATGATCTCTTGCTACACCTGGGATCCCCGAAAACCTTTGCACACATGGCAAGAATGCAGGCTAATACCATTTCCATGGATATAAACGAAGACCTGATAGACCTAATGGACGTCGCCAAATCACAACACGAGCGGCTGCTGCAGATTGAACAACTGCTGTACCACAATAATCCGCATTTACATCTTGGAAAAATGCCTCAAATGGAGAGACCAATAACATCAGAGCAAGACATACAGAATTCATCTCCTGAAAGCCCTTCGGCTATTTTAGAAATTATCGAGAAGGAGACAGAATTGGAGTTAATAGCTGAGGAAGCTGAGAACTCAGCAGGGAGTAAAACAACTCCAGGTGGCTGCTAAGAAAGGCAAAATACAGAAACAATTTGCCCACACCAAAGTCAGATGATCATGCTCTGAACTTAAGTCAGCTAAACGAAGAAAGAAAGATAGTATTGCAAATACATCCACAAAATGATGAGGAGAAACGTGTTGTGGAGGAAAAAGAACAACCAATGGCTCACGAGTAACTCAAGATAATGCAAGCAACTCAAACAAAAATGAAGGCATACTTCACAGAAACACAAACTAAAAAAACAAGCAACACAAAAAAAACAGAATGCAATGTGGAAAGTACAAAATCACCTCTCAAACATGGTAGCATGAACAGTGAGATTGTGGAGGCAGTATCCACCATCTTGCCTAGACAAATTATGACTGCCTCTACCCTAGTACAAACATGTGCTGAAATTCACGTTAGTCCAAGTGAACAACACACACTTAACACATCTGAAGCAGTGCAAAAAACCCAAAGTTCTCCAAACGTAACTAATCTTTCTCAGAGCAAGGATGTTAGCAACTTGGAAGTAAAATCTACACCTATCCAAGGGCGAAAATACAAACAGCCTCTCTACATCAGTAGTCTCACAAAAAGCACACAATATAACAAAGAACTGTCGGGTACATGAAAGTATGTCTCTGCTAAACGAAATTGTGCCTGGTGTTGTAGGAAATGTTGCCTACTCTCAACCCTTGACCATCATTGATTCAACCCTCGTGGCATTCAATAACATTCCGGAGTCTGAGAACCACCATTGGTTGGAAAAGTGATCCAATGATCAACGGGAAGGAACGAATCAATCGCTCCTTCCTAATGAAATCTCTTTACAAAATTCCTCCACTAAGAAATCTAGTCTCCGACGACATTGAAAGCATCCGGTTATCGAACATAAGTAATAACCGTATGCTCTCGATCTTGCTTTCTCGCATCATTGCAAAATTACTTTGGGAGCATAAATCTGATTTAATGATGTTGGGCTTAGAACTATACGCATTCACTGTAGTGGAAGAGGCGATCGACTTTCTTGACTTTCAACACCCCCTATTGAAACTTCCGGTAATAACATAAATCAAGCTACATCCAACATAGATACTTTGAAGCAAATGATGGAACATTTAGCCTCGCTCACTACAGTACTCAATTGCTTATCATGGCTGAAACCCCTGATAAAAGCAGCATCACTAACAAGTTCCTCGCAAGCACTCTCATAATTGAAAGAACTAAAAATTATCACGTGGAACGGCTGTGGTTTCAACAACCTTAGAAAATGGTTGCGACATACTCATGTTGACATGTTGCCTCATATATTTCTGGTTCAAGAAACCATGTCCACGTTTGAATTGCACTTTGACGGTCTTACTTCTTTGGTTCACCAAGCAAACGGGGAAGGTGGTGGCAGACCGACAGGGGGATTGGCCATCCTTATCAATAATGTACTTTCCTTTAAGGTGAACCACACCTACCATTCTGATCTGTTACTCTTGGTAGATGTGACAATTGACTCATTTCACAATTTTAATGTTTTCCTGATCACTTTATACTGGAATCCGTCTTGTATGTCAATTCTACAAGCATGCGAGAAATTTGAGGTAGTACTTCAGGAGGCTTATGAAAAATCTCCCCAAGCAGAAATCCTGATTGGAGGAGACCTTAACGCTACGTTCTTATCCGTTTTGGAACTTAATACTAAATACAAATTGAAATTGGGTTCTAGAAGTACCTATGAAAAAGGTGAAATGTGGGTCCAACACTTTGAAAGCTATGACTTGTATCCTATTGAACCCAATGGTAGTCATGAGGCATATACATGGCCACATTCCTCTTGGATTGATTACTTGGCAGGCTTCAAAATTTTGTCTGGTTGGATGTCTCACTCTAGCATGATAGATCCCAAGCTAGGAGATCATTTAATGATTACCTCCCTAATGAAATGCAATATTGCTAAATACACATGCGATTCCTCGCTATCCATGATTCAGAGCAACAGAACTAGGATATCTAAGTACTTGCAGAAAAATAACGTTCCTGGTTAATCGAGATCTATGGATAAGTAAAAATCAGTTACCACAGGAAATGGATTCTATTATGCAATGGAATCTAAAAATGATATAATTTCATATAAATTCCATAGCCACTATGCAAACATCCCCAGACCCTAACAAATACGAAAGTGCCCAAGGAGAGACGAATATTTTGGAGCTGAAACTTAAAAAAACAGAACTACGGAAAATAAAGTCCCTTCTGCTCCATGAATCGAGTTGCTTCACTATTGCTAAAAACAAAATAATTATGCAATATAAAAACGATGTATCACGAATTCAGGCATCTATGCAACTGAAACAAAATCAAAACATGGTTACATTGCTATGTAAACGTAACATCCGAGATATATGGAAACAGCTTAGAGTTAGCAACAAAAAACCACACTTGGAATTTGATTCGGCAATCGATGGGGCATCATGGACTTCCTTTTTTCTACTCAAATATAGAATTCCTTCTGAATTCTCACATTTAGTAAGTGCTCCAAAAAGTGAAAACATTCCTGACATCTGCCCTTGGGATATGCAAGATATTCTGTATGCTATAAGTAAGCTAAAAATGTCTAGATGTGCAGGACCTGGTGCCCTACCCCCATGTGTGATTAAAAATGATCAGTTATTCTGGGCACAAGTTCTATTACAAAACTTTAAATCGATATATATATAACTAAAATAAATTCCATTATCATGGTATACCTCGATCATTATACCAATCCATAAAAAGGGACCTATCGATAACCCTAATAACTTTAGGCCCATAGCTTTAATGGATGTCTCTGCCAAAGTATTTTCATTACTTTTGCTGCAAGAAATAGAGATGGTGATTCGCAACACTGATTGCCTTAGCATTGCCCAAGTTGGATTTCGGAAAGCAATGGGGTCAACTCTAAATGCGAGCATTCTTGCGCATCTGATTGCATCCTGTAAAACATCCGACAAAAGTCCCATCTTTGTTGCTTCGCTTGACCTTAAAGCTGCATTTGATTGTGTTATTAGAGAAATCTTATGGAAAAAATGTCAAGTGTTAACTTTCCAGATCACTTAATAACTCTAATATCCATCCTTCACCACAGAACAAATTTTAGGGTAAGAATAACTCGGAAAGGAACCCTAACAGAAGCTATCCCTAGTTGGATTGGGGTGAAGCAAGGTTGCAACATGGCAGCTATTCTTTTCAACTTGTATATGGCCGATTCGGATATGATTTGGAGCGAAAAAGAATCGTTTGCAGTGCGATTAGGAAACCTCAAACTATCGTGGCTAGCCTATGCAGACGATTTACTTTTGTTTGACAAACCCAATTCTGGATTACAGGCAAAGCTGGAGAGCTTCCTCTTGTACTGCAATAATAATAATCTCAAAGTGAATCCCCAAAAATCCAACATGATTTTTTCAAATTGAAAGAAAATGCGCCATTTCACGTGGAATATAGAGACAACACAAATAAAGGTAGTCCCAGAAATGCTTTACCTTGGTTTTAGGGTCTCAAATAACACATCCTTAAAAAAAGCCAAGGAACAATTGATGGGGAAAATGCAACTCCTTAAAGGGCAAATGAAAATGATATATTCTAAATTCTGTACCTTCTCCCTCATTCCTTTGTATGAATACTACAATAAGAAAATTGAAGCGATCCTATTATATGGGGTCGAATTACATCTAGAAGATCTGGGAACCCTCCTCAATTCCATACAAGGAATTCTATGGAAGAACGCCCTAGGTTTGCCGCAGAGTCTTCCAAACTCTATTCTAAGACATGCATTGGGTCTATCTTCGTTAGCTGCACGCTATCATTGGCGTCTACTATCTCCATATTTTAAAATGTTGGACCCCCCGCGTAATTCGATTTATAATGAATTTGCAAAAATGCTAATTCAAGAACATCCGGCATTTGTATTGAAATTTAGTAGGAAAATGGATAAACTCCTACTGAAGAACAACCTTAGAGCTGATGAGCTAGATGTGAATACAGACAAAATGGAGAAAAAAAAAATTCGAGAATGATTGGGTTGAATGCATAACACAAGTTCAATCGTATTCATCCTTTGACGAATATGCAGGATTTATTCACCGGCAAAAGCCCAGACTGAACTATTTATTGATGTGTCCTGACAAGATGATTAGGAGAACTTGCATGTTATTTAGAATAGATTTAATTCAAACAAAAGTAAGAACAAAGCATTGGAATAAAGATCAATGTGAGTTAGATGATCAATCTTGCAGATTCTGTAAAGGAAACTCAGAATCCTTAAAACATTTATTCTTATACTGTTCCCATTTCGAAAACATACGTGTACTTATGCTGAAAGAATGCACAAATGCTAACACGAGCTTCGCAAGGAACTGTATATGGAAGCAGTGTATGTGAGGAGCGAGTAATACGGCCATAATAGCTACGGCCCGCTTGACAAATCATATTAGAAATGAAATGGAAAAAGATTGTTATTGTGATTATGTTTAAGAATAGAAGTGACTCATTCTGAAATGAAATTATGATTTTGAGGCTGGCAAACTTCGTCAGCATGTAGAAGTCCATCTCCACTGATTGTTGGGTGCTGGGGAGACTGGCCCACGGATACACCCTGGAATTCCAACAAAAGTGTCCTCGCATACCACCCATGGCCAGGCAGGAAAACCACGTCCCTCAGCTTCTGCTGGAGGTGCATCCCATCCTTCCAAGGAGGCTCCAGAGATCTGTAGTTTACTCTACTTTCTCGTCAAGGAGAAGCCGGGTGGACGGATGCCCATCCTGGACCTCCGCCGTCTGAACATCAGATCCCAGAAGCTTCAGATGGTCACCCTTCAGCACGTGCTGGACAGCTGGAAGAAGGGGATTTCCTATTGGCGCTGGACTTGGAGGATGCCTACTTTCACATCCACAAGGGACACTGTGTTTCTGCGCTTCGGGGTTCAAGGGCAACATTATCAGTTCAAGGTCCTTCCCTTCGGATTGAAGTCGGTGCCAAGGGTTTTCACCAAGTGCCTGGCACCAGTGGCGGCACAGCTGCGTCTACAAGGGATCCACGCTTACCCCTACCTGGACGACTGGCTCATCTGAACAAAATCGAGGGAGACCGCCGTCGCACACGCGGCGGAAACCGTCCGGCTGCTGACGGAGCTGAGGTTCTCATTGAACTATGCAAATCTTGCTTGGTGCCATCGCAAGAAGCACTGTTTCTGAGGTCTCAACTCAACAGTGTCATGCCTGGCGTCTCCGTCGCAGGAGAGGATAGCGGCCATCCTGGGCAAGGTACAACAGCTGTTGGCCTGAAGATCGCAAGGGTAAGATCCATCAAGTCCCTTCTCGGCATGATGTCGTACATATAACTCATTCGGCTGTGCAGGCTGCGGATACGGCCATTCCAAGAGTTCCTCGACGCCCGTTGGATCCAGGTATCCGGAAGCTTTTGATGACAAGATCTCTCTCAGCGAGGATTTCCATCGAGCGATACGGTGGTGGCGAGTCTCCGCAAATCTGTCGGCTGGAGACAGTCCCAACGGACGCCTCCCTGGAAGGATGGGGCGTGCACACCGGAAGTCTTCACGCAAGAGGCCTGTGGCTACCGGAGAAGTTGTTACATATCAATGTTCTGGAGCTACGGGCAGAGTTTTGGGCCCTTAAGTCTTTCCTTCCATCCCTCAAAGGCAAGGTGATACTGGTCTTCACAGACAATACCCCCACAATGTTCTACATGCGGAAGCAAGCGGGCACCAGATCACCTGCGCTCTCCAGTGAGGCGCAGAACCTATGACACTGGGTCGTTGCCCAGGGGATGTTCCTCGTCCCGCTACATCTGGCAGGAGTGAAGGACACCATTGTCGACTCCCTCAGCAGGGAGCTCTGCTCTTGGCACGAGTGGGAGCTTTGGCAGGACCAAGTGGATCTCCTGTTCCGTCGATGGGGCAATCCCTAGATCGATCTGTTTGCAACAGCGACGACACCAAGTGCCGGAGATTCGCCAGCAGGTTTTCCCAGCCGGGGAGCATGGAGGACACATTCTCCTTCCCCTGTGACGGCCTGTTTCTGTATGTGTTCCCTCTATTGCCGTTGCTTCTTCGACTAGTCAATCAACTGACTGTCCCGGTGCAGGATGATCATTGTCGAACCGGCGTGGCCGAGACAGATATGGTACCCGGACCTTCTGGACTTGTCAGCGGCCCCTCCAGTCAAGCTTCCGGCGACCGCAGATCTTCTCACCAGAGAAGGCGGCACGATCCTGCACCACAACCCAGGGTCGCTGAACTTGCAGGCCTGGCTCCTGTAGCGCTAGAGTTTGGAGGATACGATATCCAGGCAGACTGCAAGGAGGTGCTTAGCAAGGCCAGGGCTGCTTCTACACTGAAATGCTACGGTCATAAGTGGAAGAGGTTCGCCGTCTGGTGCCATGCACAGAAGTTCGACCCTCTACGGATTACGGCTCCGCAGGTGCTGCTGTATTTGCTATCGCTGGCCAAAGCGGGACTGGGTCATGCCTCCATCCAGGTTCATCTGGCGGCTACCTCCCGCTACACCAAAACTCGGGGACGGTCGTCGTTATGGTCACACCGCCTGGTCAAGGAGTTCATCAAAGGACTTTTCAGTTTGTTCCCACCGGCACCGGCATGGGAGCGCAATGTGGTGCTGACTAGGCTCATGCCTATGCATTCTGCGGTGCTGAAATGTTTGTCATGGAAAACAGCGTTTCTTGTGGCTATCGCCTCTGCACGGCGAGCGGGAGAGATCCAGGCGCTTTCTTGTAAACCACCTTACTTGACTTTCCAGGAGTCGAGGGTGGGGCTACGTACGCACCACTCCTAAATACCCAAGGTGCCATCAGACCTTCATCTCAGCGAGCCCTTGGTATTACCCGGGTTCTTCGTCACCTTCATCGCCGGCTGAGAGGACTTTGCACTCGCTGGATGTGTTGTTGGGGTGATTTCCCGGGGGTCGGCAGGGCTGTCTGCGGACCTCCGGGGTTGGGGAGGCCCCAACTCCTCCCACGTCCCAAAGGAGTATGAGGCACACACGAGCAACGAGTTACTGCTGTTTATTGCACAAAACAGACGTTCTCGGAGTACGTACCCAAGGAACATCTCAGCAGTGATGGGCTTGCAGGCCCTTTTTCTAATCGGATGATACTACTACGTGCCTCACCTGGGAAAGCTTGCCCCTAAACCTAACACTACCCCGGGTTGGCTTCCCAGGTGGTAGGGTCCGTATGAATCAGTATAAGAGAAATTAGTGGTGGAGAAGAGGTCAGGTTGTACGCTTGGGTTGTCCCTAAAAATGGCTACATGGAAAGTGTTACATGAAGAAAGTTAGTGATTGGTTGAATTATAGTGTCGTCAGTGATTAGCCCCTCGCACACTGAGTGGTTCGTCCACGAGCCCCCAAGCCTGGGACCATCGTCGTTCCCAGCTTGCGATGTACCCCTTTGTGCCTCTTTGAGAGCCTCTAATAGGGGTCCTATGAATGTGCTGTAATCAAAAACCCATGCTCTGCAATATTTGCATAGGCCAAGGAATTGTTGCAGTTCCCTTTATCGTTTGTGGCTTTATTGATTGTGCCCTTTTTTGATGCAATGTTCCTTCCTTTTTGTGAAATGATCTGCCCTATATATAGTACTTGCTCCTGGCAGTACTGCAGTTCTTCCTTGTCAACCTTGTATCCTTTCTCAGCCAGTACTGTGAGCATCTTTACTGAGTCCCTCCTGCACTTTTCCTCAGTGGTGCTGCAGATGATCATCCACATACTGCAACACCGTGCTTTCCAGGTCGATGTTCCCTAGGTCCATTTGTATTACTCTGTTAAAGATGGATGGTAACTCACAGTACCCTTGGGGTAGCCTAGTGGGTTTCCATTTTGTGTTGCAGTATGTAAAACTTGTTAAATCTTGCCGGTCTCCGGCATGGTGGATGGCGGAATTACCGCCCCCATCACAAGGTTGGCGGGGGCGGTAATTCCCCATTCACAATTTGCCCTTCCCCATTTTGCCCCATAGGGCATAATGGGGATGGGGAAGGCGTTAATTACGGCACCGTAAATTACGGTTGCCGTAATTAGCTCCAAGGTCCCTTAGCGGGTTGGATTTTAACACCTGCAAAAAGCAGGCGTTAAAGCCTCCAACCCGCTAAGGGACCTTGTAATCAGGCGCTAATGGTTTAACGGCGCCGACGCTCTTTACGGCGCCGTTAAACCATTAGCGCCAGGGTCGTAATGAGGCTCTGTGTCAGTGGTGGACAATGGGCAGGTCTTACTACTGGCTGTTGAGTGTCCGTTTCCCATCGACGCTGGTGTCCAACTTGTAACTTTGTTTTTGTAGTCTGGGTCCGAGACGCGAGACCCCAGAGCTTCTCTGGTCCTTGGAACTTGGCATCGTATCAGGTCGGCCTAATCACATGTTGAGAGACCGTGGCTGAAGCAGAATTACGGGGATTTGATTTGTATTTCTGCTCCAAGGAGTGTTTAGCATTGGCAGGTGTAACCTTGGCGCTGGGAGCGCAGCGTGTAGATTGTAACTTTGTGGCCTTGGCTGTGGGGCTCCCGTCAGGGTTTGTTCTGCAAGATCAGCACCTTGCAGCTCCGTCTGTGCTGCTCTGGGCCTGGGCACTCTGGTTTGCGTCCTACCTTGGCCTAGTCTATGGGTGGCGGCATACAGTCCATAACACAGCGATTGCGAGGTGCGACTTGGGTCCTTATACATTAGTCCATCTACAGGGTGACATCTTCATGGTTTTAGTAGCAAAAAAGCGTCTACAAGTATATACACAAGCTCTCCTGGCGTCTTGCATTTCTGCGGTGCAGTAGTTGGCCTTTGTGAAAAATCACAACGATGCATGTCTGTGAGCATGAACTTTCTCCAGCATGGGGTCTGGCATGGATTCACATGCTCATGAATATTCCCCGTCGTCAGGCTGGGAATCCTCGGTAAAGAAAAAACCAGTATCAGTTTCGTTTCTGATCTGTCTTTCGTAGTAATAACCAATCACTGGTCTCTGCGTCATACTGACCACAGCCAATGACTGCCCTCTACCTAAGCACCGCCTCTGGCAGCCATCTTCAGATTTTTACCGCACGTTCATGTGTTGGGATCCTCGTGCTATTGCTCTCGAGCGTTAGTGCTATTTTTCGCGCTTTTTCACAAAAAACTTCAATTCTTTCGGTCAAAAGAGCCTCAAGCTCCACCGATCCTACATCCGATCAACGGGGACCCGTGTCGGATTCGTCTGTGCCCCTCAAGGGTGAAGATTTCGTCGAGCTACACTTCGGAGGACTCCAGAAGCTTCTCAGGCCCGGTCTCGGAGATGGCCCAGGAGAAGGGAAGCTCGACGCCCGGAAAGCTGTTCAGGGTCTGCCCTGGATGCCAGCTGCAGAACGTCTTTAAGGAAGACGAACACTCTTTCTGCCTTTACTGCCTTCATGAGGACAAAACGCACGTGGAGAAGGACTGTGCGTTTTGCGGCAACATGTCGGAACGGACCATGAAGGACCGTCATCAACGTCTCGCCAACTGGCTGGAGGGTAAGAGCCCGTCTGGCGAGAAGAAGAAGAAATCCGAGCGGTCTTCTAAGACCTTTGAGGGCGCCCCGGCGACGGGGGCCCAACATAAGGCCAAGCACCGCGAGTCCGCTGGCACCGGGAGCGCCGAACGGTCGGGCTCTACGGGCGCCAGGCAGGGCGCACCCTCCCCGGCACCATCAACCACGAGCCAACGCTCTGGGTCGGGTAAGAGGAAGGCCGAGCACCCGGCGAAGCTCCTGGAGAGGCCCCGGTCGAGCTCTAAGGCAGAGGAGGAGCGTGGCAGTGCCCCCTCCCTCAAGGATAAGGCGGTGAGCGCACCTAAGGTGGTGAAGGCCTTGATCCATCCGACCAAGCCCTCTATCGAAACGGTCGCGGCGGCCCTGGCTCAGCCTGTGGAGGCTGCGCCAGTGGTGGCGACCTCAGGGCCCAGAATCTCCCTGCCTCCTCGGAGGGAGTCTTCTTTTGTGCCCATCGATAGGACCCCCGTGAAACCCTCCGTGGGGAAGAAGGGGGGGCAGGGCGTCGTCGTAGATTCGGCCTCAACCTCAGAAGAGGAGCTGATCGAGGTCTTAAGCCACGGCCTAGGCGTGGAACAAGGCCAGCCCGTCGGAATGGACCCCGACGCGGGTGACGACGACGACATCGTCGAGGATACCGACGGGGCCCCTGCTCGCCCGTCGGATTCCCCTCTGCCAGCGCCGCGAGACAACTCGGCGGCCATTTTGTTGGCCATACAGTCCTTATGCACCGAGATAAGGACGAGGCTACCGTTACCGACGGAGGAACCTCTCCCGTCGGGGGATCCAGAACCGGGACCTTCTGGTGTTCCCCCTACCAAGAAAAGAAGGATCCATCCTCCACCTCCTTTTCAACCGTCGCGCCCCGTCCAGCCCTCCTCCCCGTCCACCCGAGGGGATGATACGGGGACTGACACGGCAGCGACGGGTACGGACGACGAGGCATACGACGAGGATTTTCCGTCGTCGCCCCCCACCAGGGCTTCTCCGCCCGACGAGATCGGATCTTTCCACTCCATGATCTCCAGGGCTTCCGAGCTTTTCCAACTCTGCCCTGAGGAGAAGAAAAAGGAAGGCTTCCTTTATCAGCGGCGCGAGGCCAAGAGGAAGACGGTCCTCGCAGTGCCCCTGCTGGACGACATTTGGGATGAGGGCCTTTCCCTCCTCAAGAACCCTTCCACTACGCCAGCTAGAAGAGACCGGTACGAGAAAAAGTACCGGGTCCCGGACACGGCCCCCCTATGCCTCCGGGCGCAGCCTACCCCGGACTCCGTCGTCTCCGCGGCAGCCAGGAAGAAAGCGGGGGGGGGTGCGGCCTCCACATCGACTTCCCCGCCGGACGGCGAGGGAAAGAAATTGGATGCTATGGGACGTAGAGTCATCTCGTCGGCAGCGACGACGATTAAAGCGGCCAACGCCTTGGCTATCGTGGCCCGCTACGACAGGGAGCTCTGGTACAAGATAGCTCCCCTGCTGGATTTTCTGCCAGACGACAAGAGGGCGGAGGCCCTTGAGATCCTCCAGGAAGGTGAAGTGGCTTCTGACCACGCCATCACCGTGGCGACGGACATCGCCGACACTGGGTTCCGCCAGCTGGGCAACGGCGTTTGCCTTCGACGTCGTGGATGGCTCAAAGCTACGGACTTTCGGCAGGACGTCCAGACCAGAGTCCTGGACATGCCCTTCGACGGGAGCAACCTGTTTGGGAAGACAGTGGACGATTCCCTTCAGGCCATCAAGGCGGATACTGAGACGGCCCGGGCCCTTGGAGTCCTGCAGCAACGACGGACGCCCTTTCGGAGCGGCGGAGGCAAGGGCGCCTCCAAAGGTTCCGGCGGCGGTTTCGCTTCCTACCGTCAAGCGGCCCGCTCGTCGTCGCAAGAGGCCTACAGAGGACGAGGCAAGTCTAGCGGACCCCGCCGTCGTCGCCAAGGAGGTCAAGGCGGCAAGGCCGCGTCCAAGCAGGATTGAACCGGCCGTGGGGTCGGGCCCCCACCGAAGCACCCCGGTGGGAGGCCGGCTGGCGGGCTTCGTCAGCGTGTGGGAGTCCATCTCCACCGACCGTTGGGTGCTGGACGCCCTGGCCCGGGGCCACGCGCTCGAGTTTCAAAGAAGGTGCCCGCGCGTCCCCCCCCGTGGCCAGGAAAGAACTTCACGTCCCTCAACTTCTCCTGGAGGTAAAGGCGATGCTCAGAAAGGGCGCCATCGAACTCGTCCCAAAGAGGCTTCGGGGCTCCGGTGTCTACTCGCGATACTTCCTCGTGAAGAAGAAGACGGGAGGATGGCGCCCCATCCTGGACCTGCGACGGCTGAACAAGTTCATCAAGGCGCAGAAGTTCCGGATGGTCACCCTCCAGCATGTCCTGGGTCAACTGGAGGAAGGAGACTTCCTATCGTCGTTGGATTTGGAGGATGCCTACTTCCACATTCCCATCCTAAAGGGGCACCGAAAATTCCTCAGGTTCGTGGTCCAAGGGCGTCATTACCAGTTCAAAGCCCTTCCCTTCGGACTACGGTCGGCACCCAGGGTATTCACCAAGTGCCTCGCACCGGTGGCGGCGCAGCTGCGCCGCGAGGGGATTCACGTCTACCCCTCCCCGTCGGAGGAGAGGACCAGGACCATCTTGGGCAAGGTGCAACGGATGTTGGTGGCCGACGCGGCCAAAGTGAGATCCATCAAGTCCCTCCTCGGGATGATGTCTTCCTGCATCTACCTCATTCCCATGTGCAGGCTCCGGATGCGCCCGTTGCAAGAATTCCTGGATGCGCGCTGGATCCAGACGACGGGCAGCTTCGAGGAAAGGATCAAGCTCGACGAGAGTTTCCGACGAGCGATACGGTGGTGGGGCACCCGCGCGCATCTGACGGCGGGCATGGACTTCCAGACCCCAGCCCACCAGGAGACTGTGACCACGGATGCCTCCCTGGAAGGGTGGGGAGCGCACACCGCAAATCTGCACGCGAGGGGACTCTGGCTCCCGACGGAGAAGTCCCTGCATATCAACGTCCTGGAGCTCCGTGCAGTGTTTTGGGCCCTCAGGTCCTTCCTTCCGTCCCTCAAGGGCAAGGTGGTGAGGATCTTCACCGACAACACCACCACCATGTTTTACATCAGGAAACAGGGCGGAACCAGGTCCCCAGCGCTGTCCAAGGAGGCGCAGGACCTGTGGCATTGGGCCGTCGCCCAAGGGATTTTTCTGGTGCCGTTTCATCTGGCAGGGATAAAAAACACCATCGCCGACTCACTCAGCAGGGAGCTGCGCTCGTGCCACGAGTGGGAACTACGGCAGGATCTGGTGGATCGCCTCTTCCGACGGTGGGGCACACCCCAGATCGACCTGTTCGCGACGGCGACGAACACCAAGTGCCGGAGGTTCGCCAGCAGGTTTCCCCAGACGAGGAGCATGGGCGATGCTTTCTCGTTCCCCTGGGAGGGCCTGTTCCTGTACGCGTTCCCTCCCTTGCCTCTGCTAATCCGGCTCGTCAACCAGCTCAAGAGGTCACGGTGCAGGATGATCCTCGTCGCACCTGCGTGGCTGAGGCAGATATGGTTCCCGGACCTTCTGGACTTGTCAGCGTCCCCGCCGATCAAGCTGCCGGCGGACGCGGATCTACTCTCCAGGGAAGGAGGCGCCATCCTCCACCACGACCCGAAGTCGCTGAACTTGCAGGCCTGGCTCCTGCAGCGCTAGAGTTTGGAGGATACGACATACCGGCCGATTGCAGAGAGGTTCTTGCAAAGGCCAGGGCGTCCTCGACTCTTAAATGCTACGGACACAAATGGAAGAGGTTCTCTGTCTGGTGCCACGCACAGAAGATTAACCCTCTACGGATTACGGCTCCCCAAGTACTGCCGTACCTGCTGACGCTGGCCAAAGCTGGTTTGGCACACGCGTCCATCAAGATTCATCTTGCTGCGATCTCCCGATACACCAGAACCACGGGGCGGACGTCCTTGTGGTCCCATCGTCTGGTGAAAGAGTTCATGAAGGGACTGTTCAGATCGTTCCCGCCGGTGAAGGCTCCGGCCCCGGCGTGGGAGCTCAACGTGGTGCTGACCAAGCTCATGGGACCTCCGTTCGAGCCTCTGCACTCGGCTCCGTTGAAGTTTCTATCGTGGAAAACAGCTTTTCTTGTGGCCATCACCTCCGCACGACGAGTGGGAGAGATCCAGGCCCTTTCCTGCAAGGCCCCGTACTTGACTTTCCACGACACGAGGGTAGTGCTCAGGACGCACCCCTCCTTCATGCCCAAGGTACCGTCGGACTTCCATCTCAACGAACCCTTGGTGTTACCTGTGTTCTTCCCGTCGCCTTCGTCGCCGGCTGAGAGGACTTTGCACTCGCTGGATGTAGCTAGAGCGCTGAAGTTCTACGTGGACCGCACGAAGGGGTTTCGGAAGACGTCACAACTCTTTGTGAACTTTGGACCTGTCAATCAGGGGAAGGCTCTCTCGAAGGCTTCCATCTCCAGATGGCTCTCCGGCTGTATCATGTACTGTCACCGGTTGGCAAACCGACCGCTGCCTGGCCGTCCGAGAGCCCATTCCACCAGAGCGATCGCAGCTACCACGGCGTTCCTATCTGGTGTGCCCCTGCTGGACATATGCAGGGCTGCTACGTGGAGGTCGACGCACACCTTCACGAAATTCTACTGCGTCGACCGGGATTCCAGGGAGGAGTCCAGGGTCGGCCAAGCAGTGCTGCGCAACCTGTTCGCCTGAGGTGAGCCTGGTGAGGAGGTAAGATGCTTAATGTTGAGTTGATGTGATGCTTAATGTTGAGCCTTTGCCACCTCCCGTGGTTGTGCATGTGTGTACTGCTATGTATTCTTTATTCATGAGCATGTGAATCCATGCCAGACCCCATGCTGGAGAAGGAACAAGTTACTTACCTGTAACTGTTGTTCTCCAGCATGGGTCTGGCATGGATTCACAAGCGAACCCTCCCGCCTACCCCTCTGCGGCTCTTCACTTGGTCATACTGCCACTTCACGTGCTTCCAAATCTGAAGATGGCTGCCAGAGGCGGTGCTTAGGTAGAGGGCAGTCATTGGCTGTGGTCAGTATGACGCAGAGACCAGTGATTGGTTATTACTACGAAAGACAGATCAGAAACGAAACTGATACTGGTTTTTTCTTTACCGAGGATTCCCAGCCTGACGACGGGGAATATTCATGAGCATGTGAATCCATGCCAGACCCATGCTGGAGAACAACAGTTACAGGTAAGTAACTTGTTCCTTCCTCTACGTCATAGCACTGAGTATGTTCGTAGTGTGGGCTGGTGTGTCTCATCCAGGTGCTTTGTGGCACTTGTGTTCTTGTCCGTTGGCTATGTCGTCATGTCATCTCGGATGATGGCGAAACTGGTGGGTGACCTCTAATCGAGTTGGTCCATATGGTTGGTCTCAGCTCCACACGAGGTCCCACCACGTGCTTTGGATGACGCACAGCTGGCCTGGGTGTGCGGGTCGTGGCCACGGTGGATCTTGACATCCGGGGCAGCAGTCAGAGTGCTGAACTCATCCCGCGGTGGATGCTTAGGTCGTGACGTCATAGACCATCGCCTGGACGGGAATCGGGGGAAGGGATCGTCCCATTTTCCCTCTTCAGTGTCTAGAGTGCTGAAGTTCTACGTGGACCGCACAAAGACTTTTCGAAAGACGTCACAACTGTTCGTGAACTTTGGCCCTGTGAACCAAGGGAAGGCCCTCTCCAAGGCTTCCATTTCCAGGTGGCTCTCCGGCTGCATCACCCATTTTCACCGGCTGTCAAACAGACCGTTGCCTCGCCGTCCGAGGCCCATCCGACCAGAGCGATCGCTGCAACTATGGCGTTCATGTCTGGTGTTCCCCTGCTGGGCATCTGCAGGGCTGCTACGTGGAGGTCGATGCACGCCTGCACGAGATTCTTACTGCATCGACCGGATTCCAGGGAGGAGTCCAGAGTCAGCCAAGCAGTGCTGCGCAACCTGTTCGCTTTAAGGTGAGCCTGATGAGGAGGTAAAAGATGCTTAATGTTGAGCCTTGCCACCTCCCGTGGTTGCATGTGTGTACTACTATGTATTCTTTATTCATGAGCATGTGAATCCATGCCAAACCCCATGCTGGAGAAAGAACAAGTTACTTACCTGTACCTGTTTTTCTCAAGCATGGGTCTGGCATGGATTCACATGCAAACCCTCCCGACTACCCCTCTGCGGCTCTTCTCTTGGTCCTACTGCGACTTTACGTGCTAGCAAATCTGAAGATGGCTGCCTTAGGAGGGGCTTAGGTAGAGGGCAGTCATTGGCTGGGGGCAGTATGACCCAGAGACCAGTGATTGGTTGTTAGGAGAAAGACCTTTCAGAAGTGAAACTGAAACTGATTTTTTTTTTCTTTACTGAGGATTCCCAGCCTGATGACTGGGAATATTCACGAGCATGTGAATCCATGCCAGACCCATGCTTGAGAACAACAGTTACAGGTAAGTAACTTGTTCTTATTTGTCACATCAGGGTGTAGGAAGTGTCTGTGTGCCATCCCAAATGGGTATCTACTGATTTAAAGAAACTGTGTATCTTGAAGTATATTTTTGTGTAACTTATATTTGCTCCCTTCTAAAGAAGGTTATTCAACTGACTGTTCAATTTAATAAAAAATTCAGGAAACCTTGAGTAAGCATTTATTTAGATACTCGTCACTGAATCTTTTTTTATAACCCTACAGCTCACATTGACCCCTCTTGGGATAAGCTTGGCTGCTCAGTCACTCTACCAACTTGTATAGTACATGCTTATACCAAAGGTTGGGTTAACTATTGCCAAGAGGACAAGGCTGGTGCAGTCTCCCACATGGTACTGCATACAATCTTGCCTAACAAAGGTGCACAGACAAAAAGCATATAACCTTATTTGGAACACCCGACAGTAGTTCTAGCGAAGTCAAAACCAGTAGTTAATTTTGAATTACTCACAGTAATACAAGTGTAGTAGACCCTAACAGTTGTAATATGACGCTCGGCAAGAAATCGTATAACTCAACTGGACAATATACTTTTCAGAATAGTGGAACACTTATTCCAGGAACAGTATAAATGTCTAACTCAGATTTAGGATAAGTTTTTCTAGGGCAGTTGGACCTTGGGGTGTAATATTCAATTAGTTGCTTTTCAGTTCACAGATTAAGGTAAGCAATAACTCTAACCTATTTTAGCATAACACGGTTCTACTGAAGATAAGTAAAACCTATATCCTCTTTTAAGGAGCTACCATCAACCTAAAAGGTAAGTATGACATAAGCAGACTTATTCTGGATAGGCTAACATCAAGTCAGGGGAAGCAAGACCCAATTGGGGACACTCATACAATTATCCAAACAGGAATAATGAAGTGAAACAAACGGCATTACTTTTGGGAAGCGAGGAAACCAATTCACAGGTGAGTAAGTTGACCTTCCATCTACTTTCTGTTAGAATGGCGAGTCCGTTTTTAAGGAAAGTAAGACTTTGGGAATACATATTTAATAATATAAAAAAGGTAGCAGGCGCCACTCTCTCGAAAGAACACGGCATGACAACCTGTTCCGTGGTTTGTAACCACTCAGAGTTCGCAGCCATGTGCTTTTTTTGCTCACTGTACCTTTCACAGATGGGAAATATTTATTTGAATATCAGTCTTTGTACCGCCCAAATGGGTAGTCAGTACCAAAATGCTATGGCAATTCCCTTCTGAACAGGAGTACCAACAGCAACAAGTTTCACTTTCCTGCCAATGTGGAATGGGACCTCCTCAGAGATTACCCTAATCTCCCTGTGCTCCTGGAAAATTTCCCTGACACTCCAGCAAAATTACCAAGAAATATTAGAACGTACATATCAAAGGGTCTCGATCAATTGCAAGGAGAGCCACCAGTCTTGGAGACTCTTTGGCAAGTGGGATAGTAGTGGACAAGGCACTGATCAATCCTGAAAACTATCTTCCCGCAGTGGCTCAAATCACCAGACTTGGTGGATGGGTATCGTAGAAAATTCCATTCTGCCCAATTAATTGTAGGGTTGGATGGATTATCTGCTTTTATTGCAGGGAGTGTCCAGCAAAATATTTATACCTGTTGCTAAAGGACCTTGAAGAAACTGGCATGGTGGGGCAAGTGCCCCCATTGCAGCTGCTGTGGTCCCTAGATCAGAAGTCCATCCGGGACAAGTTCCACATCTAATCTGTCAAAGAAGGCTAGAGTGAAACCTACAGCCACCAGAAGAGACTAAGTGAGCATCAACTCCAGGAGTTGAGCCACAGCCTACAGCAGGCTTTATGGGTTAATTTCATTAAAGGAACACAGAACGACGCTGTAGTGTCTGAACCACTTGACCTTGAACACCAAAGCTATAAAATCTTAAGGTAAAAATGAAGGGCTGGGGGAAGGGTGGGTTGTGGAGAGGAGAATCTCTCCAGGCAAGTCTGACATAGTGAATACTGTTGAGCAGGATTGCTAAAAGCGGCTGCTCGGCCCCACAGTGCTACTAAACCAGGATTGATCTCGATCATAAAGGGGACCGGGCACTGCCGACCGGTATACCCACTTCACCGCTTGAGGTAGCGTGGGCCCAAGGACAGGTTATTCTCCTCAGATGGTGTGTGAGCTGGCACAGAAGTAAGCCAAATAATGGTGCTATAACATCAAAATAACATGGTGTCAAACCCAGGTTTTTATAAATAAAATAGGCTTTTCAGTTAAACTAACAGAAATGTGCACACAACTAATAAACACACTAGATGTCCTCCCTTGCAAGGGGCAACTAAGAGAAAGCAAACTTTAGAACAAAAGGGACACTCTGGGTTTGAAGACTGGGGTTCTGAGACCAAGATTTCAGTAGCAAAATGAGATTACAGCGGTTCAGTGGACAAGACAGGGTGGCAGACCAGCAGAGAGAACTGCAGGAGATACCCTCGGACATCCCAAGCAGCAGATCGGGCGGAGTGCTCTCGTCCCAGCACCCTTCTAGGAAATGGCAGTAACCCGCAGCCAAGTGGAAGGGCCAACTTGGTATGCTTGGCCCATCAGATGAAGGGTAGCAGCAGGAGCATCCACAGGGCCTGGACCGTACCTCCTGGAGCCAAAAACAACAACATTCCAGATATGCCAAAGTACTGCACTTGGCCAGTTTGACCAAGTGAGAGTTTAAAAAATGGTAGCAATCACAAACCCCTTCAGCAGTTGCCTGACGTACTGCTTCCAAGTTGCAAAATAAACCCGCAAGAGTGGCAGGAATGAGGCAGAGCCTTGAGTACCGCTGCAAGAAGGGGCTGGCTGTAGCCCAGCCTACCAATCACAAGAGGGAGTTGGGCTGGAGGGTTGGGGGGGGTTAAGGGTCAGGCCCACTCAGCCTAGACCACCCTCACAGGGAGTGAGCTGGAGGGCCCATGTATCTACACTGGCCTAAACCAGTTTAAACCAATCAGGACTCTGAACCTGGGCTCAGAAAGAGCCCATGTGGTCCCAAATGCCCTTTTGTGTCCATTATGGCTTCCCTGAACAAAGGGAGACCTAAAATACAAAATGGCCAAAAGCAGGATATAAAAATAAAAAACACAATGGTGTAACAATAGCTATCGAAAAGGTACATTGGACTACCAATGCAGGAACATGGCTTGCACTCCTGGTGGAACCAAAACTAAAGTATAGCTGATCCCAGACTACTCACTGTTAGGCAAGATTATATGCAGTATCCTGTGGCAGACTGCACCAGCCTTGTCCTTTTGGCAACAGTTAACCCAGCCTTTGGTATAAGCATGTACTACACAGGTTGGTAGAGTAACTGAGCAGCCAGGCTCCTCTCAAGAGGGGTCAATGTGAGCTGTAGGGTTGTAACATAGATATTCACAGTGACAAATATCGAAATAAACACTTCTCCAGCATGGGGTCTGGCATGGATTCACATGCTCATGAATATTCCCCATCGTCCGGCTGGGAATCCTCTGTAAAGAAAAAAATCAGTATCAGTTTCGTTTCTGATCTGTCTTTCCTAGTAGTAACCAATCACTGATCTCTGCGTCATACTGACCACAGCCAATGACTGCCCTCTACCTAAGCCCTGCCTCTGGCAGCCATCTTCAGATTTGTACCGCACGTTCAAGTGTTGGGAGTCCTCGTGCTTAGCTCTTGAGCTTTTACTGCGTGTTTCGCGTTTTTTCAGGTGAATTTTCACATTTTTTCGGTTAATGGAGCCTCAAGCTCCACCGTTTCTACTCCCGCTAACGGCTACCCGTTGCGGGATTTTCCTACGCCCCTCAAGGGTGAAGATTTCGTCGAATCAACTTCTTGGAGGATTCCAGAAGATTCGCGTCCTACTTCGAGATGGCCCAGGATGCAAGTTCGTCACCCGGTCCCAAGCTGTTTCGCAGCTGCCCTGGATGCGGGCTGCAGAATGTGTTTAAGGAAGACGAACATTCGCAATGCCTCTACTGTCTTCATGGGGACAAGACTCATGTAGGGAAGGACTGCCAGTTCTGCAAGAACTTGTCGGAGCGGACCATGAGGGACCGTCTATCCCGTCTCGCAAGCTGGTTGGAGAAGGGCTCAACGGGTGAGAAGAAGAAGAAAGGGTCCGAGCGGGCTTCTAAGTCCTGTGCGGGCGCCCCGGCGACGGGGGCCCAACACCAGGCCAAGCGCCGCGAGTCCGCTGGCTCCAGGAGCGCCGAAAGGTCAGGCTCTTCGGTCGCCAGGCAGGGCGCACCTTCCCTGGCACCGTCAACCACGAGCCAACGCTCCGGTTCGGGGAAGAGGAAGTCCGAGAACCCGGGTAAGCTTTGGGAGAAGCCCCATCCGATCTCGGAAGAGGGGGAGCGAGGCGTCGCCCCTCCCCCGAAGGAGAGGGCCCGGGACGCACCTAAGGTGGTCAAGGCCCCTACCCAGCAGGCGAAGGCCTCTATCGAGGCTATCGTGGCGACTCTGGCCAAGCCGGCAGAGACACCGCCAGTGAGACCGCCTCCGGGACTAGTTTCCCTGCTGCCAAGGAGGGAATCCTCTTTTCAGCCCATCGTCGTGGCCGCCATGATGGAAGAAGCGAGGGGGGGCACGGTGCCCTCCTCGAGCTCGGAGTCAGCCTCGGAGGAGGAACTGACCGAGGCCGTGAGGAACCTCGAAGTCCAATTCGAGAAGGTTCGATCCCGTCAGGAAGATCCTCGGGAGATAACTGAGGAAGGCGACGATGGTGAGGAAGAGCGGCCTTCCCTTCCGGTGCAGCCGGATCCTAGGCCTCAAGATGGCTCGGCGGCCATTTTGTCTGCCATCCAGTCCTTGTGTTCTGAGATAAGGACGAGATTCCCACGGCCCAGGCCGGAGGACCCGCAACCTGGCCCGTCGGGAAGTCCTCAGAACAAACGACAGAGGACCCAACCCTCTCCTCCGCTCGCACCCGTAAGGCCTACAGTTCCCTCCTCATCCTCCCACGAGTCGGGAGATGACGGTGCGTTGGGCTCAACGACGGGTTCTGAGGGCGACGACGACGGAACAGGTCTCCCGTCGCACAGGCCTTGCCGCCCGACGAGATTTGCTCATACCACGCCATGATCGCCAGGGCGTCCGAATTGTTCCAGCTCTGCCCGGAGGAGCAGAAAAAGGAAGGTTTCCTCTATCAGCGCCGGGAGGCCAAGAGGAAGACGGTCATCGCGGTGCCCCTAATCGATGACATCTGGGAGGAGGGCCTGTCTGTTCTCAAGAACCCCTCCACGGCACCAGCCAAACGGGACCGGTACGAGAAGAAGTACCGGGTCCCCGAAACCGCTCCCCTGTGCCTCAGGGCCCAGCCAACGCCAGACTCAGTCGTTTCGGTGGCGGCGAAGAAGAAAGCGGCGGGGTCAGGAGCCTCGACGTCGACTTCCCCGCCGGACGGCGAGGGAAAGAAGTTGGACGCCATGGAGCGGCGGGTCATTTCGTCGGCGGCGACAACGATCAAAGCGGCCAACGCCCTGGCGATCGTGGCCCGTTACGACAGGGAGCTCTGGTTTAAGCTGGCCCCCATATTGGACTTCCTGCCGGACGACAAGAGGTCCGAGGCTCTGGAAATACTGCAAGAGGGCGAGGTGGCGTCGGACCACGCCATAACGGTGGCAACCGATATTGCCGATACCGGGTTCCGCCAGCTGGGCAACGGTGTTTGCCTACGACGACTGGGCTGGCTCCGGGCGACCGACTTCCGTCAGGACGTCCAGACCAGGGTGTTGGACATGCCGTTCGACGGCAGCTACTTGTTCGGTAAGGCGGTGGACGAATCCCTCCAAGCCATAAAAACGGACACGGAGACGGCCCGCGCCCTAGGAGCCCTTCAGCAACGACGGCCCTTTCGGAGCGCCGGAGGCAGACAGGGTGCCTCCAAGGGATCCAGCGGTGGCTCGTCGTCCTACCGCCAGGCGGCACGCTCCTCGTCTCAGGAGGCCTACAGGGGTCGTGGCAAGCAGGGAGCGCCTCGCCGCCGTCAGCAGGGTGGCCAGGGCGGCAAGGCCACCACCTCCAAGCAGGACTGAACCGGCCGTGATCTCGGGCCCCCACCGAAGCACCCCGGTGGGAGGCCGGCTGACGCATTTCGTCGGCGTGTGGAAGTCCATCTCCACCGACTGTTGGGTGCTGGATACCCTGGCAAGAGGACACTCTATCGAATTCCTGAAGAAGTGCCCTCACGTTCCACCTGTGGCCAGGAAGGAAAATCACGTCCCGCAACTGCTGTTGGAAGTACGGGCGATGCTCAGGAAAGGCGCCATCGAGCTTGTCCCGAAGAGGCTCCGGGGTGTACTCAAGGTACTTCCTCGTCAGGAAGAAGACGGGCGGCTGGCGCCCCATCCTGGACCTTCGTCGTTTCAACAAATACATCAGATCACAAAAGTTTAGGATGGTCACCCTCCAGCACGTACTGGGACAGCTGGAGGAAGGTGACTTTCTATCGTCGTTGGACCTGGAGGATGCATACTTCCACGTTCCCATCCTCAAAAGTCACCGAAAGTTCCTCAGGTTCGTCGTCCAGGGACGCCACTACCAATTCAGAGCACTGCCGTTCGGATTGAAGTCGGCCCCCAGGGTCTTTACCAAGTGCCTAGCACCAGTGGCGGCGCCTACAGGGGATTCACGTCTACCCCTACCTGGACGACTGGATCATCCGCTCAAGGACGAGGCAACTCGCCGTCGAACACACTGCGAGGACTGTCCAGCTACTCACAAACCTGGGATTCGCCATAAACTACCCGAAGTCCCACCTGGTGCCGTCGCAGGTGGCCCTGTTTCTGGGAGCGAAGCTCGATACAGTGAGGCGCCTGGCGGCCCCGTCGGAAGAACGGACGAAGACCATTCTAGGCAAAGTGCAGCGCCTGCTAGCCACGGACGTGGCCAGGGTGAGGTCCATCAAGTCCCTCCTGGGGATGATGTCCTCTTGCATCTACCTGGTGCACCTCTGCAGACTACGGATGCGCCATCTTCAAGAATTTCTCGACGCCCGTTGGATACAGGCGACGGGCACCTTCGAAGACAGGGTCCCCCTCAACGATGTGTTACGGCGGGCGATTCAGTGGTGGGGCGTTCAAGCACACCTCACGGCGGGCAAGGACTTTCAGACGCCGGCGTACCAGGAGACGGTGACGACGGACGCCTCCCTGGAAGGTTGGGGCGCCCACACCGGAGATCTCCACGCAAGAGGCCTCTGGCTCCCGGAGGAGAGGCTCCTGCACATCAACGTCCTGGAACTCCGAGCCGTGTTCTGGGCTCTCAAATCGTTCCTCCCGTCGCTCAAGGGCAAGGTGGTGCGGATCTTCACGGACAACACCACGACAATGTTTTACATACGGAAGCAGGGAGGCACCAGATCCCCAGCCCTATCCAAGGAGGCACAGGATCTGTGGCACTGGGCGGTCGCCTAGGGGATGTTCCTGGTTCCCTTCCACCTGACAGGAGAAAGCAACACCATCGCCGACTCGCTCTGCAGGGAGCTGCGCGTGTGTCACGAGTGGGAACTGCGCCAGGATCAGGTGGATCTACTCTTCCGACGATGGGGCAAACCCCAAATCGACCTGTTCGCAACAGCGACGAACTCGAAGTGCAAGAGGTTCGCCAGCAGGTCTCTCCAGCCGAGAAGCATGGGCGATGCGTTCTCGTTCCCCTGGGACGGCCTGTACCTGTATGCGTTCCCTCCGTTGCCGTTGCTGCTTCGACTCATCAGCCAGCTCAAGAGGTCCCGGTGCAGGATGATCCTCGTCGCACCGGCGTGGCCGAGGCAGATCTGGTTCCCGGACCTTCTGGACTTGTCAACGTCCCCTCCCATCAAGCTGTCGGCGGACGCGGACCTTCTCTCCAGAGAAGGAGGTGCCATCTTCCACCACGACCCGGCGTCGCTGAACCTGCAGGCCTGGCTCCTGCAGCGGTAGAGTTTGGGGGCTACGATACACCGGCCGATTGCAGAGAGGTTCTTGCAAAGGCCAGGGCGTCCTCGACTCTCAAATGCTACGGTCATAAGTGGAAGAGGTTCTCTATCTGGTGCCGAGCACAGAAGATCAACCCCCTACGGATTACGGCCCCTCAAGTGCTGCCGTACCTGCTATCGCTGGCAAAGGCTGGGCTAGCCCATGCCTCCATTAAGATCCATTTGGCGGCGATCTCCAGATATACCAGAACCACAGGACGGACGTCCCTGTGGTCCCATCGACTGGTAAAAGAGTTTATGAAAGGACTGTTCCGGTCGTTCCCGCCAGTGAAGGCCCCGGCCCCGGCGTGGGAACTTAACGTGGTGCTGACCAGGCTCATGGGGCCCCCATTCGAGCCGATGCACTCCGCACCTATGAAGTTTGTGTCGTGGAAGACTGCGTTCCTGGTGGCCATTACCTCCGCACGACGAGTGGGAGAGATCCAGGCCCTATCCTGCAAAGCACCGTACTTGACTGCCTCGAGGGTGGTGCTTAGGACGCACCCCTCCTTTATGCCCAAGGTGCCGTCGGACTTCCATATTAACGAGCCCTTGGTGTTACCTGTTTTCTTCCCGTCTCCTTCGTCGCCGGCCGAGAGGACTTTGCACTCGCTGGATGTGGCTAGAGCGCTGAAGTTCTACGTGGACCGCACGAAGAGTTTCCGGAGGACATCACAGCTGTTCGTGAACTTTGGACCTGTGAATCAAGGGAAGGCTCTCTCGAAGTCTGCTATTTCCAGATGGCTCTCCGGCTGCATCATGCACTGTCACCGGTTGGCTAACCGACCGCTGCCAGGCCGTCCGAGAGCCCTTTCGACCAGAGCGATCGCTGCTACTACAGCGTTCTTATCTGGTGTGCCCCTGCTGGACATCTGCAGGGCTGCTACGTGGAGGTCGACGCACACCTTCACGAGATTCTACTGCGTCGATCGGGATTGCAGGAAGGAGTCCAGGGTCGGCCAAGCAGTGCTGCGCAACCTGTTTGCTTAAGGTGAGCCTGGTGAGTGAGGTAAGAGATGCTTAATGTTGAGTTTTTTGTATTGCTTAATGTTGAGCCTTTTGCCACCCCCCGTGGTTGTGCATGTGTACTGCTATCTATTCTTATATTCATGAGCATGTGAATCCATGCCAGACCCCATGCTGGAGAACAACAGTTACAGGTAAGTAACTTGTTCCTTACACTCAAGGTTTTGCACAGTGTTTTAGAGGTTTTTGTGTAAAATGAAATCACTGTTGGGCCACAAGCTGGAAGGCTTGTGAGGGGCAAAGCCGCAAGCAACACTACACAAGGGCAACCAAGTCACGTCTCAACTGAGCTAGCAAGGCTACACAAGAGATCAGTACCCCTTAGTTTACAGTACCTTAGGTCTGAAGAAATTGGTTCCAGCTGGCTTCTGCTCCAGTATGGCAGTTCCTGTTGTTACTGGGGCTCAGTCATGGGGACAAGAGGGAGAATGTCTGGGGACTCCTGCAATACGGTTTGAAGGTCGGCGGCAGCAATGGGCAAACATCAGATCAGCGTCACTTCACGGGTTCAGCTTCTTGCGAATAGCATCACTGTGGTTCTCAGATACATTTATGGGCTTTCCTCACATCTGGGGTCGAGCACTCTGTTTAGGCGGCTCAGGCTTGGTCAGTCCTGCTTCACGGGAGTCTGGAGGATCTTCCTGTAGCTCAGGTCCAACTTAAAGACGAGAAACTCGATTCTGGTGTTACTCTCCCTGGCAATCAGTTCCTGCAGCAGCAGTGGAAGCACAGCCAGCTCCAATAGGATGTCCAGATGAGTTCGTCTTGGGGTCGATTTGTCCCACCAACCGAAGGAGAGTAGTCCTTCGCAGGGCTTCTCTAGTCCAGGCGAATTTGGAGCTTCAGCACTGCAGCAGGGCTTCACCGGGCAAACCAACGGTCCAGGAGTTGCAGCAGACGTGTCTTCCAAGTTCTTTTTCGGATTCCTTCATCCAGTGCTCAACTCTGCCTTCGAAGCAAAAGACCTTGCCTTTTATGCAGGTTTCTCCCATTCATTCGCAGCCTAGCTGTCATTCACACAGCAGGGTGGCTGTTCTCAAAGGACCGACAGCCCATCACCTTTTGGGTGTATTCCTTTAACCAGGGGGAATAAGCACATGGAGTTTTGGGCACATCCCTCACTTCCTGCCCTGCCAGATACCCTGGAGCCAGAGGCGTGCTTCAGCAGTAAAACCTGACAAAGACGAAACGAACAAAGGGACCAAACCGGGTTTGGCTTACAGGGTAAATCTCAAGATGGACCGTTCCAACAAGAAATGGCGAAAAAAAGATGACCGGGGCCATTTTGACAAAATGGGCACCCATGGGTGCTTTAGTGCAGCTGCAATTGCAGCCTGCAGTAGAAACACAGAATGGTAGGAAAAAGTAAACCACTGCCACCAGCCATTAATTGTAGAAAGGGTAACATAAAAAGTTACATGAGAAACTAGACAAAGGGGATACTCCGTAGCCCCTCCAGCACCCTATTGTGAGATAGTGTGCTATGTCTAGCAAACTTACAAATGTAAGTAGTCCATTTCACTTCACTGCTCTTGGAAACGGTAGTTTATCCAAGAGAAGGTATTTAAACCTTTGCGAAATCTGAAAGACTTCCGTGTGCCACTCCACTGTAGGTACTGTTTGTTACAATGTAAAAATATGATGCCTATGGAGTTTGTCTGGCTCCAAACTAACACAATACAAATCAATGAAAAAATACATGAGAGAGTGGAGAAAAAGGTCTCACTCTCTCCAGGATTAAATTAAAATTCCTACAGTCCAGCAAAAAGAGCTGGGGGTCTTTAAGGTAGAGGGAATAAGCACATTTCTGAGAATTCTCCCCAACACTCCCTAAAACCAAAGTAGGGTGATATAATCACACTTGAGCAAGAATGGGGTAACCCAGACGCCCTGAGTGATAGGGGCCACCCAATACCATTCCCTTAATGAAACTAATACATGTTTTGTAACACGCTCAATACCCAAGACCAGTCTTTAAGCGTGGTACTGGGATTCAAACCTGCGTTGCGCTGCGTTATCTTCTTGCTTCCAAGACCAACACGTTGTCCCTGAGCTATCCTGCTGGTCAAGTGGTCTGTAATGGCAAGTGGGTTTGGAAGAAAGCCTCCTGCCCACCAAAAATGAGTGATCCATGGATCCAGATCCAGGCTCTATATCCAAGAACCCAGCCAATTGTCACACATGCTACATTAAAACTTTAGGGCGGTGGCTGTCCTTTCAGGACAGCCAGTATCAGTTGGGATGGGTTCCAGGCATGCCTGAAGACAAAGGGCTGCAGTGTTTCGGACTCCTCCCTTGTTTCCGGTCTTCAGACAATCTGGCGCCTCAGCAGCTGCGCAAAGGTTTCCCGCCAAAGACAAAAATCAAACCAGGACCACCTCCTCCCAGGACAGCAGAAGGACCTAGAAAGGACAAGCACACTAAAAATGGTGAAACGAAGAAAGAAGCCACCATTCTAGATGGTTTGACAGCTTGCAAGTAAAAATCACACAAGTCGGTAGAACACGTCCACTGCCACCAGCCATACATGTGAGCTTGTCACTGTAACAGAAATGCTACAGGAGCAGTGAGATGGTGGTAACGGAGTAACCCCTACCCAGCACTACATATAAGGTGGGGTGTGCTGGACTGACCATATCAAATGTAGAGAGGATACAAATATCTCTCTGCCCATGGGAACTTGTGTTCTGCAAGGTAACTAAGTAGCTGTAACAAATGTTACAGCAACAGTGAGAAAAGGGATACTATAAATGTCCTCAGTACTCTACGTAATGTGGTGGGTGCTGATCTTACAATGGGCATTGTAGAAAGGATAAAAAGTATCCTTCTACCCCTGGGAACAATAGTTCACAGAAGGAACACAAGAGGGGGAAAAAGGGGAGCCCAAGGGGCACCCCAGCAACACTGCATAGGAAGTGCTGTGTGCTGCAATAGGGAAATGCAGATGCCCAAAACGTTTCAGGAAAGTAGAATTCCAAATAAAGTATGGATAGTCATAAAAAGGACACCCTTAAAGAGTGCAAGATGAGGGAGATTTAGCATAACTATGAAAACCGGACCGGCAAAAGGGGAAGTGACCATGGCCGATCAGAAGAAGACAGTCACCATCAATGTAGTATTTCATTGATGAAGGTTATGGGGGGGCCTTCTGCACTCATATTGTTGTACAGGATGCAAATATACACTACACCTTTAACAGGTTTAAACTGTTCATTTTCATTTTTGTTTGCAAAGGTGTTGCTTAAAGTTTGCTGAGAACATTGCCTGAGTCATTCAAACAATTCATAGGTCAACAAGTGTCTCGTGCCAGGAAAAACAATATTATGAGATTTACGAATTACAACTTGTGGTGCATCCGAGCGCTGTTCATAGGAGGATGCACTTGGGGGGATTACGAGCAGGTGTGCAGGGTGGCAGAGGAGCTGGGATGGGTGAGAGAAAGGGAAACTGGGGAGCTCTAGCGAGATTTAGGGTTATGGGAGCAGTCTGTAAGATGTTGGTTGGTTCTTCAAGGCTTTCCTGGGGCATAGGATGAGGGCAGCCTTATCAATGGGTAGAGTTTGTAATTTAGATTTGCGTTACGCTGTATACTAGCTCCTTGGCACTCAGTGTTTGCTCCTGCTCACTGGTGAATGCCAGATAGCCAGGAGCAGCTTTCAGCTCCTGCTAATCCAACCTATGTTTTGAACCCGAGTGAAAAAGTTGCCAAGCAAAAAGTCCAAAATGCTGCTGAAGTCAACCAAAATATAGTGCTCCTAGGGTAATTGTTTGCGTTACAGTGGGTTTAGTAGGCTTGCGGTTGCCTTGTTTAGGGTTAGGATAGGTGTTGGGGTTAGAGTATTGTTCTCCAGCATGGGGTCTGGCATGGATTCACATGCTCATGAATATTCCCCGTCGTCAGGCTGGGAATCCTCGGTAAAGAAAAAACCAGTATCAGTTTCGTTTCTGATCTGTCTTTCGTAGTAATAACCAATCACTGGTCTCTGTGTCATACTGACCACAGCCAATGACTGCCCTCTACCTAAGCACCGCCTCTGGCAGCCATCTTCAGATTTTTACCGCACGTTCATGTGTTGGGATCCTCGTGCTATTGCTCTCGAGCGTTAGTGCTATTTTTTCACGTTTTTTCTCAAAAACTTCGTTTTTTCGGTCAAAAGAGCCTCAAGCTCCACCGACTCTCCATCCGATCAACGGGGACCCGTGTCGGATTCGTCTGCGCCCCTCAAGGGTGAAGATTTCGTCGAGCTACCCTTTTGGAGGACTCCAGAAGCTTCTCAGGCCCGGACATGGCCCAGGAGAAGGGAAGCTCGACGCCCGGAAAGCTGTTCAGGATCTGCCCTGGATGCCAGCTGCAGAACGTCTTTAAGGAGGACGAACACTCCTTTTGTCTCTACTGCTTACATGAGGACAAGACGCACGTGGAGAAGGACTGTGCGTTTTGCGGCAATATGTCGGAGCGGACCATGAAGGACCGCCATCAACGTCTCGCCAACTGGCTGGAAGGGAAGAGCCCGTCAGGCGAGAAGAAGAGGAAGAAATCCGAGCGGTCTTCTAAGACCTTTGAGGACGCCCCGGCGACGGGGGTCCAACACAAGGCCAAGCACCGCGAGTCCGCTGGCACCGGGAGCTCCGAACGGTCGGGCTCTACGGGCGCCAGGCAGGGCGCACCCTCCCCGGCACCATCAGCCACGAGCCAACGCTCTGGGTCGGGTAAGAGGAAGGGCGAGCACCCGGCGAAGCTCCTGGAGAGGCCCCGGTCGAGCTCGAAGGCCCCATCGGAGGGGGAGCGAGGCAGTGTCCCCCCCCCTCAAGGATAAGGCAGTGAGCGCACCTAAGGTGGTGAAGGCCTTAATCCATCCGGCCAAGCCCTCTATCGATACTGTCGCGGCGGCCCTGGCTCAGCCTGTGGAGGCTACACCAGTGGTGGCGACCTCGGGGCTCAGAGTCTCCCTGCCACCTCGGAGGGAGTCCTCTTTTGTGCCCATCGATAGGACCCCCGTGAAATCCCCGGCGGGGAAGAAAAAGGGGGGGCAGGGCGTCGTCGTAGATTCGGCCTCAACCTCGGAGGAAGAGCTGATCGAGGTCTTAAGCCACGGCCTTGGCGTGGAAGAAGACCGGCCCGTCGGGATAGATCCCGACGCAGGTGACGACGACATCGTCGAGGGTGCCGACGGGGCCCCTGATCGCCCGTCGGATTCCCCTCTGCCAGCGCCGCAAGACAACTCGGTGGCCATTTTGTTGGCTATACAGTCCTTATGTTCAGAGATAAGGACGAGACTACCGTTGCCGATGGAGGAACCTCTCCCGTCGGGGGATCCTGAACCGGGACCTTCTGGTGCTCCCCCGCCCAAGAAAAGAAGGATTCACCCTCCACCTCCTTTTCAGCCGTCGCACCCCGTCCAGCCCTTCTCCCCGTCCACCCGAGGGGATGATACGGGGACTGACACGGCAGCGACGGGTACGGACGATGAGGTATACGACGAGGATCTACCGTCGTCACCTCCCACCAGGGCTTCTCCGCCCGACGAGATTGGATCGTTCCACTCCATGATCGCCAGGGCATCCGAGCTTTTCCAACTCTGCCCTGAGGAGAAGAAAAAGGAAGGATTCCTTTATCAACGGCGCGAGGCCAAGAGGAAGACGGTCCTCGCGGTGCCTCTACTGGACGACATTTGGGATGAGGGCCTCGCCCTCCTCAAGAACCCTTCCACGACGCCAGCTAGAAGAGACCGGTACGAGAAGAAGTACCGGGTCCCGGACGCGGCCCCCCTGTGCCTCCGGGCGCAGCCTACCCCGGACTCTGCGTCTCCGCGGCGGCCAGGAAGAAAGCGGGCGGGGGGTGCGGCCTCCACATCGACTTCCCCACTGGACGGCGAGGGAAAGAATTTGGACGCTATGGGACGCAGGGTCATCTCGTCTGCAGCGACGACGATTAAAGCGGCCAACGCCTTGGCTATCGTGGCCCGCTACGACAGGGAGCTATGGTACAAACTGGCTCCCCTGCTGGACTTCCTACTGGACGACAAGAGGGCGGATGCCCTGGAGATCCTACAGGAAGGTGAGGTGGCGTCGGACCACGCCATCACTATTGCGACGGACATCGCCGACACTGGGTTTCGACAGTTGGGCAACGGCGTGTGCCTTAGGCGGCGTGGATGGCTCAAGGCTACGGACTTCCGTCAAGACGTACAGACCAGAGTCCTGGACATGCCGTTCGATGGGAACAACCTGTTTGGGAAAACAGTGGACGATTCCCTTCAGGCCATTAAAGCGGACACTGAGACGGCCCGGGCCCTTGGGGTTCTGCAGCAACGACGGACGCCCTTTCGGAGCAGCGGAGGCAAGGGCGCCTCCAAAGGTTCCGGCGGCGGTTTCTCCACCTACCGTCAAGCGGCCCGCTCGTCGTCTCAGGAGGCCTACAGAGGACGAGGCAAGTCTGGCGGACCCCGCCGTCGTCGCCAAGGAGGTCAAGGCGGCAAAGCCTCGTCGAAACAGGATTGAACCGGCCGTGGGGTCGGGCCCCCACCGAAGCACCCCGGTGGGAGGCCGGCTGGCGAGCTTCGTCAGCGTGTGGGAGTCAATCTCCACCGACCGTTGGGTGCTGGACGCCTTAGCCCGGGGCCACGCGCTCGAGTTTCAAAGAAGGTGCCCGCGCGTCCCCCCCGTGGCCAGGAAAGAGTTTCACGTCCCTCAGCTTCTCCTGGAGGTAAAGGAGATGCTCAGGAAGGGCGCCATCGAACCTGTCAAAAGAGACTTCGGGGCTCCGGAGTTTACTCGAGATACTTCCTCGTGAAGAAGAAGACGGGAGGATGGCGCCCCATCCTAGACCTGCGACATCTGAACATGTTCATCAAGGCGCAGAAGTTCCAGATGGTCACCCTCCAGCACGTCCTGGGGCAGCTGGAGGAAGGAGACTTCCTGTCGTCGTTGGATTTGGAGGATGCCTACTTCCATATTCCCATCCTAAAGGGGCACCGAAAATTCCTCAGGTTTGTGGTCCAAGGGCGTCACTACCAGTTCAAAGCCCTCCCCTTCGGACTACGGTCGGCACCCAGGGTATTCACCAAGTGCCTTGCACCGGTGGCGGCGCAGCTGCGCCGCGAGGGGATCCACGTCTACCCCTACCTGGACGACTGGCTCATCCGAGCCAAGACGGAGCTCGCCGTGGAGCACACGGCAAGGACCATCCAACTTCTCACGGACCTGGGATTCTCCGTGAACTACGCCAAGTCCCACCTGGTACCCGCGCAAAACGCACTGTTTCTGGGAGCGAAGCTCGACAGTGTCCCTTCTGGCCTCCCCGTCGGAGGAAAGGACCAGGTCCATCCTGGGCAAGGTACAGCGGATGTTGGTTTCCGACGCGGCCAAGGTGAGGTCCATCAAGTCCCTCCTCGGAATGATGTCTTCTTGCATCTACCTCATTCCCATGTGCAGGCTCCGGATGCGCCCGTTGCAGGAGTTCCTGGACGCGCGCTGGATCCAAACGACGGGCGGCTTCGAGGAGAGGATCACACTCGACGAGAGTTTCCGCCGAGCAGTCCGGTGGTGGGGCAACCGCGCGCATCTGACGGCGGGCATGGACTTCCAGACCCCAGACCACCAGGAGACAGTGACCACGGATGCCTCCCTGGAAGGGTGGGGAGCGCACACCGAAAATCTGCACGCGAGAGGCCTTTGGCTCCCGACGGAGAAGTCCCTCCATATCAACGTCCTGGAGCTCCGTGCAGTGTTCTGGGCCCTCAGGTCCTTCCTTCCGTCCCTCAAGGGCAAGGTGGTGAGGATCTTCACCGACAACACCACCACCATGTTTTACATCAGGAAACAGGGTGGAACCAGGTCCCCAGCGCTGTCCAAGGAGGCGCAGGACCTGTGGCATTGGGCCGTCGCCCAAAGGATGTTTCTGGTGCTGTTTCATCTGGCAGGGATAAAAAACACCATCGCCGACTCACTCAGCAGGGAGCTGCGCTCGTGCCACGAGTGGGAACTACGGCAGGATCTAGTAGATCGCCTCTTCCGACGGTGGGGCACACCCCAGATCGACCTGTTCGCGACGGCGACGAACTCCAAGTGCCGGAGGTTCGCCAGCAGGTTTCCCCAGGCGAGGAGCATGGGCGATGCTTTCTCGTTCCCCTGGGAGGGCCTGTTCCTCTACGCGTTCCCTCCTTTGCCACTGCTAATCCGGCTCGTCAACCAGCTCAAGAGGTCACGGTGCAGGATGATCCTCGTCGCACCTGCGTGGCCGAGGCAGATATGGTTCCCGGACCTTCTGGACTTGTCAGCGTCCCCGCCAATCAAGCTGCCGGTGGACGCGGATCTACTCTCCAGGGAAGGAGGCGCCATCCTCCACCACGACCCGAAATCGCTGAACTGGCAGGCCTGGCTCCTGCAGCGCTAGAGTTTGGAGGATACGACATACCGGCCGACTGCAGAGAGGTTCTTGCAAAGGCCAGGGCGTCCTCGACTCTTAAATGCTACGGACACAAATGGAAGAGGTTCTCTGTCTGGTGCCACGCACAGAAGATTAACCCTCTACGGATTATGGCTCCCCAGGTACTGCCGTACCTGCTGACGCTGGCCAAAGCTGGACTGGCACACGCGTCCATCAAGATTCATCTTGCTGCGATCTCCCGATACACCAGAACCACGGGCCGGACGTCCTTGTGGTCTCATCGTCTGGTGAAAGAGTTCATGAAGGGACTGTTCAGATCGTTCCCGCCGGTGAAGGCTCCGGCCCCGGCGTGGGAGCTCAACGTGGTGCTGACCAAGCTCATGGGACCTCCTTTCGAGCCTCTGCACTCGGCCCCGTTGAAGTTTCTGTCGTGGAAAACAGCGTTTCTTGTGGCCATCACCTCCGCACGACGGGTGGGAGAGATCCAGGCCCTTTCATGCAAGGCCCCGTACTTGACTTTTCACGACACGAGGGTAGTGCTCAGGACGCACCCCTCCTTCATGCCCAAGGTACCGTCGGACTTCCATCTCAACGAACCCTTGGTGTTGCCTGTGTTCTTCCCGTCGCCTTCGTCGCCGGCTGAGAGGACTTTGCACTCGCTGGATGTGGCTAGAGCGCTGAAGTTCTACGTGGACCGCACGAAGTGTTTTCGGAAGACGTCACAACTCTTTGTGAACTTTGGACCTGTCAATCAGGGGAAGGCTCTCTCGAAGGCTTCCATTTCCAGATGGCTCTCCGGCTGTATCATGTACTGTCATCGGTTGGCAAACCGACCGCTGCCTGGCCGTCCGAGAGCCCATTCCACCAGAGCGATCGCAGCTACCACGGCATTCCTTTCTGGTGTGCCCCTGCTGGACATATGCAGGGCTGCTACGTGGAGGTCGACGCACACCTTCACGAAATTCTACTGCGTCGATCGGGATTCCAGGGAGGAGTCCAGGGTCGGCCAAGCAGTGCTGCGCAACCTGTTCGCCTGAGGTGAGCCTGGTGAGGAGGTAAGATGCTTAATGTTGAGTTTGATGTACTGCTTAATGTTGAGCCTTTGCCACCTCCCGTGGTTGTGCATGTGTGTACTGCTATGTATTCTTTATTCATGAGCATGTGAATCCATGCCAGACCCCATGCTGGAGAAGGAACAAGTTACTTACCTGTAACTGTTGTTCTCCAGCATGGGTCTGGCATGGATTCACATGCGAACCCTCCCGCCTACCCCTCTGCGGCTCTTCACTTGGTCATACTGCCACTTCACGTGCTTCCAAATCTGAAGATGGCTGCCAGAGGCGGTGCTTAGGTAGAGGGCAGTCATTGGCTGTGGTCAGTATGACGCAGAGACCAGTGATTGGTTATTACTACGAAAGACAGATCAGAAACGAAACTGATACTGGTTTTTTCTTTACCGAGGATTCCCAGCCTGACGACGGGGAATATTCATGAGCATGTGAATCCATGCCAGACCCATGCTGGAGAACAACAGTTACAGGTAAGTAACTTGTTCCTTGGGACTTGGTTAGTGGTTAGGGTAGATTAGGTGTTGGGATAAGTGTTAGGATATGAGGTTGGGTAAGTGTCAAAGGAATGGATAGGGAGGTAGGAGAGGACTGGTGATGTTGGCGTAGCATAGTTAGGATCAAGCTAGTGGCTAGGGGAAAGTAAGCATTAGGTTAAGTGGTAGAGTTTCAATTGGGGTGAGACTAGGGTTAGTATTCAAGCAAGATTTTGGGTCAGGGCAAAGGCTATGTATGGCTAGCTGTAATGGGTTTGAAGATACCTTCAGTGTTCATTTTTTATGTTGCATTCAGTAATTAAAAATAAAATACCTTGGCGCGCTGAAGGGTTGTGTGTTCGGTGAGTTCAGGGTAGGATAAGGGGTGTAATTAGAGTTGTGAGAAGGTTTAGGAATGGAGGTAGGGTGATTGTGGAGGTTTTGTTAGGTTTGGGTCATATTTAGGGTTGCAGCCTTGTACTTGTGTGTATTTAAAAATAGCTTTTTTGGCAACCATATTACTGTCCGCATTTTCACACTTTGCATTGCTTGTATTGAATGACTACATATTTGACAACGACTTTTTGGTGACTATTTTCACCTGACAAAATTTTTCTGGGGACATTTTCACATAGAAACCACCCTTTCCATCACTGCTCTAAAATTATTTGTTTTTTTTTTAAATGTCCTGGTACACTGGAAGGACTACAAGCACTTGCCACCTGCCTTGAGAAAAGGACAGATACAACAACTACTCCAACCAACTTCCTCCTGGAGTGTATTCGCATAGCCATGGGAGAACTTTTTTCTGTTCGGACAACAGATGTATCAGCAAATCAAAGGCGTAAGCATGGGTGCAACATTCGCACCGGACGTGGCGAACCTCTACATGGCCCAATATGAAGACTACAACATCTACCACGAAAACAACCCCTACAGGGCGCACATCAAGATCTGGCGTCGCTACATTGACTACGTACTTTTGATCTGGCAAGGCAGCAAGGATTTACTACTGGACTTCCATCGCTGGCTCAATTAGCAAAATACCCACATCAAGTTCACCATGGATTGGGATTTTCAAGCCATCAATTTCCTCGACTTGCACATCTACTGCTCCGGGGACCATTTGAAAACCGAACTTTTCAGGAAACCGACTGACAGGAACAGTCTTCTTTATTTTTCCAGCTACCACCCCCAAGGGTTGAAATACAATCTCCCCTATGGACAATTCCTCCGCATCCGCAGGAATTGCATGGACAAAGAAATTCGAACTAAATGCCAAACCACTTCAGACATGTCTAGGACAGAGAGGCTACCCAAAGAAATCCATCAGGATGGCCAAAAAAAGAGCGGCTAACACCGACCGCTCCATTTGTCTCACCACAAAAAAAAAGACCCCATCGACAGGACCGTCTGTTTCACTACGTTCAACCCAGTGAGCAACCTCATCAAGACCACAATTAATAAACACTGGCCCCCGATCAAAAACAAGGGGAGCCTAGCAAAAAAAAAAACAATGTTCGCATTCAGAAAGAACAAAAACCTTAAAGCTACTTTGGTCCATACCTTTTTGGAACCCAAAAAGACACAAGCAAACTTGTGGAACCTTCCACCAGTGGTTGGACATTTCAGCTGACATGCCGCTACACTACAAACAGCATAACCTTCACCTATAAGGATTTCACCTGGAACATGAATAACCACTCCAATTATAAAAGCAAATATGTGGTCTACACCATAAAATGCCTGTGCAACCTGATTTACATCGGCAAAAACCATCAAACCCGTCAAATAGAGGATCAATGAACACAGATCCTGCATCAGAAATCAAGTACAAGACAAACCCTTGGTCGAACATTTCAGCCAGAAGGGTCACACACACACAAACAATTTACCTGGACTGTCTTACAACTACAGCCACAGCGACGTGGAGGTGACATCAATTTGGCCCTCATCAAACTAGAACAAAAATGGGTCCACAGACTCGATTCAGTCCGCAATGGTCTTAACATCACTGTGGAGTGGAAACACTTCTGGGAGTAACTCCCATCCACCCAAGCGACCCACACCATAGAGACATGCAAGCCCCCAACACTGGGGGACGATGCACCATCATCTTTGGGTCCCGGTTCATGTATAGGTAGCCCCCTGTGATGTGAACCAAGCATGAACTCTTGTGCAACCATCACCTGGCTAGACACTACCAGTTTACACACCCAATTTGTCCGTGCCGGTTGTTTTTGGGCTGACTCTGTCCCAACACCCAAAAAAAACCCCAATGTAATCAGGATACAAATGTTTGTGGTACACCCATTGTTTTTAAATCACAGATGGTCCAATGCACGAAAATCCTGTGTTTGTATTCAGTCATAAAAAGTGTATGCACTCCGTACTGTGGCGGGTCAGCATGTCAAACCAATACATACTTATGTATGAAGACCATTTGTATGCGAGAAACACATCCGTGTGCAACTGCTTTCCATTTATCATTGTCAGTTGCACCCAACCACATGCATGGATGACCAAACGTGTCCTAATGTTTAACCATCACCTGTGCATCCCTTTTTCACTCACTGGACCACAAGTCCCATGATTATCCGGGCCCAGTGTAGTCCGTGCATCGCAGGGGTGGCTTATTTGACTTTGGACGTGCCGTTTGTTTTGGGCTGACTCTGTCTCAAAACCCAATGTTAATCAGGATACAATTGTCTTCGAACCATTCATTGCTTTGAAAATCACACATGGTCCGATGCACGAAAATATAGTGTCTCTATTTAATCATAAAAAAATGCATGCATTCCTGTTGTGGCGGGCCAGCATGTTGAACCGATACAGACTCATGTATTAAAACCGTTGGTATGCAAGAAATACGTCAGTTTGCTACTATGTCCATTGGACCACATGTCCCATGATCAACCGGGCACAGTGTAGTCTGTTCCTCCCAGGGGCGGCGTCTTTCACTTTCACCCCTCTACTCGTCCCTGATTGGGTGACTTCGACACATCACGTGGACTATGGGAATTGGCCAGGGTACACTCCTCTGTTTGACCCCGCATCCCCATTGGCTCCACCTCACCGAAGGGCTGGCTCTTTACTACGGATCACAACCGAAGCCACACAGCAACCATTCCATGCTGTGGACCCCGCCGTGACTCCTGCACCCTCCGGCTTGCGGTAAGTTTTAGCCTGTAGACCTCTGCCCACACGTGCTTGTCCCTAGCAGCACGCGTTCCAAAATGGTCTCTCAATTATGCACCACACAGCTCCTCTAAGCAGGCTGTTGCATTATTTGCCACTCTGCCACCACCAGCTTAAAACCTATAGGCACGCACCGTTTTCTCAATCTGTGACCATTCTCCATCACTCAGCCCACGCTCAGGAAACAAATACAGAGAACCAACCATTCTGATGCCAACCACTGTATATTAGACACATCACCATCAGCTTATCTCCTGGCACTCGTGCCGCACGGAGCTCCATCAATGACAACCGCTCACAGCAGGTACTATTGAGACCATCCAGTTGGGTGGTCTCACATCTCGTGTTTCTATGGGCACCCCCAACCGGCGCTTTCAGCCGTCTGAGATGTCGCTCCACGACATGCACCACGTTGCGTCACGACACCTTGTACAATTACAAGCACCTACCACCAAGTCCGCTCGTTTAATGGGTGAACGGACCCATCGTGGTTTTTTCCCATTCAGCAACTGGAACCATCACCTAAGATTTTTCCAATGTTTCGGACCGCAAAGATCCCTTACGGTCCACATTCTCTCCTAGATCAGGGACCTTCACAGGCCCTTTTTTCCAGCCCCCGGGACCCTGAGACCAATTGAGCCATCAGGAACCCACGGCCAACTCGAAGTGCATTTCGCACCCACAATCCAGTAACCACTCAAGGATTGTCTACAGCACCCCACTGCTATTTCAGCAGCAGGTAAGCTGTATATTGATACACTATGTGATGTATCGCCATGGCACCACTAAGCCTCATTTATTTAATTCAAAAAATTATTCAACAAGTTCCCGAGATCCTTACAGCCTTTATCTCACCCACAGATATTACAGACAGCACCGCATCCGGTGTCAATCCTGATGAAGGCCAACACACAGACAGGCTTCAATCAAGCCCTACATGGCCGAAACACCCCAGTGTCTATCCCCTGTGACACAACTATACAAAGCCCCCTTTGTGTATGTTCTGTAGATATTGTTGTGTACATCCTGTGTTAACTACACCCTGGACTATTTTCCGTCCCGGGTGCACTTCATTCAACTGTAGGTCTATCCTACCATCATATGCGATTGTGCCCTTATTTGGAGTCTTTACCTCTACAATATAGATGTTGATACTTACCTTGTATTTCCACTATATATAATCACACCTGTCCGTTGTCACTCACTTTCGTGCTTATCGAGTTCTGTAAAATAATTGAGAATTCACCCAAAAATTCTGTTTCTTGAAATAAATGTCTATGTTCAGAACCACACACCTGCTTATAGGAACTCTCATCCTGATTATTTTTATATTTATATACTGGTACCCTAGTATACATTTTGGGTATACGCTGGTGACAGTTGTTCATGTGCTAAATTTGTCCTCGACTCGCTTTGGCTTGCCTCGAACTAGACCCACGTCTACAGGATCCTCTTTTTTTTCCCCCTGTGTGGTTCCCGAATATTGTGTTTGTTTATTTTTCTAGCTGAAAACAAAACACGCGATCACAAACTAGACAAATAAAGATTCTATTGCCAGAGGCAGTGAAATGCAATCCCTGTAGAGGGGACCTTTTCTAATTCAATTGATCACTGCAGGTTAGTCCGATTCCTAGAAGAGAAAAAAGCATCCACACGGCTGTTAATGTCTGGAGGGGAAATGTTTATCTGGTGTTAAACAAAAGCATTGCTTTTCCTGGAACCTAACCTCTGAAATTCTCTTTCACACATACTATTTTACACACACATGGGCCTTTTTAAAGTTAATTACATATCCAAACAGATCAATCGTTACCGATAAACAGTTTCTATTTTCAAGTGTCCCTTGAAATAGTTTGTTGTCGTAACTTGAAATTCTCTGAATCTTTAAAGGACACATTAAGCACTTCAAAGCAAAGGACAATGACGTCTACACCCCTTAATAACGTGTGTGTGTGTCGTCTACATCCTACCTCAATGTGTTTTAGCCGAAAGGTTATTTGTTAAAACCACGAAAGGCTACAGGAAATCTACTAATTATACATGCCATGTACACATGCCATACCCTCGTGGTCATCAACACTCGTCATAGTTGACGAATGGAAAGTGGAGGAGTTGTTTAAAGGCACATGTTGCCACATCTATGGACTAATGGCCCTTTACTCAGAAAACACTGCCTACTTAGCTTATTTTCTGTTTGTGCAATACCTTAAGGCATTTGACTGTGCCCCTACCCCTACAGCTTTTTATTCCTTCCGTACCCCCCCTCCCCGCCTCCAAGTTTCCTTCTACACCTATATGCAGGGTCTGATTTGACTCAGAGCTCACAGCTATTTAGCTCCTTGATCGGGACTAGAAGAGCCTTGTTAGCTTGACAACAGTTGCTACCACGTGTTACTTTTACCTCCCCAAGCCAAATGGTGCAACATAAACATACCGATCTGACATTAAGTCTGTCTCTCTGCATAAAAGGTACATTGGTAAAGCTCTAGAAGGCAAGCAATAATGCATGGTCCTATGTACTGGACACACATTTCTGATTTCTTCTCATTGAGAAGTTAGATGTGTTGCCTGCTATGTATTGGGGCCATATTCTGCAGCTGAGAGAGAGTGAGCAACGTCACATCACAGAAAGGAGGCGTCATCCGAGATACAAGTGTGGCAGTGAAGAGAAGTAACCGAGATTAATGTAGTAACGGATGTAGTGGCGGAGTTCTGATGTATCGCAAAGGTAGGTAAAGACTTCATGAGGTGTAGCAGCAAGATCCACGAACTGACAAAAATGTAAAAACAAAAGGCAAAGCAATTTAAAAATTAAAGGCAAAAGTGAAGCCATGTAAAGCATCATGGCCAAAGAATGATGGTTCAACCGAAACCGGGTGCAATAGTGTCCAAGGCAGAGCAACGCAGCAACCGAAAGAGGGATTCAAGATGCGCATTTGTGGGTGTGTTTGAGGAAAAAAAACAAGTTCCATTGCCTTTTCAGGCAGTCTATTTGTGAAACTGCTTATGGGTCAGGATGAGAGAACTCCTGGATAAGAGGACAATCCTGCCACCCAAGGGTGGCTTCCAGCTCCTGGGTCACTAATTCCCATTTCAGTCCTATATTTGCAATTATGCATGGGCTCCCCTCCCCACCCCCCTTTTTTTTTAGTTTTAATAGATATCGGTAAACCACAAGGTTTTTTGTGAGAGATGTGGCCCTGCCATGAATTGGACACACTCTGCTTTAAGCCCTTTAAGGCTGTGGAAGGCATAGACTGACACAGGTGCCATGCCTTTCGGCAAAGACTTTTTTATTTATACTAAAAGAAAAAAGGAAACCTAACTATTCCTAACTCAAGCGTGGTTGCCCTGCCTCAACTGAACTAAGGAGCTGTCAGACTGTAACTAAAAAGACCACCGCCCGTGTCCAAATCCTACTTCTATCCCTTACACTTATAAATTAACTAAACTGGATCAGTCTCTTCTAAGTTCAGAAGAATGACTCACTTCTTCTGGACAAACACAATTAGGGTAATGTCTCCCTTCCCCTGGCCTTTCTCAGGCTTATATTTACACAGTTCCAAAAAGTAGGGGGAATGTCTTCCTTACTTTAGTCTTTCTCACGCCCGTGGTGAGCCCCTCCAGTTACTCACTTGGGCAGACCTGGTATTCTACTTTACCAGGTACTGTGACAAAGAGGGCTTGTTGGAGGACCTTGTGCTCATGCACGGTTGCGTCCTTGACCCTTGGGTATTCTTGACTGATTCTTCCCAGTATCCCTGGTTCACTCCCTTGCCATCAATACTGTCTCTGTATACTTGACCTGTTCTTCACATTATCCCTGGTATACTCCACTGCCGGGAATACTGTCTCTCCTCCAGAGGGTCATTGACCCTGTTGTTCCATTTTCTTGTCCTTGGGTCCCAGACCCCTTCACATTGGTTTCTTTCTATGGTCTCACACACTTTCACATTGGCTTCTCAAGTCCCAGACCCCTGTTTCTTTGTTTCTCTCTGTCGCTTTCTCTCAGGTCCCAGAGGCCTTTGCATTGGCTTCTCAGGCACCAGTCCCCTGATTGTAGCTCTGTCTTGGGTCCCAGATCACTTTTCGTTGGCTTTTGTAGTGCCCTTAAGATCCCCTGGCTGCCCCTGTACCTTCTGTATGGACTCCCGGTCTCTCACCTCGGTCTCGCACTTCCTTGCATCTTCCAACGGTTTTTCTACAGTGTTTCCTGTTTGCGCATTCCTGTATGCCGTCTCCAGCACTTCATGGGAGTCTGGCTGCCTGTATCTGCTGGACCGTCTTCGTCAGTGCTCTTCCATGTCGGGAGCCTCAGCCCTTTACGCCCTACGGTCCTCTTGGTAGAGACGCAGTCTACTTCCGCGAAGTCCAGTTAGCTCAAGATTCAACTATTCAGTCTGCGTGGTGCTTGCCTGGCTCGCAGTGCCTCCGCAGAGGGACTGACTGTTTCCTTCCCTTTTAAAGATCAGTGGAACACAAAAGCTAGACTGCGCAATATGATGGTCTTGCGAGTTCTTTCTGGTGGAGAGCTTCTTTCTTGTCTCAGTATATTGAAGGAAAAGTTGAATGGTGTTAGTCCTGATCTTTCTCGTCCCAGTACTAGTGGTAGTATTGCTATAGCAAAAATGCATGGAGGAATCTGTGGGACCAGAAAAAAAAGAGGTACGGGAGGAAAAGTGGGTGAGGGTGCACTATACTGTGTGAACCCATGATGTACTCCCTGAATACCAGAGGGAGAATGAGATCCACTGTTAGAGAGATTTTTCATTTCTCCAGGATGGGGTCTGGCGTGGATTCACATGCTCCTGAATAGTCCTCGTCGTCAGGCTGGGAATCCTCTGTAAAAAGAGAAAGGTTCAGTTTAGTTTCTAAACTGTCTTTCTCCTATAAACCAATCACTGAGCTCTGGGTCATACTGCCCCCAGCCAATGATTGCCCTCTACCTAAGCCCCTCCTCTGGCAGCCATCTTCAGATTTCTACCGCACGTTCAAGTGTTGGGAGTCCTTGCGTTTCACTCATCGAGCTTTCTGCGTTTCTTCGCGTTTTTTGGTAGGCAAACTATTTTCGGTTCAATTGAGCCCGTGTGCTCCATCGCTTATAATTTCGATTAACAGGGACCCGTTTTTCAGCATCTTTCGTCAGCCCTAAAGGGCTGAAATCGTCCAGTGTTTCTTCTTGGATGCTTCCAGAAGTTAATCAGGCCTGCACCGCCGGATCATGTCGGAGGAGAAGGACAGGGCTTCCCTCTTCAAGCTGTGCACCAGCTGCGGTGTGCAGAATGTTTTCACGGATGACGAGCATTCCAAGTGCCTGCATTGTCTACACCCAACGCACAAGGAAGAAGATTGTGAGATCTACTTTGGCTTCTCCAAGCGCACGATGAAGGATAGACACGTCTGGTTGGCTATGTGGCTTAAGGCCAGGGCCTCTGCCCCGGGTGGTTCACAGGGGCATGCCTCATCCGGATCCAACCAACCTGAGTGGGCTTCCAAGTTCTTTGAGGGTGCTTCAAACGTGGGGCCCCAAGACATGGCCAAGCACCGTAGGTCTGCTTCCATCGGAGTTGCTGCTTAAGCGGGTCCCGCGATTGTCAGGGTACATTAATCGTCAGTCTGCCTCAATCTCCAGCCACCGCTCCAGCTCCTCGTCCAAGAGAAAGTCCGCTCCCCCAGGGAAGCTGTGGGAGGAACCGGAGAAGGCCAAGCGGGACAAGGTGTCCGACCTGCCTATGAAGGCCCAGGTGGTCCAGGCCAAAACGTCCTCTTCCATCAAGATGGTTGCCGCCTCCCTCTTGAAGGCGAAAGGGGCTGACCCGGTCCAGGGTGCCCCGGTGGTAGCCAGAGGGACTCTTCCTCCCAGGCAGGAGGCTTCGTCCAAGCCGGTAGAAAAGACTCCGGAGAAGATGATGCCGGAACTCAGCTCGATACTAACCCCTCAGCACCCGCAGAAGGGAGGGGGCGGGGAAGAACTCTGGGGCACAGACATTTCTTCATCCGAAGAGATACTTTCCATCCACAACATCCCAGAGGAGGGTGGGGACGTCAGCGATGGGAACGTTGAGGAGACACCCGCCGGAGACGGGGAACGCCGTCGACTGCAATGTCGACATGAGCGCTGGGCCCAGTGACCCTGTTCCCAAGGTGCCTCGTAGAGACCTGTTGCAGGATAGCCTTTCGGCCCTCCACACACTGTTGTCGGAGATTCAGAGGAGGATGCAGACGGCGCCACCAGCGGTGAGCTGACACTGGGGCAACCACCGGCGAAGAGGAGGAGACACCCTACACCTCCATTCCAACTCCTGCTGCCCACCCCTCCTCCCCCCCCTCCACCCCAAGGGGGACGGGGACGGACATGGTGACAATGAACACAGACTAGGACGGTAGGATGGGAGAGCCTGCATCACCGCCGCAGAGTGCTTCTCCGCCTGATGAAGTGGGATCCTTCCATTCCATGATTGCCTGTGTGTTGGAGCTTTTCCAGATAACTCCGAAGGAGGAGGAGGGCTTCCTATACCAGCGCCGGGAGGCGAAAAGGAAGACCAACCTGTCGGTACCGCTCCTGGTCTGGGATGAGGTGCTGGCACTGCTGAGGAAACCCGCATCAGCAAAGCGAGACCGACTTGAAAAGAAATACTGGGTGCCAGAATCTGCGCACAATTGTCTGCGGTCTCAACCATCACCGGACTCTGTGGTCTCAGCGGCAGCCAAGAAGAAGTAGTCTAACTTGTCTTCTTCATCTGCACCTCCAGATAACGAGGGGAAGAAATTAGATTCCGTGGGTAAAAAGGTCCCATACTCTGCAGCGACGACGGTCAAGTCGGCCAATGCCTTAGCGATTGTGGCCAGGTACGACCGGGAGCTTTCGTACAAGATGGCTCCGCTCCTGGATTTCCTCCCCAATGACAAACTGGTCGAGGCTTTGGAGATCTTGCAGGAAGGTGAGGTGGCGTCGGACCACGCCATCATGGTGGCCCAGGACATTGCGGACACAGGGTACCGCCAGATGGGCAACAGGATTTTCCTTCGTCATGGCTACCTCAAGGCCACCAACTTTAGACAATCTGACCAGACTAGGGTCCTGGACATGCCGTTCGACGGAGACAACCTTTTCAGGAAGGCCGTCTATGAATCCCTCCAGTATTCAAACAATAGTCATGTCAAGCGGAACAATGCTTAATAGGCAAGGAAAAACCAACAAAAATGAGTACCCCAGAACATACACTGCAGATCAACCCAGAAAAAACATAGTAAACTTAAACTATAATCATTTTATTGACATTTAAAAATACATATTAAATCTACAAAATAGAATGTACATTTGCTTTTTATATAAGAATAAAGTGCATTACAAAGTGCTTGTCTGAGTAACGGACAGTCTGACTGGTCCTTACTCCAAGAACGCGGCTGGGCTGTCCGAGACCCCGAGTGAGTGAAGGAGATCACTCAAAGGGGGGCCAGCAATCTCAGATGCGTCTGCGGGTAACTGACTAAGGAATCAGAAATATGCAGTCAAACAATGAAAATACATGCAAGAACTGACAATGGGGTGCCGTATGTCGACTACTGAAGTGTCAAGACAACAAAGTTCAAGAAAGTATAAATCTGACACTGATCATTAGTAGTAGTTTCGATGGTATGGAGCATCTAGCTGTGCCAGAGTTGATGCCCATCTTAGTCAGGACGGCGCACTCACTTGGGAATAGTTGCCACTTGATGTTTGCTATATAGTATGTGAAGCAATAATAAAACCAGCGATAAATGCTTAGAGGCCGAGGCCAACCATCGCACCTAAAATACATACACAAAAACAAAACAAACAGCACCAAGTTAAAAGGGAGATCTGAAAGTGCTTGCACTGGGAACTTTAGTCATTATCCAAGTTCAGAAAAGCCTTGAAAAATACAAAGGGAGAACTTGGATAATGATAGTGCAAACTGTATATAGCAAACATAGTGGCAACTATTCCCAAAGGAGTGAAGGACTTGTGGCACCGGGCCATCACCCAGGGGATGGTCCTCATTCCTTTTCACCTAGCAGGAGTAGAGAACACAGTCGCCGACTCTCATCAGGGAGCTGCGCTCTTACCATGAGCGAGAGCTTTGGCAGAATAAAGTAGACAACCTTTTCCTCAAATGGGGCAGTCCCCAGATCGATCTGTTTGCCATGGCGACGAACACCAAGTGACGGAGGTTCGCAAGCAGATTCCACAAGCCAGGGAGCATGGGGGACGCATTCTCCTTCCCTTGGGAAGGCCGTTCCCGCCGTTGCCACTACTACTTCGAGTTTTCAGTCAACTGAGACAGTACCGGTGCAGGATGATCCTCGTCGCACCAGCGTGGCCCGGACCTTCTCAGCATGTCAGCGTCCCCTCCAGTCAAGCTGCCCGTGGTCGTGGATCTCCTCGCCAGGGAAGGACCCACAAATCTGCGGGTCACAGCCCCTGAAGTACCTCCGTATTTATGGTCATTGGTTAAATCTAGGCTGGCGCACGACTCCATCAAGGTACATCTGGCAGCTATCTCCTGCTCTACCAGTCTCCAGGACGGTCTTCACTGTGGTCGCACTGTCTAGTCAGAGTTCATCAAAGGACTGTTCCGCTCGTTCCCGCCGGTGAATGCTCTGCCCCCGGTGTGGGAGCTCAACGTGGTGCTGACTCAGCTCACGGGGGCCCCATTCAAGCCTATGCATTTAGCTCCGCTCAGGTTTCTGTTGTGGAAGACCGCTTCCCTCGTGGCCATCACCTCTGCAAGAGGAATAGGCGAGATCCAGGCTCTGTCCTGCAAGCGGCCTTACTTGACTTTACACGAGAAGAGGGTGCTGCTGCGGACGCATCCCTCCTTCATGCCCAAGGTTCAGTCGGAATTTCTTCTCAACGAGCCCTTGTTGTTACTGAGTCTTTTCCGACACCTTTGTTGCCGGCTGAAAGGACTTTGCACTCGCTGGATGTGGCTCGGGCGCTGAAGATTTTTGTGGCCTGCACAAAGTTTCCAGAAACCCTCTCAGCTTTTTGTGAACTTTGGTCCTGAGGACCATGGGAAGGCCCTGTCCAAGGCGTCCATTTCCTGGTGCCTCTTCGACTGCATCACTCATTGTCATCAGTTGGCAAACCAACCACTGCCTGGCCATCTGAGAGCCCATTCTACCAGAGCGATCGCTGCAACAACAGCGTTCCTGTCTGGTGTGCCCCTGCTGGACATTTGCAGGGCTGCTACGTGGAGGTCGATGCACACCTTCACGAGATTCTACTGCATCGACGGGGATTAGAGGGAGGAGTCCAGAGTCGGCCAGGCAGTGCTGCGCAACCTGTTCGATTGAAGGCTTGGTGAGGAGGTAAAAGACTGCTTCGGCTGAGCCTTGCCACCTCCTATGGTTGTGTAATTATGTACGGTATTACCCAAATTGACCTTTTACGATTGACCTTTTGCACAATTTACCTAATTATAGTGGTCCTAATTGACCTTCTGCACAATTAACCTTTATATTATTTTAGTTATTTTATGTATGTATTGGGTTGGTTTTGGATTATAAATAATATAAAGGGATTGGGTAGGGGGTTGCGAGGGTTTTTGGATTGGGTGGAGGGTTGCAGGGGATTTCCCTCGCATATATGTCCTAATTGACCTAAATTGGGTCAATTCTCCCGAGGTCAATTGTGAAAAGGTCAATTAGTATACAACCTTATGTACTGCTGTGTGTAATTTATTCATGAGCATGTGAATCCATGCCAGACCCCATGCTGGAGAAACAACAAGATACTTACCTGTAACTGTTGTTCTCCAGCATGGGACTGGCACGGATTCACTTGCAAACCCTCTCGCCTACCCCTCTGTGGCTCTTCTCTTGGTCCTACTACCATTTATCGTGCTACCAGATCTGAAGATGGCTGCCAGAGGACGGGATTAAGTAGAGGGCAGTCATTGGTTGGGGGCAGTATGATCCAGAGCTCAGTGATTCGTTTATCGGAGAAAGACAGTTTAGAAACTGAAAGTGTTTTATTTTACCAAGGATCCCCTGCCTGACTGGGAATATTCATGAGCATGTGAATCCATGCCAGACCCATGCTGGAGAACAGTTACATGTAAGTAACTTTTTCCTTTCATGCCAAAGACCTCCAGCACTTTTTGCTGGACTCCTGGATCTCTTTGTTCTCCTGATTGAGGGGACCCCCCACCCCACCCCTTCTTTTTATCCAACAACGGAAACCTTTTTCATTATGTTTTTCCTTTACTTTATGGAGTCTTGCTTGCCTCCACATTTTCTAAGGCATATGTGATTTACTTTTGCAGCACACATCTTTTGTGTAATGTTGCTGGGAGCCATTTGGGCTTTCCTTTTTATATTCTTTCATTTTCCTTGTGAAAATTACTGTTCCGAAGGATAGGGTGTTACTTTTTATCCGTAGCATTTCTTTTGTTAGAACAGCACACACCACCCTATGTGGAGTGCAGAGGGGTTACATGGTATCCCCTTTCTCACTGCATGGATGAAGCATTTTTGTTGGTGACAAGCATACCTGAATGGCTGGTGGCAGTGGACGTGCTATTCCGACTTTTGTGCAATTTTTACTCGCAGGCTGTATTCACAACTGCGGTAATGCACAGAAGGGTCACAATTGACCTAAAAAGATGGCTATATTCTTTTTTTTTTTGTGCCATTTCTTGTGTGCTTGTCCTTTCTTGGTCCTTCTTCTGACGTGCTTGTGGGGGCAGGAGGGGGTGTCCTGGTTTGACTTCTGTCGTTGGCAGGACTCCTTTGTGAAACCCGCTGAATCTCCAGTGTGTCTGCGAGGACAGGAAGCAAGGGAGGAGTCCAAAACTTTGCTGTCCTTTGTTTTCCGGTATGCCGGCCTGGGACCAGTTCCAACTAGGAGGGTGGCAATTTTTTCAGGACGCCCCCACCACACCAAAGTTTGGATATAGCATGAGAGTTCATTGGCTGGGTTCTTGGATAAAAGGTGAGGATCCTGAGGCTGAATACAACAAACTGAAGAGCTTGCTGAAGTACTGCTGCTAGCCTGAACCAGTTTTCAAATCGACAGAGAAGCTCTGAATAGACGACTTCCTCCCTTGGACTGGTGGCCATAATCCGTCTTGCCACGAACTTCAATTGACACCATCCCATGAAGAGCTGCAACCTTGCGAGTCTGCAAACCGGCAATACCTGGGACCTCGACCCTGAGTGCAGTGCATCACCTTACCGCAAACAAACTCTCCCAAAACTTTGGACTCCTTCTGGACCTCCTGAGTCGAGACCTCCCCGCCACCTCCTCGGTACCCTCTCCGAGTGCAGGACTGAGCAAGCGAGGTGAATTGTTCGGATGAGAACTGTTCTTCCTTGGTGTCTGAAAAGGCACCAAAACCAGAGATGTGCGTTGGAGCGCAAAGAATCCTTTGTTGGGAGTCCCTTCTGTCGACGACTGATGCAAAAACCCTTCAAGAGTCCCTCCTTTCATCACCACAACCAAGGACAGGCGACCGGGACTACAGCTGCTGCATCGTGAAGGCATCCGGCCTCATCTTCACCGCTCCTCAGGTGCCGTGGGACTCGTGGTAATACTTTCCTTGAGTCATTCTGTCACTCCTTTGTTGCTGGAGTGCCGAATCCGGTGTTTGGGTGTTTGCCCATACACAATAGCCCATGCCCAACACTTGTGTGCATTCAGGGAGCCATTCCTGAGTTCTCTGAACTATTTCTGATCAACAAAAGCATCCTACTTACTTGTAACTGAATAATCTTTTGGAACGTCACCTTTTCTGCCATATCTGCTTTCCCTCCAGTCTGACTTTAGGGATGGAATGCTAAAGCCTTAAGGCCTCTGAAAAATATTAGAAGTCTTTAAAAGTCAGTACTTTTAAAGACTTAATATTTTTCAGAGGCCTTAAGACCTGTTAATGTCAGTGTTGTTCAGCATTTTATTCCTCAAACAGAATATTTTGAGTTGATATAATAGTGGTTTAACTTATCTTTTGATTTGTGTTCAATCTTCCAAGTCTTACCTTATAATTTACTCACCTGAATGATTGCATTGATTTTCATTGTTTAATAGTTTTGAAATAGTTCTTGTTTTAACTTTGCCATGTGTATATATAAAAAACATTTTATTTTTTTTATAGAACTAAAAGTGTGTTTCTTTGAGCCTAGATATGTTCAAAGTCCTCTGTACTGACCTACATCTCCCTCCTATGATTAGCCTGGCTGCTCGTCCATACTACCAATGCCTTGAGAGGTACAGCCCTATACTAGTAGCTGGAGATTTATATACCAAGGGGTTTGTCTTTATAAGGTCCTACCATAAGTGAACTTTAGAAAAACTTCCTTAACATCCATCCGCTGAGTACCACCCCCAGGGGGACTGTCGTGTAGCAGCTCATCTGCATGACCTCATGGAAAGGGTCTTCCCCCTCGGTGGGGTGGGGGGTGGAAGCAACATCACTGGATTTGTCACAGCCAAACACATCTTTCACTTCTACGTCACTTCAATCTGGGGTTAATTATATGCTAATTGCATTTGCATGGTGCGGAGCTGCCACTGTGGCATTGTAGTGATGTTGGCTTCTGGAGAGTTTGGAGGCCAGAGGAGTATGCGTCTATTGTTGAATGGGTGGGTATTTAGATTGGGAAATACGATCCTACTCTTTATGCAACCGTCTGGCCTCTCCAAAGCATTATAAGGAAACCACAGACGTATGTGACATAAAAGGGGCTTGGGGGGACAGTGGAGTCTAAAGGAGCAGGATTTAGTGAAGAGGGAAGAAGGGAAGATATTTGTTCTTACACTTGTACGCTCACACCAGAATGTATACACCCCTCTAAGGGAAATAAAAGGCGATCTTGTAAGGATAATAATTTTACAAAATGAGGTTGGTAGCAAAGAACGGTCTTCTCCTGCCCCTCTCTCCGTTCCTCACCTGAAATCCTACCCAATCTATACCGTAACACATCACGAAAGTTCCTGTTCAATCTAGGTCATTGACCTCGTACTTCATCCAGTCACACCTCACATGCTGTCATACACACGTCCCCTTCTTGTTATCTCTTACAAAAGTCTACTTACATGTGCGTGTTCACCCGCGTTTCCTCCGTTACAGGGTCCGATACTGGCCAGACCTCCTCTCTGGAGCCATGCCCCGCTTCAGAGAGCAGAGAGGATTTCTATTAAAATGGCTCCTTCTAAAACTGCTCAGGAAACACATGTTTTTTTTTTTATTTGGGGCGGCCCGGTCACTGTAGGTGGGATTGACTGTTTCCTTGAGAACTGACCTGGAGCCTTTCCGCGAAGTATGGGGGGAAATGGTATCACGTCGGGATAGTCACCACTTGTAAGGGTGTCCCTAATTACACCCACACCAGAATGAATACATCCCTCTAGGGGAAATAAGACAAAAAAGCGATCTTCTAAGGATAACCAGTTTAATTTTACAAAATGAGGATGGTAGCAAAGGACTTTGCTGCCTGAACGGTCTACTCCTGTCCCTCTCCCCGTTCCTTCCAAAGTGGTTTCAGGCAGGGCTTTTTATAGGTGTCTTTCCACGGTGATGTCACTGGCGCTGGATCATGACTTCAGCCAAATCCATCAACCTTCCACATAGGGATGCTCCAAAGCCGCCTTTTTTCGTTGTCAGCGGTTTTGTCAGGGCATGCTGTTCTACATTTTGCTAACTATGCACAAACACACTGCAGCTCTACAGACTTTACAAACCTTGAGGTCTAGCCCAAGTAAAAACTAAAGTTTAATGTACAAGCAATTTTAATTCATTCTATTCATATTTCACTCCTCCTGCTAACATTATCTGGTTCCTGTAGTTTCCTCCACACTTAATACTTACAATTTTTATTTCTAAATGCACTTTGCCGTACAAAACATGCTAGTCATATTTTTAACATGCATGGACCCTTGATGGACAGTGGACACCTGGTGAGTCAGTTTGTGCTGGCCATGGTGACGAACACCGCACACTTAAGCGCCTGTGGTCAATTTTAGATCCGACAGGCCGCATTTCTTCTGCGAAGGAGGGGGAGTTTGTCTCATATACAGCACTATGATTTTACAATGCCTAGAATCTGACATTACAGATCTGTCCAGCTAATAGTTAATTGTGCCTTACATTTAGACAATAACTACCTTCTTCAGTGTTTGCTTATGTATGTGATTGTTTGCATGAGAGATCCTTCCCAGTGTCCCTCCCCATCCCCCCCATAGTCCATTATAGCACCTTTAAAGAAGTCTTGCCTAACTCAGAAGTGCTTGGGTGTTCGGGTGGACACTGGTTCCTTCCCAACACTTGCTTGTGTATCTCTTTAGTATCACATCAAAGGGGTGGTGATGTTTACTATGTTAAAACCTGAAACAGTGAGGCTTTCATATTAAATTGATGTATCTTAACGCCACACATGTTTGTTTTGCAGAGCCAATCACTGCTGATCTAATGGAAGACTCTTCCAGCTGGGAGGTCGAAGTAACACCACTACAGCAAGCAAGTTCCCCAGCAAAGCATGATGGTCTACCCCATGATACTATGACGGTCACCAGCATGATCTCCGTTCCAGAGAGCGGCCCTGGGCCCTCAATTGGGCATATGTCCAAAACAGCCAAATCAAATATTAAGAAGGCCATGAAACAGAAGCGAGTGCCTAAAGGACCCACTGAGGAACTACGACCTGGGCCTGCATTGATGGAATCTGTACAGGATTTGCCTAAAAAATCAACAATTGGAAACTCCATTGCCCCAGATATAGGAAGGAACTTAAGTTGCGATATACAGGATGGAGAGCTCTTTGAAAAATCCTGGAAAATGACTGGAGAAAATTTGGGTATGAACGAAGAGACTACAGTGATTAAACTCCCCAAAATATTTTCCCTGGCTTCTTTCAAGCGGAAAAGCAGCCTCACTTTGACTTTTGCTGAGCTAGTGGAGGATTATGAACAGTTCATCGAGGAAGGGTTGTCCAAACATGTAGAAATTGTGAAACTTTACACCGGCCCGGGGGAAAAAGGATACCCTCAGCCGTTAGAAGAAACTGAATTGAAGAATGTCTCTGAGAAGGGAGGGAATGAGGATTCTGAACCTGAAAGGAATGACTATAAATCATCAGGGAATGCTTTGTCTGACCTCGAAAGAAAGGCCAACCCAGAAATGGAACAGAATGACGAAAGTGGTATGGAAACAGTTAACCCTGAAATGGAAACAAATGGCTTCAATGTGTGGCCTGACCGCAGTGGCTCCATAACAAACTCTAGTATGCGTGCCACGTATGGCAGTAAGAGCGAGAATGAATCGTTCAGCTCCAGGACATCGTCTGACACCGAGGACAATATGCAGAACATGGAAACTGAGCCCCTAGACACAATGCTTCAGGAAACCAATAACCCCTCAAACTTTATCACAGATGAGAAAAAGTGCCTTTCTTCGTTAGGGACAGACTGTGTTCAACCTGATGGCCCACCTGAAGTGCACATGGAACCTGTCTCGCATGAGTTACCAGTGCAAGAGGAAGAGAGCCAATTTACAAAACCTAATGCGATCCAAGAAAATCCAGTAAAAGTAAAAGCAAAAGCAAAGCGATCTAAAAGCAGTCGTGCTAACCGCGCGTCAAAACAACCTCAGAGAAGCTTTTCAAAAGAAACAGAGGAAGAGTTTACAGCCAAATTGGAGCAAAGAAACCAAAGTGTCTCATCGTATGAGGAGCAGGGCTATGAGGAATATTGGAGGTCCTACTATCAGGCATGGCAGAATTATTATTCTGTAAACTCAAGTCCCTACTATCGAAAGTTCTGTAAGCGGTCCACTTGGATGGCTGCTTACCACATGCACTCTGTGTACCTCCGGGAGTTGCTGAAACCCTGATTTGTGGACGGACTTCCCCAAACTAAGCATTGAAACCCTACAGTAAAAGAAGAGGGCTTGCTTATTTACCAACTCCCTCCCCCCCTTCGCCCCCCCCCTGCACCCCCCCAGCCCGCCATGTGGTGCTCCCAAGTGATGCACAAATTAATTTAGTTTTTGTCCTATCTGGAAAGTGACCAGAAACTCCTTTTCTTCTACTGAGACGCATTTTCAATGTTGTCTTGTAATATAATTTTAGAATAAGGTTGGAGCTATCCTTAAGGAAGAGAAGTAAGCATTCTCAATAACTAATGTATTTTCGCTTGACAAAATGAGAAATGATTGAATCGGGTCCGTCAAATTTTTTAGCAGTCCACTTTTCTTTACACAACTTTATTGCGAGTTTAACATGCAAGGAAATCTAATTTTGCAAGAACCTACAATTCAGTGACCCGGGTCCTGTCTTCTTTTTTTTATAAATTGGGTACAAAGAGATATGCTGTAGCCACACAATAGGATATGGTGGGGAAAGTATTGCCGAGATTGTGCCCTCAAAAAAGTAAGATTCGTCAAGCAGCATGCTTATTGCTCACTCTGTTTAGTATAAATAACTTCATGCAGTTAATGTTAATATTTCTACTATGAAAAGTAAATAAAAATGTTGAACTGTCAATTTTAATTGCTACACGAGACTGGCAAAGGTTTGTGACGGATTTGGAAGGGTGATTAGATAAACCCACTCTGGTTCTTCTGATTATTAAATGAGGATTAAATCTGCTAGCATCTATTCCAGCAGAATGCATGTGTTACCTCGTCTGCACCATGGGGGATGCTTGATGTAAGTTTCTGAAACGTTGCTCTAGCTATGTTTTGTATAGGAATAATGTTCTAGACTTTGTTTTTGTATATACACTTATTGCAGTTAAAATTTGGCTAGATTTTGACCTAATGGCTGCCAAAATTGATACGTTTTTTACTCTTTCGGCACCATTATCTATCTCACTCCTCCCTCCCCTCCCCTCCCCCCCACCCCTCACCCCCACACTCTTTTTATTCTTTCTTTTTGTCCCTCTGGTTCCACTTGGCTAATTCCAAACCTACTGCACTTCCTTTGCCTTTTTCAGTCGCATGCCACACTTCCTCCTCTCGGACTCTGGTTTTCTTTCTCACGTCCCTTCCTGCTACCCATTTTTGGCCTCTTCACTTTGATTTCCCCCCTACTTGCTTTTCTCTACACTAACCACTCTGCTGCGATGTCTCCCCCCTAACCACTCAAGCGATCTTTCTATCTCGACCCCTCCTTATTTTCCTGCTTTTTCCGAGTGTGTTTACTGGTTGTACATGTCCAATATGAAGTCATGTCAATCTGTATTTCTCCTTGCGTTTTTATCCAAAATGGTTTGGTGGTGTGCTGAACTCCTGCAACCTAATCTATATATAGATTTGTGAAAGTGTGTTTGTATGTTCAGGGTTGGCTCCAGCCCCATAACAGTTGGAGGAAATTTGACAAACCCTACCCATTCGCCCTGCACAGGGCGGGGTCTGACCCTGTGTTGTCATTATAGGTGATTTCGGGAGATTTAAGATTTTGTGACTTTTCGATTGGTAGGAATTTGGGTCACAAAGCATACACAAGGCTATAGCAGACCCCCACTTGCAAGTCGGCTACTGACACGTGCAACACCGAGTGGTACCGCTAGTAGAATATATAGTAAGCACAGACTGCAGCGAATTCATTCAGTGTACAGTACATTTAGTTGATCCGTGTAATAAAGAAGCACTTTCGAGTCCATAGATATTCAGATGCCCCTCTTTATTTTCACAATTCGTACATCTTAGCCCATTGGTTACTTAAATTCTGTAATGAGGGAACAGCAGATATTTATTCTGTGATCTCACAAATGTATAATGATGTGCAGTTCCACTCAGATGAAAGTTAAACTTCTTTATTAAATTATCACATAGCAACTGTGGTACCTCTTCTCTACCTTTTCACTCTGAGGGTTCTTGCCCTTCAGAATTCCTCAACAAATAACATTCTAAATGGGAACTCTATAATCTGGCTCCTGTGAAGCAGGATAACAATATAGCACATCTCCTTTCCCTCTCCCGTTACTCTCAATGCCGTTTTAGGGAATTAGAATTGTAACAGTGTGGTGACACAGTGAAGACATATCACAACGGTAAAATACATTTTTGAGGACAAACCTATATCTCTGAGGCTTTTGGTTCTGCTTCGATCACTTCCTATGTATAGGCTGACATTTTTTAGTGGTAGTCTCAGAGTATTACAAGATTTGTTTTTGAAACTCAAAGGCACGCTGACTGGGTGTGTCAGTGATAATATCCCTAGTGTGACATCAATTGTACCCATGGCCTTCGTACATTGAGGTCCCGCAGATTGTTTTTTTCTGCCATTGTAGTCGGATGCTAATTTGCGGAGTCCTTCAGGCTGATGCCTTTCATGGAAAAAGTTTATTATAGACCCTTGCTATTATTTTGCTAACCGCCCCTTACCCGCCGCAAGTTCTGCAGTGATTTTCAACAGGTGGAGCTATCGACAACGACCGAAGAGTCGTCTCGACAGACACTGACCGTGGCCTACACCGGCCTCGGCCATTACAATAGGGAGAGTGAGGGAGGCCGTACGTTCTTCTCCTTTTAGAGAATGCCAAATCTCTTCCCCCTCATTCCCTTCACTGTGCTGCCTTTTCCACTAATCATGGAAAATACGCCTTTTTAAAGTTTTGTCCGTCCTGCAATAAGAATTACCCCTGGGTAGACACACACAGTGTGTAACCGACTCCCATGATCACCCCGAAAAGAACTGCAAATCCTGCAAGCTCTTTCGACCAAAGACATTGAAGGATCGTAGAACAAAATGCTAGGCCACCCATGCCATGCAGGCCGAGGCCCCCTTTGACGTGGAGGGAGCTTCCAGTGATGGCAGCCTTGGTGTTCTAAGTGATGCAGGAGTGAACAGGATTTGAGAGACTCCCACGTGCAAGCCCCCCGACTCCATTAAGCAGTCCGGCGGTCCTGTTACTGAGACTAAACCTGGTGACTCGAGCATGCACACTTCACGCCACATCAAGCACACATCCCACAGCTGACCGTCGACTGTGCTGTCAATGGATGAAAGCCACGCAGTGTCACAGGAAATGTCCTCAAACATTGCTGTCCTCTGGGACATCGCGCTCGCTGCATGACCGGCTTCTGAAACAGACGAACAAGTCTGTTTCTGACACAGCGAATAAAACAGATGCCCTTTCATGCGCCGAAATGCATGCTTCAAAAGGTGTTTCGACGGCCCCTTCTATGGCCCCTTCCACATCCTCAAAAATGAAGGAACTCATTAAGAAACTGAAGGACAGAATCCAGCGCGGCCACCAGGGTTTCCTTCCAGCACCCACAGGCCTGCTCATCAGCTCTGTGGATTACCCACTACATGGTTACAGGGGCTCCTCCCCCAAAGTCCTATCAGGATCTACAAACCATCTTTTCACCCTGCCTTGAGAGAGACCCCTGAAGGTCGAAACACATGTCGGCTACACTAATAAATGCACCTGTGAAACTTTATTCAAGACAAATCTGACTCCTCATTAGAGACTAGAATCTGATCTAAGTATCTTGAAGTACCCAACGCGATGTGAAGGGTCTCCAACCACTCTTCTATGTTTACCTTCCAGGACAGTGGTTCACTGTCCTAAGACGCAATCACACGTGGCAGGGTACGCTCCATATCACCAATCAGGCACGGGATTCCCACAAATCGTGCGCCCAATTATTTCTCCTCATTAAGAAACACATCCTTGGCCCTCTTTTTGAATCCAAGATGTCGAAATCCACTAAAAATGTGATGCCTCTACTGTCCAAGCCCTCTACTTACCAAGATAGTGGCCCCTCTAAACCTAAGGACACCCATGTACCCTTAGACATTCTTTCAGGGACCATGCACCACAAGGAGCCTAGCCCCGCCGAGGACACTCCCTTATTTATTTTATTTCTAGAGCGCTTCAACAGAGGCCCAGAGACATAAAGTGCTGACGCAGAGGCACAACAGAAAATCCTAGGGGGGGGGAACCTGAGAAGGACTGCAAGGCAGGGGTTACTTTTCAATCAAAAAGAAGGGTTTGAAACTGGAAAGACTGGGGCACAACCTCAGGTTAAGCAGAAGGGTATTCCACAGATGAGGGGTCGAGATTGCAAAAGATACATTTTTTTTTACCTGCACCAATTTGGCCTTGAGTATAAGAAGTAGACCAGTGTTGTTGGATCTCAGGCTGCGTCTATCAGGTAGTCATTTCAGCTGTACTGCCAGGTAGGATGGACACTTGCCATACATGCAAGAGCGTGCAATGCAGAGTGTACGAAACATGACTCTCTTCTATGGGGAGCCAATGTAACGCTCAACGAGCTGTTGAGACATGATCCGTTTTACGCATACCTACTACAACCCTCACTGCGTTGTTCTGTACAACCTTCAGAAAATTTAATTCTCCTTTTCCCAAGCCTAGATAGCCCTGGCCAAAGTGGCAAAGCTGGATACATTAAAGTATGGTCATCTGAGTGGACCCCACAGAGTTTCAATAGGGTCATGAGGAATATGTCCTCTTTTGTAGACTTCATGGACTGGCACCCTGCAGAAATGTTTAACCTTCAGTGCCTGTCGCACACAGTAGTAGCTAGGGATGAACCAGCAGACAAGAAGGCATGCCTGTACACTTTTCAGCCCAGCACCTCCAACCAAAGCCAGGCTATCCCTCGGCTGCACCCCTACCAGGACTTATATTTTGTAGATGCCTCCGGTTCACTTGATCCTGGCTCTCTTGGAGATCAAGGGCACTAGTATGACCAGGGCCAGTGTGAGCAAAACCAATATGATGTGTATGTCATCCAGTCACCAGACCGCCAAGATCAACCAGTGGCTGACTCCCCAGGCGACGACCAGCTCCAGTACAATGAGCTGCTCCTCAAGGCCGCAGAACATTTCAAAGTAGACACCCAGGATGCCCAAGTTGATAGACTTTGTGGAGGACATTCTTGGAGACAAGTCTGCAACTCAATTCATTCCTCTCCTGCAGTCTTATTCAGACTCATTCAACCGTCTCTCCTAAAGCCAAAAATTACTTGAGCAGTCAATCCCTGCATCGAGAAGGTGTTCAGACCGGCCCCTACTGACCCGCTATACATTAAGGTTTAGCTGAAACCCAGCTCTCCGGTGGCACCACAACTAGGAAAAGGGCAGACAGACCTCTAGCCTCTGCAGAAGCTCCACCAGATAAAGAAAGTAAAAAGATATACACTTTTGGCAGAAAGGTGGGTTCCACGGCTGCTATCAGACTAGGATAGTCAACAATACTACACTTTTTGCAAGCTACGGTTGCCATTAAGTGGGATGAACTGCAACTACAAATTGAGACAGTCTCAGAGCCCCTAAAATCTCAGCTCTTAAAGACTGTAACCGAAGGCAAGCAGGTGACCAACTGCATCCTAAAAAACAACCTGGATACCGCGGACAACGCAGGCCGTATCGTAGCTGAAGGCATGCTCATTAAGCGTCATGCCTGGATTAGGCAATCTAGTTTTACATTTGAAACACAGGCCATGTTACTCAACATGCCTATGGAACCAAATGCAGTGTTTGGTAAAGCTGTTGAGGATACCTTAAAAGCGCCAAAGAGGCGATTCCAAGATGGCAGCCAGGCGTGAGGACGTGTGCGTAGTCAGCTCCGTCCCTGATGAGGCCCAAACAATCAAGCAGGGCACTGGCAGCGGTGGGAGACGCTGCCAAGACCGATGATGGAAGCAAGACCAATGGTAATGGTGGGCGAATGACACTTAAGGCGAAACGAGAAGCGCCAGCCCAAGAGACGCGAACTGCAGCAGGAGCGGCCTGACAACGAGGCAATCAAACAGCACCTGGAGCGGAATCTTGACAGGTGACCGCCGATCCCAGGGACCCAAGTAGGGCAGCCGGCGGCAGCGGGAATTAGGGCAGCCCTAACAGTCAGGCGTAGGATCAGAGCTGCAACCAAAAGGTGAGCCGCGGACTGGCAGGGGGGGAGAAGTGCATGGCAGTGGTCTCTGCACAAAGCACACATACCCATCCAGGCTAAAAGAGTGAGTCACCCGGCGCTATGTCCGTGCCTTGCATTGCGGGGATGCCGGGACAGCAAGGCAGACCTGAGGCCCTTTGATGGAATAAAATAAAAAGCTAAGCCAAACCCGCCTACGAAAACCCCCTGCAACCACTCTCCCAAACCCCCCATACCCCCTGTGCACCGCCAGACAATCATGGTGGGGTGCCCCGGGCTACAGCTGGGGACGCACCTACTGGAAAACGCCATCCAGGAGAAGCTGCCCTGATCACCTCAGACGCTGCAGCACCCAAGGGATCACAACAGGAAAGGGGGTACTGTGACAAATGACCCATTCCGCAGGAAGATTGGGAGATGCTAGCGGACCCCCCTCGCTCCATCTGGCAACACATCACATTTGCTCTTGGCTGTCCTGAGCAGAGGTGAGGGGGGCGCGCAGACACAGAAGCAAGAGGAGAGGGAATCCAGGGAAGATAGCGGGTGCATCTCGACAATTCTGCTTTGCGAGCAATCCACAGGTGGGTACCCGAACCCACCCAGATAAGAACGCTCTACTAGACACCACGGGACTGGAGAGTCCCATTGCTGTGTGCAGACATTAATATCGCACAAAGGACAGATTGGGGAGGGCTGCACATCAGAAAGCAGCACAATGTGGAATAAGTAAGGCAAGTAGGAACACACAGTAGTAAGATCACCTGGGCAAAGCTACACTACAAGTGGCCAGAAACATCACTGTGTAAGTGGGCTAGGCTGAAGGAGCAGCTTGTGACCCAGGGCTTACCTGATGGCAGGTATTAAGGGAAAGGGTACTACCTGCAAGAGAGTGCAAAAGACAGTGAGCACAGACTGCCCCATCCAATGCTGCTGGGTAAGGGAGCCGGATCCCCTGTATCAACAAGGCAAAGTGCAGGAACTCCTGAGCATCCCAGAAGGCGATGGAGCCAGCTCCCCACCAGAATGGCAGCCTCAAAAGCCAATATAGAAGCCTACTTCAAGAATTTCAAGACAAACTTGCAACAACGGTCCAAACACAATTTGCATAATTTATGAGGGAGATGAAACAATCCATCAGACATGCAGGGAAACATTACATCCTTGGAGGAACAGATGGACACCACGGAAAATGCCCTTCAAGAAGCCACAGAGGACACGCACAAAATAGATGTGGCCCTGGAAGATCTAGCAAGGTTAACCCAAAATATGCAACTACAGTGAGAAGAGCTAGAAAACTGGTCCCACCGATCAAACATATGCTTCTGGAACCGAACGGTCACACAGATCTTTACGGACCTTGAGGGGACTGGGGATATCCCAAAAGACAGGATCCACAGGATGGGCCCCAAACGACCGGAACCAGGTGTGTGGGCAAGAGATGTAGTGGCCGCACTAGCAAGCTATCCCCAAAAAGAGGCAATCCTCTGTGCAGCTTTCCCATCAGAACCAATTAAATGGAGATATGCCTGTATCAAGATCTAGCACCGTCAAACCTCCAGAAAAGAAATGGGGGCATTAGTAAGACTTGTCCAGGGCAATCAGATCAAATATACTTGGACACTCCCCTTCAGGGTTCTCTTCCAGTGCGAAGGTTGTTAACAAAGGATAACAACAAAAGGGAAGGGACACACCTCCACATCGAGGACGATCCCCTGTAGGCAAGGGAATCTCAGGACTCTCCCCAAGCCATGGGAATGGACTCCAGTAAGGAGTCGTCATAGGCGACCCCAGCTGCGAGGCCCTCAGCAACCGGAACACCAAAAGGAATTGCTCTGCGCTACAACAGCAAACTAACTTAGGGATAGTTGACAACTATAGTCATGGTCGCAACAAGCCCGAACAGCAGGCCCACGGGGTAGGTGGCTGCGGGCTGACTGCTGACTTGGAATCATGATGGGAAACTCACTAGTTGGCCCTGGCAGGTTATGCAATTCCAACTCCCAGGCCCAGAGCTCGGGAATCACTTAGGCACCAGGGTGGGAGGGGGTTCCAGGAGGTTGCAGGGGGTGGGGGGGGGGAGGTTTGAGGGAAATTGGTTGAAGGGCAGTTCAGGGGGAAAAGGGGGTCCAAGATGGGGAGGGACTCACACAATAGTTAATTCCAGGGCAAAACCTCCAAGACACCTGAGAAACATAGAACAAGATGGTCAAGTTCCTCTCACTTTACATAAGGGGTCTAAACACCCTCACACCTGATATCGTAGCACTTCAAGAAAACCATATCAAACAAGCTGACAAATGCTGTCTGGAACTTGGACAGTATCTGCAGAGTATACAGGAAAACACACAGGGGAAGGTGGTTGGGGTCCTGATAGCAGTAAAGCAGGGGCTGGCGGCGCAAATAATGTTCTTGAAGGTGGATAAGGAGGGAGATGCCTGTTACTCAAGCTCCATATAGGGTCATCTATGCAGACGATGGTGACAATATATGCACATAACTCAGGACAAGATGGCTTCCTGAGAGTGGTCCTCGCAGAGTTGGAATCATTTAACCAGGTGGAGACACTGTTCATGGGGGTCTTTAATATAGCATGGGACCCTGGGGGGGGGGGGAGATAGGAGTGCTGAGCAAACACATTGCCACGTCACTCTTTCGGCCTCCCTAAAGAAAGCGATTGAGCATCTTGCACTACAAGATGTATGGACATCAAGGAAGGGGTCGGAGCCAGGCTTCACCTTTTACTCTCATGTAGTACACCACCTTCTCCCGCATTGATAATACATGGGACGCCACCACACTTATGGGCAATATTACACATATAGACCTCCACACTATCGCTCTTTAGGATCATGCCCTTATCTCCATGACACTTAATCTACAGCGGAACAAGGAAGGGGTCGGAGCCAGGCTTCACCTTTTACTCTCATGTAGTACACCACCTTCTCCCGCATTGATAATATATGGGCCTCCACCACACTTATGGGCAATATTACACAAATAGACTTCCACACTATCGCTCTTTAGGATCATGCCCTTATCTCCATGACACTTAATCTACAGCGGAACAAGGAAGGGGTCGGAGCCAGGCTTCACCTTTTACTCTCATGTAGTACACCACCTTCTCCCGCATTGATAATATATGGGCCTCCACCACACTTATGGGCAATATTACACATATAAACCTCCACACTATCGCTCTTTAGGATCATGCCCTTATCTCCATGACACTTAATCTACAGTTGAACAAGGAGGGGCTTGGGAGCTGGGGCTTCCCCTGGGAGGTACTTACAGATTCAATCATGAGGGGGGACCTGGAGGGGAAAATCATGGAGTTCTTTGAACACAATGCCGAACCGGGTGTACCGAAGCGGTGGCATGGGGCGCCTTTAAGGCTAAGCTTAGAGGGGAATTGATAGCCTTTAGGGCAAAGTGGCTCAAGCAGCAGAGGGCCCTAGAAACTGAACTAGAACAGGACCTTAAGGACATCATGGGTGAAATGGTCCAAGATTCAAGCAGAAAGCTGTGGAAAGCATATACAAATGCGAGGGGGAAGTTGAACCCCTTACAAACAGAAGGCGGAAACAAATCACCTTTTGTTAAAGCAGAGATATTATGTACGGGCTAACAAGGCGCAGGCAGGCTACTAGCTAGACAGCTGAAGCTAAAAACGGCTGCCCAAATGATTCAGGGGGTGGTCAACCCCTGAGCGATTAAAGTAAAAACCACCCCCGAAATTAAACAGTTTGTCAACTTCTATACCACTTTGTATAAGTCAGACAGGCTGGTAGACAGCAGCAGAAAGCCTATCTGGGATTGCTACCGTTCCCATAAAACACCCCGGGGGGACTGGGCAGTATTAGAGGCGGATATTACAACCGAGGATGTTTATGCGATTAGGCCCCTACCCCTTGGGGCCGGATGTGTATCCAGCTGCATTCTACAGGGCATTCCAGCAGACACTTGCGCCTAGGTTAGCCTCTCTGTTTAACTTCTTTGTCAAATCCAGCCATATCACCCAAACGATGGAGGAAGCTAACATTATTCTGTTCCCCAAACCGGCTAAAGACCCGGCACAATGCAGGTCGTACAGGCCCATCGCCCTGTTAAATGTGGAGGCAAAACTCTAGAAGCCCTCCTCCCACAGCTAATTCACCCTGATGAAGCTGGATTTATTCAACATAGGCAGACCCATGACAACATCCGGCGGCCATGACACATTATAGAAGATCCAACGGAAGGGGGACGCGGCTATTCTCTCGCTATACTACAAGAAAGCATTTGACAGGGTGGAGTGGTCCTTCCTATTTAATACCATGGAGACTATGGGGTTTGGGCCGGGATTTCTGAACAAGATCCGAGCAAACTACTGTGACCCAGTCGCCTGGCTGTTAATTAATAGAGACAAGTTGGAAAGGGGGACCAAACAGGGCTGCCCCCTCTCCCTGCTTCTATACGCCATCCTCCTGAAACCCTTCCTTATCGCATTACAAGCCAGTCAATCAATCCGGGGCATTCCATTTGGGAGGGAGTAACACACAGTAATGCCCTATGCGGAAGACCTGCTCCTCACCCCATGATCCAGAAGCATCCTAGCAAGGGGTGGTCCGGGAAATAAAAAGCACTTGGGGCAGTAGTGGGTCTAAAAATAAACATAACATCAAAAATATTAAATCTTTCACTGTCAGGGGAGAGGCTTCAACGGGTTATAAGCATGTCCCAATTTAGATGGGTGCAGGGAGGCATCAGGCCCCTGTGGATCACTATCTCGCAGACACTAAAGGGGCTCTATTAGGCAAACTACCAACCCCTTCTAGCACTCCTCATACACCTTCGCAAATGGGGCCCTCTCAGTATCATGGATGGGTCGGATAAATGCGCTCAAAATGGTAGTGCTTACCAAGATTTTCTACCTCTTCCAGGCACTGCCGATCCAGGTCCCGGAGTCCTTTTTACAGGCAAATTGATAGTGCCATACATCGGGAGCAACAAACCTCCCCATGTAGCGCTGAAAATTCTGATGGCCCCAACAAATAAGGGCGGAATAGGTTTACTGAATGTTTGCATCTACTTCTGGACAGTCCAGATCAGGGTGATTAGGGACTGGTTTGGAGAAGACTCCGAGAAAAGATAGATCCAGGTGGACAGGGCGGTGTTGGGTGCCCCGCTGAGCGAGGTTCTCTGACTGCACAAGATGGACCGCCCACGCAATATGCGCATATCTGAAATTACAAAACTGGTAGAGAACACTTGGGGCAACTTGGCTAAACACAGGCAGATCACTTCTTTCCCATCTCCTTTCACCCCTCTGTTTGGAAACTCCCAATTTACACCGGGCCAGAGAAGGGGGCCTTTGCGCGCTGGAAATAGGCGGGCTGCTCAAAAGTGAGGGACATGTTTCCAGGGGCGGACAGCAAACCTTTCATCCAATGTAAATCAGAACTGGGATTGTTGGAAAACGACAGAATGCAGTATTTCCAAATACGGCACTGGCTAACAAACCCAGTCATGCACGAGACAGCAACTCACCCTCAGACCATTCAAGAATTCCTAGTCATCCAAATCAGGGAATTCTGGTATAAAATAATGGCTCACTTGCACCTTTACCCTGTGTGCCAGCGACAGATGTACCCCTCAATCTCCCAGAATTGTTGGAGGGAGTGTGGAGGTGTGGGGATGCCCCAAATGGGGGGGATATTGGCAATCAATCAACCACAACATGCAAGCGCTGTTTGGGGAGCAGGGGCATAGAGGCCCTAAAGAAAGTCTACTGTGCAGGTGCGGTCAAATCGACAAAGTCTGGGCAAAGCATAAACAAAAAGCATAACTAATTCTCTCACTGGCAGCCCTGCTGGTTATAGAACAGAAATGGAAAGCCAAAGACCCCATTGCTCGAACAGGAATGGTTGGCTAAGGTCTGGAACTTTGATTTATTGGAGTAGATCACATACTCTCTCCAGGGGAATCGGGCCAGGTTTACGATGTAATGGGAGGGGGGTCTTGGACTTCTTACACAGCGACTTTAGGGAAGCCTACTGTCCACAAAAACTTTGAATACTCGAGTTAGAGTGACAAGACTATGGTGGAGTTATAGCCCTGGTAAAGGGGAATGGTGGAGGGCGGGTGGTGGGAACAAATATCTACAATGTTTAACTGTTGGTTTTGGAAGTGCTATAAGTTTATTTATTTTTTTTGACTCCCTAAAATCTCTTGGCCAGCTGTCCAACAAGCCGTGTGTGCAGAGGGAGTCTTTCAATACAGGGCGGTTCCGTGGGCAGGGCCCACAACGCTCCTCCAGTTATGGGCACGGTAACCAGTCTACATCATGGGGCATCTCGCAGGGACAGTCCTCTACCTCCAATTTTCAAAGGGGCTACAAAGGATCGAGGATCGGAGGTAGAGCCTCCTCTGCAAGGGTCTCCGCCCCTCCCTAACAATGACAACCTGCTCCATGTCCCCTCCCATGCCACTCCAGTATGAGGTTGCATCTCACACTTCACCCACACATGGGAGGGGATCACTTCAGACAAGTGGGTGTTCTCCTCCGTGGCGGGCGGATACTGTATACAAGTTCTAGAAAGACCATTCAACCACCTGCTGAAACAAAACACCAGAGGAAAAGGGCATACTACTTGAGGAAGTGAAATCACTGCTGCAAAAGGCTGCAATAGAAATCTTCCCAGCAAACCATGTAACAAGGGTATTCATTCAAAGTGCTTCCATGTGCCAAAGAATGGCAAAACAATGCGTCTGGTACTAGACCTGTGCCCAGCAAACGCGTATGTCAAGCCACAAAAATTTTAGCATGACAAACCTTCAGGAAGTGATTCATTTTATGAAGCAGGGGAGTACATGTCAACATCGGATATGAAAGATGCATTCGGTCATATTTCAATGTTCCCAGTGCACAGAAAATACCTGCGCTTCCAGATAGTGGGAGAAGACTACCAATTCAAGGTGCTCCCCTTCGGCCGAATCTCGACTCCAACGGTGTTCACAAAAGTGCTAGCAGTAGTGGCGGCACACCTACGCAGAGTCCATCCCAGTGTACCCTTATCTGGATGACTGGCTGATAACAGGGGAGACCCCTCAAATTTGCAAATTTAACACCAGAGAACAATCAACCTTCTGTTCCAATTAGGTTTCTACAACGAGAAAAGTCTCGTACTCAGGCAAACAAAACAATTCCTGGGTGCAATTATAAAGACAAGGGAAGGTCTGGTCTTCCCCTCATACGAAAGAGTTCAGAACATGCTGCTACAAATACCTCACTATGTAGCCGGTTGCCAGATAACCGTATGCAAAGCAATGCGCTTGCTCGGGATTATTGCTTCATGCATCTACCTAGTTCCACATGCGCGGCTGCGCATGCGCCCAATTCAAGAGTGTTAGAAAAACAATGGTCTCAGGCAAGCAGACATTGGGACGATCTAGTGGTTGTTTCGCTAACCCTGGTACAGGCTCTTCGCTGGTGGTCCAAAGACCATTTATTGAAAGGAAAACCCTTTAGCAATCCACCAGTTCAAGCTATACTGACGGCGGACACCTCACTCTACAAGTGGTAGCTCAACAAAGATATTCTAGATGAGTCTCTTCCCTGTGGGGTTATCCACCTTTAGACTTGTTCACCACAAGCCAAAACAAACAATGGCCAGACTTCGCTTCCAGGTTTCCCCAACCAGAGTCCAAAGGGAACACCCTGTGGATGAGTTGGTCATGGAAATTGCCTTGCGTCCCCGCTCCCCCAGTCCTTAGCAGTATAGTGCACAAGATGCACCAGTAACAATCCACAGTAATCCTGATGGCTCCAATGTGGTTAAGACGACCATGGTTTCCACACCTGCTCAACTGTGTGAACCAGCCAAACTCCTGTGCCCCTACAACATGCTGTCCCCGTAAAGGGGGACAACACTCCAGCCACACCATCAGACTAAAAACCTGGCTCCTGAAGTCCTATAGTTTGGGCACTTAAAAAGTCCTCAAAGGTGCATGATATCCTAAAGGAGGCACGGAAACCCAACACCAGGCACTGTTACTTCAACAAATGGAAAAGGTTTGTAATATGGTGCCAGTCACACTCCTTAAATCCAATTGAATGTTCCCCTTCCAACATTCAACACTAGATGCTTTAATGCTTTACCTATTAGACTCTATCCTATTATTTAACTTCATCAAAGTACATTTAGTGGCTCTGTCCTCATACAACATTTCCCAAAACGAGGTTTCTTGGTGAAAATGTCCAGTTATTAAGGCTTTCATGGAGGAGTAAAGAGACTATACCCTCCCATTTCTAACCCTCTACCGGGTTGGGATATTAATGTTATGCTCTCAAAACTCATAGGTCTATGTTTTGAGCCTATGCACAAAGCCAGCCTAAAACACTTACTCTACAAGACTGTATTTCTAGTAGCCATCACTTCCATTAGACACGTTACTGAGCTACAGGCATTGCCTGTACAAGACCATTTCTTTGTAATCCACAAGGACAACACATCCTAGGTTTTCACCTAAATTCATATCCAAGTTCCATGTCAACCAATACATTGAACTACCTACTTTTTTCCAAAATCCATCTTGCTCCGCTGAAAAGAACCTCCATACACTAGATGTAAGGAAGGCTGTCTTGTACTACATAAACAAAACAAAGCCTATAAGGAAAACATACAAACTCTGTGTTTCCATAGCAGCTGGCAGAATATGTGATCACATTTCAAAGAATGCTATCTCCAGATGGATAGTCAAGCACATACCATTACTCAGCACTACTTCATTGACACATTCTAAAGCGGATTCACAGTTGGGACAAGCAGAGCTAAAACTTCTATTTGCTGCTGTACCTTCTCACAACCCACCTCCTTATCCAGATACTTGCTGATCTATGCATAGCATGTGATCTAAGCAGACCCACAAGCCTCAGAAGGGATACATTACTCACTGTAATCGTATTTCTGATGCTTGTATCCTCTTTGATTCACTTGCACCCACCCTTCCTCCCCTCCTGGAGTCGACGGTGCATGGATGTTCTTGCTCTGTCGCTATTTTCTGTTCTATTATGTGTGATATGAAATTTTATTTGTATCGTGCTCATACACAAGTGTTTCAGAGCACAACTAGGCATGAGAGGGGAACAAGGGAAGACAAAAACAACTATCTTACTAGGCCCAGAGACATTGAGAATGCGCAAGTGCAGGGGGAGGAAAGGGGGGGAAAAGTGCAAGTGAGAGGGGAGGAATGGAAAGTGCAGAGCAAGGGTTACAACAATACAAAAAAGTAGTGCAGTCAGCAAGGTGGCAAGTGCAGGTTTGGAGCGCAGACTAGAGGTGTCTGGTAAGTGCCGGTAAGGGGCCTGTAGGGTAACTGATAGACCAAAGTGCAAGGGTTTCCAGCGGCAGTGTGGGTGAGTGGCTGGGTGGGCATGGACCTGGGTCTGAAAGCAGTGGGTAAATCAGGTGCACTGTGCCAAAGCAGACAGTTCAGCAGGGGAAAGGGAGAGCGAAGGCAGAAGCAAAGAGGAAGGTCTTAAGGTGCTTCCGGAACCAGAGATGGTTCTCAAGTTTCAGAGTGGCAGGGAGACCCCCTGCTGAGGAAAGAGATCTGCCATCAACTCATTGCTTGGGGAAGTGACAGACCCTGAGGAGGTGGAGGAGCGAAGAGCTCAACTAGGAAGGTATTTATGCAGGGAAATTTGAAGGTATTTTGGGCCCAGGTCCCAGAAAGCCCTGTGGACAATGCAAAGGGTCTTGAATTTAATCCTTGCAGCCACTGGGAGCCAATGAAGAGATTTCAGGGCTGGAGGGATAGGAGGCTGTTGCAATAGTCTAGCTTTCGGGGGAAGGAGAGGAAAGGAATGCCTTTGAGGAGGTACAGTTGGTAATTTTACTTCCTAGAGACGTTTGAGATGTGAAGAGAAAAGGAAATTGTGGAGTTGAAGATGACCCTCAAGTTTTAGCTTCACAGGTGGGCGGCCAGAGAGTGACAGGAAAGGAGGGTGCAGGAGTGCCGATGAGGAGACTCTCTGTTTTACTGGCATTAAGGCACAGATCATTGGCGGCACACCGCGCTTGGATAGCAGAAAGACAGTCGAGATGAGAGACAAAGAGGTGGCAGAAGGAAGCCTGGAAATTAGCTGTCATCTACATAGCACTGAAAGTTGGAGCTCAGAGCGGCAATCCAGTGTGCTAGGAGTGCCAGGTACTGGTTGAACAACCAGGGCGAGAGGTTAGACGCCTCGGGAACACCACAGTTAGAGCATGAGATGGAGGAAAGGGAGGACCAAGTTGGAACTGGGAGGGTTGATCAGAGAGGAAAGAGGTCTGCCAAGCCAGGGTTTGCCCGGTGATACCCAGGTTATCACGGAGACGGTTGAGCACGATGGCGTGATTGACTGTGTCAAAGGCAGAATAGAGATCAAGCAAGATGAGGACAGACGGGATGTTACAGTCAAGGTTGGAGAGCAGGTGTTCATGGATGTTCAGAAGAGCAGTTTCCGTTCTTCTGGCAGCTCTAAACACCCGACTGATGGTCATGGAGACAACAAACGGAGTCGGTGTGAAGATTAAGCTGTGAGATGGCCAGCTTTTCCAGGAGTTTGCCCAGGAAAGGAGTGATGGATATCGGGCGCTAGTTAGCTGAGCATGAGGGGTCGGCTGTGGGTTTCTTCAAAAGAGGGGGCACAAGGGCGTGTTTCAGAGGGGAGGGGAGGGGAGGGGAAGGATCCGGAAGCGAAGGAGTGGTTGCAGAAGTCGGCCAGAGCAGGAGCAAGGGTGTCAATGTGGTCATTGATGGTTTTGGACGAGCATGGAAGAACCTGTTTTGACTCATGCTATGTCAGGACAGTTTTTGTGAAGTCCAACTAAGGGTTTAGTAAAACCATTCATCTGAGACAGTACAAGACTTCACCCTTAGTATACGTCTATACCACCTGAGTACATGGTAGCGTAGACTTTATTTTATTTTTATTTGCATTTTTATAGTGCTCACACAGTCCGGGGGGCATCAAGGCGCTGTTACAGGAATATGTCTTAGTTGCATATTTATAATGTGCTTTCTAAGCACGGACCTGGGTATCGAACCTGTGTTGCTTTGTGTCGTCTTCTTGCCAAGGCGAGCACGTTGCCACTGAGCTATCCTTCCCGGATGGAGCAGCCAGGCTTATTTTAGGAGGAAGAGAGGGCTGTAGAATCGGTACAAAGAAACTGTAGTACACATATGGTCCAAAGAAACACTATGCATTGTAAAAATAAAGGGTTTATTTAAATACAAGTAGGCTCAGTTATGTCTTGGGGGAAATAAGTACACATTATAAAAATACAACGCTATGCTTTAAAGTACACAGACCAAAGCATAGACCTTATTTAGAAAACGAACAGTATTTCTTGGTAAGTCAGACCTTCTCAAACACATTTAGTCTAGGGCACACCCATTCATGGGGAGTAAAAACCATCAGTTATTTTTAGATTACTTTCTGTAATACAAGCGTAGCAGACCCTGTCAGTTATGCAGTGGCACTCAGCAAATAAATCACATTATCAACCCTGCTACCAGTATAGCTTTCTGAATAGTGGAATACAGATTCAAGGAACAGTGTACAGCTATAACTACTTTGATGATAACAGTTATTCTAGGTGAGTAAGACCTTTTCGGTGTAATATACAATTACAGTTGCTTTTTAGCTCAGTGGAACACTGTCTAAGATGAGCACGAACTATTTACACTAATTTAGGTTTGCACCAGGCGTAAGCTGCACATAAAGAACACTTCAAGAATGGCACAGCAAATTCTAGGCAGATAAAACCTAATGTTGTAATATACTATTACAGTTGCTTTTCAGATCAGTGGAACGCACACTCGGGTAATTAATAACTCAAACTTATTTTAGGATGGCAGGCGGCTAACTCAAGGTAAGTAAAGCCTATATACTTTTTAAAGGAGCTATCGGCAATTAAAAGGTTTGTATAGACCTAAGACTGTTTTAGCTTCTGTATAAAACCGACAAGGGAAAGCAAAACCCAATGTTACACTTTATGAATGACTTAATATTATTCTAGGTACGTAAAACCTAAGGCAGACTTATTCTAAACAGGCTACACCGCAGGTTAGGGGAAGCAAGACCCAGTTGGGGAACATATACACCTATTCTCTGAAAGAAATAGTGAAGCCAACCGCATTACTTTTGGAAAAGAGGCATAACCAATTTACAGATGGGTAAATTAACCTTGCATATACTTTTCAGAAAGGCACAACACACATTCTAGGTAAGTAAGAACTTGTGTTACTGCTCATTCTGAGTTAGTTACCCACTAGTACGTTTAAACAATTGTTATACTTTTTAAGACCGAATCCTTTACTTTTCCAGTGCTTCCCTAGTCTATTGCATGAGTTCACTCAGAGGCAGAAGAGGGACCCTAGTGGTCTGTTTGCCATCTGTAGACCGGGTGAGATGGGGTTCTGTTGCAGGCAAAGGTCAGAGTTCCCGTGGAAGACTGTTCAAACAAGCAAGTAGTTCACTTTAAAGTTAGCTAGTGTGTGGGGTCTTCAGAGAGGATACCCTAGGAGGATTCCATGATTGGGCCTGGGTGAACTGGATGAGAGTTGTCTTCTGGGATTGGGAGTCCTAACACTTTACAGAAATCACACAGTCTTAAGGTAAGTAAATACCCCAGCCACACACAGTACCTCAGCCCATAAGAAGAGTTGCAGCTGGAAAACTTCAGGATCTGCAGCCAAAAACCACTGTTGATGGATTACTTTGTCATGAAGACGGAAGACAAGACTTTGGAAGGGAATTTGTAGCATGGATCAATGGAGAAGGCTCCAGGCAAGAGTTTCCTCGTGGCTGTGTGGTTTTGGTGCCCTTTGAGGAGCCAGAAGGAGACTGAATATCGCTGGCCGGATTCTCGTCGTCTGCATCTGATGAGGGGACTTTTAGGAATGAAATCAAGTCTGTTTTTCCAGCAGTATGCCACCAAAGTTTCTACTCGATTTGGAAGACCGTGCACTGCACAATGGCTCGATGTCCCACGGTATTGGGGTATTTTAGCCCCGCAAGCTTGCAGTACGATGTGGGATGGCTCAAAATTCATGTATTCTTGAGTCTAGTGTATCCCATCAGGCTCTGGGTAGGGGTCGTTTTTGCAGAGTCCCCAGGTTGCTTGGAAGAAAGGGTAAACGCAGGTTTTGTTACACAGCAGGCTCTCTGGTCGCTGGAAATCGTCTCAGCCTAGTTTTCCTCATATTCCTCTTTGGATTTGTCTTCAGTGGTCAACTTGTCAGCAGCTTGCAGGTTTGTGTCATTTATCTGGAATTACAGCACAACTTATGCATTCTCTCGCTGCGTTTTACAGTAAGGGGTGGCCTGGCTGTCCAATCAGCCAGCCCGTCTCTGGGAGTTTGTTCTTTTCAGGAAAGGTTAAAGACAAAGGGCTACAGAGTTTTGGACTCCTCCCTCGCATCCTGCCTTTCCAGACACACTTGAGTCTGGGCACGGAATCCACAGGATTCCTGCCGAAGACAAAACAGCCACTGAGGTCGTTCCTGCCTAGAATGGCAAGGGCAGACCTCAGAAACAGCAAGCACACAAGAAAGGGTGAAAAAAGAGGCCACCATTTTAGAAAAATGGTGGCCCTTCAGTGCCATACCGAGGCTGAATTAACAGCCTGCGAGTAATAAAGACTAAAAGTCCTAGAAGTAGTTACACTGTCGCCAGCCATTCATGTAAAACTCGCAATTGTAACAATGTTATCAGCTAAGTACCAGCATTCCACATAAGGTGGGGTGTGCGGGCTCACTTTATAAAATGTAAACGCGGATGAAAATCCCTCTTTACTACTTGTGAACTGTAGTTCAGTTAACCCAAGGAAATGAAAGAGAAATGAACAGGGGAGCCCATAGGGCCAACCTAACCTCAAAGTTGTAGGAAACTATAAGTTCAACCATACACTATGAAGAAACATAAAAAGGTCACCCATTAAAGATTAAAAGACTAGGTGAGAGGGGAAAAAAGATTCCCCTTCAACTAGGGGCATGGTAAAATAGTTACCCAGTCAAAGCAAAAAATTCTGGGGTTGATGCAAGTCAGGAAAATGTATCATTGATATGAAAATCTTACCTAACACATTGCACTTCACGCATCCTCATGACAGAAACAAAACAATCTAAGGCACCTCGATGCGTGCAGGACCATCGGTACAATGGGCATCACACTAGGGATAGTATTACTGGCACGCCCAGTCGACGTCCCTTTTCGTGTTTCAAAAACAAATCATGTAATACTCCACCTACCACTGAATGTCAGCCTATGCATAGCATGTGAATCTAAGCAGATACAAGTATCAGAAATACAATTATGGTGAGTAACACCACACACCACACACACACCCCCTTTCCACAATCTTCCTCACCAGAGTATCTCACGCTTCTTAGCGTTTTCTTTGTTCTATCCCCAGGATACAACCTTTCACTTCTGCACCCAAACCTACAATCCTATCTCATTTTGGACATGTCTCCACTTTTACTGATCCGGTCCTTAACATCCTCCACATCAGGCACCAATGTTTTAGACAAATGTAGCCACCAAAGTGTCAAAAAAAATCGACTTGCGACCTCTAAAGACTTCAAAGGGCTGTGCAGCAGGTGTACAGTGGGGAGCAAGCACTCTGCATCAAAGCTCTTTGCAAGTTCTCATGAACCCTCATTCACATTCCTATACCATCTACCACTGTCCTAATGACCCTCTTGACACGGCCATTGCTCTTGGAATGATACCAATAAGTCCTTTTATGTACAATTCCCACATCTCTCAGCCAACCTGAAAACTCTCTTGAAATCTGTGTACTGTTGTCCTTCGTTGCTCACTATTATGGTTGTGTCAGTACGCAATCGCTCTTAGTGACATGGAGAATGATGAACATGCCTGCGTTCCACTTGTTGGGGCCGACAGTTTGAAAGCAGCGCACCCATCCACCGCACGCAGCCGAAAAACACAGGCACGGATCCAGCCCAGCGTGGCTGCACTAAGGCACCGGTGAATCCTTGGTCGCTGACCAACCAGCAAACGGTTGTGCCATCTGGTACACAGTGGTCTGCACGTCTGCTCCTCCTCTTCTTTCCAATTGCCAGTAACAGCACTCGTTGCCAATATAATGATATGCAATTCCACTCAGATGAAAGGTAAACTTCTTTATAGGAGTATTGCCCAACAACTTCAGTAGCTCCTCTTTCTTACAGCTCCAGCCTCTAACTACCTTTTCACTCTGAACATGCCAACATTTTGGATCGGGCAGGAGGGAATGGAACCAGGAGAATAGAATGAATGCATTGCCTTGCTTTGACATGACATAGACAGTACATCTCTTTGAAACTCATCAACACTTTTGTCTGGAAAATGTGGATCCCTTCTAAATCGGTCTCACCCCTCCAATAGCAGATCACTTTCCGACGGTGTGATGGTAGATGGCAGACCTTGTGTGGGAGGGGAATCCCCTGATTAATGTGCAAATGCTGGATTTCTCTATTGGAATGCCTGGCGCCACCAAGCTCCCTCAGCTTGGTGCTATTCTCTGGGCCAATAACATTAGTTGTGGAATAAGAACAAATTGGGTAGTGCCGCAGGAGAAGTAGCTCACGCGTTACGATGCACTCCCAAATCACTTCATGGAACTCTCCAAATTCGGGCCTTCGGTTTAGGGTCGAGTGTAAGGAGGCTATTAATTGAGGTGCATAAAAGCCAGTAGTTCCATTTTTTTTCTACTATCATATTGAGTGTAGTTCTCTCTGCTTGGTACTTTCATCTGGACTTTGACATTTTCTGCCCTGGGGTAGACAGAAATTGCTAATGTGAATAGGTGCAGGGGCTGAGCCTAATTTGCATATGGTTTTTCCCCTTTTGTAATGGCTTGGCAGGAGAAGAACGATGGTCTGGAGGGTTGCCGAGAGCAATGCCAGTGGTTAAGATTCATTCTAAACCTTCCAACCATCACCTCTTTGTTTTTGCTTTCTCACCCTGAGAGGGACGGGTAGGCCCAGACGTGGGTCCCCGCCTGCTGGTCCTAGAGACCCAAGCTACTCCTCACTGATGAAGCCCAACAATGCCCAAACATGTCTGGGGATGCTTGTGGTCTGGTGCAGAAGGAATGTGACCTAGCAGTTTGGGCTGGATCGCTCCTTTTACGGTGGGCCCAAGCCTGTTTTGCACATGGTTTTTTCCCCTTCTGTAATGGCTTGGCAGGAGAAGAACGATGGTCTGGAGGGTTGCCCAGAGCAATGCCAGAGGTTAATATTCATTCTAAACCTTCCAGCCATCACCTTTGTTTTTGCAAAAACCTTGAGGCCAGAGAGATGATCAGCACGCTATAATAGGTTAACCTCTCCAAATTAGATGGTCATCCTCATCCCCTGGTGACTCAACCAAGAATTCAAATAAAAGAAATTTTAAAAGTAGTCCCAACAGTAGCCCAAATAAAGATATCCCATTAGATAATTTAGAAGAGTAAGAAATGGGGAGAAAAAAAGATCTCATGGAATGCAAAATGGAAGTGGTGATGAAGCTGGGCAAAAAATAAACCTCCAATCATTTAAGCCAATACCTAATGATTTACAGGAATGCAAGAGGTCATTTGTTAGCATGTGGAGGGCTCTTCACACAAACCAAGCCTGCAACAATCACAATGTATGATACTGAGCCTGTTTTACAGGTGCCTGTAGCAACTTGACCCAAGAAATGGTGGCCCAACTGGTAGTACACCTTTGAGACGCACAGCCATTACTTAGTACTGTTTTCTCTCAAGTGTTCAGCCACTTTTAAGATCGCATCAAATCTGTGCGATATTTTTTCACAGCATAAAGGATGGGCACCGCTGACAACCCTCTTCTTCCCTCCATTCACATTCTCCTGTAAGTCCTACTCTGGCGTTCAACTGCATTACGGGATCACAAAAAGCCCCCATGCTTCCCACCTCGAGCCCATCACGCCGCCACGCAGCAGCGTTAATTTTAAAAAGTATTTGTTCAGACACGCTAGAATCTTTCCGCCCTAGTTTTCTTTTCCTGCCATCTAGTTTTATGATCCACTAAGCTGGCTCCTACTCCCTCTAAACAATCACTGCTTTAAGTCTTTCCTGTTTTATCTCTTTCCACCACATCTACAGCACTGTCCTTGTTCCTGTTCCTCTCCAGACCTTCGTCGGTGTACCTGTGGTGGAGGAGAAATATGCCAACTCCCACCCATGGTGATTGTTATTTTGCAAAGCCTTTATACTGTGCCACATCACCTTCATGTATGCCATGAGCCTGGGATCAACCAGAAACTTGGTTAAGACTGGCTTATTTTTGCAACTCAAATTGGCCCATGTCTTGTGGTGGACTGGGCAACTGATGGCATGGTTTGCAAGGAACTTGACATTGGCAATTCTGGCTAGCTTGAGGACCGTAGTCTGTCAGTATGTCACTCAACTCCTTGGTGCTCTGCCTTTTAACAGTCCAATAAATGTACTCTGCACTTATTTCATTTGTTTGGTTCTTGCTTTTGTGGTAGCTTCCCGCCAGCTGGACTGCTGGGTTCCTGGGCTTGATTCGGGTCTTGTCTAACTTCCCAGGAGCGTTTTGTAGCCCCTTTAATCAGGGGCTTCAAATCACACCTGTAAGAAGGCTCAGTAGACTTTCAGGTTGTTTCTTCATCGAAGCTGCTCTTCAAGTTGATCTGGGCATCGCAATATAATGGTGTGTCCTGATTGAGCTTGCCATGGGTACCCATAGTAATTCCATGTATAGATTGACGAGAAGTTGAGAGAGCGTGGACCCCTGTGGAATGTCCGGCGGCAAGGTAGGATACGAACCAGCATATGATAGTTTAGTCAAAATTCCTGTAGAAGGTCAAGAAGTTAGTGCTTTGATCAAGAATTATTGTCATGCAAGGGTCTCCTTTTTACTTGCTGTGAGGCTAGTCTTCCATGAACTGGCTGGTGGAAGATGTTCCTGTGTCTGGTCTGAACCGGGATTGGCAATTTAGTAGTTTATATTCTGTTGTATGAAGATGTTGGGCAAGTCCTCGGTTGTGTCTACGTTCTTCACCCGGAGATGATCTGGCCTGTGTAGGGAGTGTCTGCCTTGTAAGCGGGCTGCTGTGATGTATTTGAGCAGTGCAAGTGTTTCACAGCAATGGCGTTTTCATAGGTGGCTGCTTTGGGGGCGGAAAGCGAGCTGTCTCCATCCTCCACTGAGATGTTTCAGATAATCTAGGGAAGGCTTGGGCGGTAAGTAACCTCCCGCAAGCCTAAGCCCAGCTGCTCCCACCCAAGCCCATGCCAGAACACAGGACTTAATGCTGAAAGCACACTTTTGGGTCTTCATTGTGTGTTTTGTTTGGGGGTAATGAAAGCCGGTGCTCCACTCGAGTCCCCACTTACTTTCAATTATGTGACCAGTTGTTCTGAGTTGACAGTGTGGCCGGCAAGGAAGGAATAATGGCGAATGTGGTTTCCTGAACCGGAGAGCAGACAAAAGAGGAGAGGCCAGAGAATGAGGGTGCTTGCAGATGCGCCGGTGGCGGTGGGGCGAGGAAGGCTGAGAAAGCGTGCCAGCTGCCAGAAGTGAACACGGGATGATACTGTTGTATGCAGCTTGTGACCCATGCCTTCTGATTGGCTGGCACCTTCCTCCAGGGTGCTAATTAAGGCTGCTGTTTGGCAGGGGGTTGCAGATGTTTTGAATTGTTGGAGTTGCCTTATGGCGTTTATGAAGAACCTGTTGGTAACGTTTCACTTCATGGGCCGAGGAATTGTTGGCTCAAGGAGCCGAGCGGTGTAGTGTTCGAGAGCCTTGTAGATGCCCTGCTTTTGAAGGATGCTTTGGGTAGCTGTTGGCAATGGCTGCAGAGATGAGTTCCCCACGCACCAAGCTGAGGATTTTCTGGGTGGTTGAGTTTGGTCTTCAATCAGATCCTGACGGTGGCTGCAGGGCCTTGTTTGGATTTCCTTTTGCGCTCGCTCTTCTGTCTGCTTTGGCAGTGAGAATTTCAAGGATTGCTTGTGGTGATATCGGAGACTTGGAGCCTTGCGGAATCTGTGTTGATCAGCATTGGCTCTCACAAGTGTCTGTGTGTTTGTGGGCCTGAGTGGGAAGTGAAGGTGGTGGTGGTGGTGTAGGCTGGTTGTGGGTGTTTGCATTGTAGAAGGTGTGTTGGGCCTACATATTTTTGTTTTTGTACTTTTTCGTTTACTTTTTGTACTTGTTTGCACTTTCAGTTAATGGCTTGTTTCTTGGGTCAGATTTGCAAAAAGGTTTGCGCTGAAATGGCTTCTAAGCTGCCCAAGCATCTCAGACTTTGTCCTCCCTTCATGGAATTTAGACATGTTGCCAAACACATATTCAAATCTTTGCAGGTGGTACCCCCTTCTCATTGGATCATTGCTCATTGCAATGCATTTTAAAGGGGTGCGGATATGGTGAGTAGAATTGGGGTTTTATTGGGTACGGGGGGTTATGGTGGGCAAAAGGGAGTATGCCCCCCCCATGGAAAATGCAGAGAGGGTTGGGTGGTGGGGGTTGGTACACTGCAGGTATCTCCATGACTTGCTCCAGTAGAATGGCAAGGGCAGGTTTGAGATCCACGGAATCTCTTGATTTGCTCCGACTCTATTCTTTGTGAATCTGGCCCTTGTCTGCATCTTTTCTGTTAGACGTATTGTTCCACCCTTCTGTCATGTTAAACATACTCTGACATCAGTAAACCATGAAGAAGGCAGATAAAATCTATTTCAAAGTCGCGTACGTTTTTCTCAAGTCATTTGCAAGTTTTTTTTAAAAAAAATGAAACTGCTCCAAGTTGGGAGAAATCACTATCAAGTCGAAATGAAAGCACCAGATTCTGATAAGCTAAAAGCATGGAAGATGCATAACGACTCCTTCAATGGATGCCATGAACGTAGGATGACTCCTATGCTGATTTCCTGCAGGAGGACCTGACTTGATCAGACTCCGTGAAATTGGCAGAAGCTGCCCTCGCAGGGAACCTGCCATCCGTTCGCCCACCCAGGAGCTGCTCATGTGTTTGGAGACATGGGGAGCGCCGGCCCCAGGTGCAATGGAATACACCGGAGTGTAGGGTTAATCTTCCGCCAACCTATGGCCGTTCATTTGTCAATTTCCTGAGCCTTGCTTTGTTAGCCTGGTTGCGCTACCCAGCCGACTTGCCAGAATTGGCTTGTCCCTGTCAGCCGACGAAACTGCTGGCGCCACCAGTAGCGAAGTGGAAATTGGACCAATAATAAAAGGAAATGCTTTTGGGGAGGGGGGGGATGCTGGTTCTTGATTACAAATCGGAAATCAACATCCTGCAAGAGCCACCTGTGTGCATTTTCTTCCACTTCCTTGGTGGAAATGGGATGTGCGAATGGAATTGGAAGTCATTAGCGGCTCATCATGGGGCCTCTTGAACATAGGCCGCCCGTTCAGGACTCTCTCGCCAAACGCTGCTGCTGGGCTTTTGAGAAGCAGTAGTGCTGGAGGATCCTCGGTTAGGAGCAATAGCTCATTCCAATTCTTTTTATTTCTGTGGATGTTTTTTGGGCCCTTTATCGCAGGCGCGACGCGGACGACAAGAGTATCCCTCCGGAGCCAAGGCGAGTGCGCAGACGATGCTCTGCGCACACACACCAGCCCCTTAATCCAAGGAGTGTTGTAACTCGAATGAGCTGCAGGCAGAAGAGTCTTATGTGTCCAGGGAAACTGAAGCCGTGTGCAGCAGGGGTTTCTAAGGAAATGTTGGCGAGCCGGGGGAGAAGAGTGCATCACCTCTCTGCCTTCGGCATCTACTGCTTTATCTGCCTGTTATCGACTTATTGAGCCGGCTGGGTTTTCCCTGCATCTTTGAATTGCTGTGATCTGCCGCCTTCTGCTTCGCGCCACCAACCTTTTAACTTTTCTCTGGGAGCAGAGCGATCCTGGCACGCGCAATGGCTGAAATTGACAGAGGATCTAATGCCACGGGGAAGGTGGCCCTATCGTTCCACACGGTGTCTCTGGCCGCATCCATCTTGGTGCTGGTGTTCACCTTCATAACTGGCATCGTTGGCAACCTGCTGGTCTGCTGGGTCGTCTACCGCATCAAGTCCTTGCAAACTGCCAACAACGCGCTTTTGGTCAACCTGGCCATCATTGACCTCCTGAAGTGCTCTCTGGATATCCCCTTGCTGTTGCTGACCGTCGCAGTCAGCCGGGCTGACTTGGGTGAGACTGTGTGTACTGTCCAGCAGTTTTCATATTCGCTCAGCAGCTGTGTCCAGCTGCTGACACTGGTCATTATCAGTGCCGAGCGGTTCCAGGCTATCGCCTTCCCCTTTGAAATTGAGCAGCGTACAGTGCGCATCAAGCGGTGGATCTTCATGATCTGGGTGGTTGGGTTCCTGGTGCCGATCATGTCCATCACCTTTGCAAAGCACACTCCCATCTACTTGACGTGCCGGCACCAGGCGATAAATGTTCAAGACTACTTTGACCCCTTTGGTGTTTGCATCCTAGTTCCTATTTGGATTGTGAGCCTAGCGCTCATTGTACTGCACTACATGCGGATCTTTTTTGTGGTGAAGCGGCACGCCAACAAAATCTTCGACAGTGGCATCTTGCCTCCGTCTGCCCCAGTTGATCCTGGAAGGCCCTTCCACAAGGCCTTCAGGGCTATCCCGTTGAGCTGTCCATCTCAACCTGAGGCTCCAGGTCCGCACTGCGCGGCAGCCATCGTTGTAGCGGAAATCGAAGAGGAGACGAGTCAAGGAAATCCCTTCTCAGTTTCCATATCCTCACCAAGTATCCCGCCGGAAATGCCGCTTATCCCCAGCCCGCCGGACATCCCCGAAATCATTGGCGCGGTTTGCCTCTTCTCAGTGAAGTCCAGAGAACATGCCAGAAAGAGACTGGAAGAGAAAATTGCAAAAAGATTTGGATATATCTTCGTAACTTTCCTTGCCTTCTGGGTCCCGCTGGTGGTTATTCTTTTCCTGACTTTCCTCCTAAAGAAGGACAGCTTTATGGTAAGGGCCTGCCTGTCTTTTCTGGGGACAGCTTTTAGAATTCCATGCTTTTGGTTTCTTTCCACGTGTGCATTAATCATGAGGGCATTCTTTGTTCTTTGCACTTTTTTTTGCAGTTTCTCTAACTTCATTTGGTGTAGTGAATTGAGCCCCACAGGCAAAAAACAGCTGGTATTACCGGCAATCCCCTCCATGGAGTTCTATGGGGCTCCATGCAATGGGGATTTACCGCCACCTGGTATATCAGGCGGCGGGGATGGTAGGGCAGTTTGGCAGGATACCCTGCGTTTGGCTTTTTACCCACCCACTTTGCCTGCCTCTGGTCATTCTAGTCCCTATGACCATTCTTACCCACCCCTCCCTCCCTCATCACAACCGACACCCCCCCTCCACCCCCCCCAGCCCCCCCAGGATCCCTTTAAAATAGTTCTGTGGCTTTAATGTCTTCACCAAGTGGGAATTTTATCTGCTTGACCACTCTGGTGGCGATTGGTGCAAAAAAGCCTCATCATATAACCTGTGTCCTTGCATCTGTTCCTTCCACTGAATTCCTTTTAATTTGCAAAGACAGCAGTTTTGGCACTGGTATAAGTATTAGTGTATCGATATTGCATGGGCCTTTGTCAGTCACGCCTTAATATGCCAAGGTAAGATAACTTGCTAACTGTTACGGGTGGGGAGTACCACCACGGCATTGTCTGAAAAATTACTGTCACGCCTACTCAAAAGCCGAAACTATTGACTTTGCCATTTTTTTTTTAAATTAATAAGTGCTGTGCAGCGTGTACAGGCATAGTGTTCGCAAATCAATACCCCACCACCGATCGAACCCTCACCTTTGCGGTCTGCTGGGCTTTTGGGACACAAATACAGTTGTGCCAGGAATAAATACATTATAATATAAACCGATTGTTTTCAACTGTTTAAAAAAAGTTCAAGGTTTTGGGGCGCGTGTCTTATTTTGGAGTTAACAAAAGGCTTGTATTTTTTGTTTTTGTGTTTCTAAAATGGGTGGCGTGGCAATATATATATATTTATACTAAAAGCACAGCAATGCCACCGGCCACACCCGCAGCAGAAGGCTCCAAATTAAGAAGGGAGCATAAGTGGAGAAGGTGATGGAGCAACATTACATTGGGATAGAATGTGCCGCTATTATAGTGCTTAGAAGCGGGAAGAATCCGGCACTTCATGCACAACTTACCTCATGCAATAATGGAACCAAACACTCTGTGCCAGAACCCTTATGGACTTGAGCAGAAACTCGGCACATCCGTTTTTCCTCTTATAAGAAGGGACGTGGGCAGAAGGCTTATTTTGCAAGTTGCCTCCTGGTTTGTCCGCGGTGTGGAACGCCTTTACCTGGCCGTGCTGGAGTTTGAACCCTTGGTTGTCCGGATGCGCACCCCAAGTTGCGACAGTCGTGACTCCCAGTCAGTTTTCCTACCAGTACTGAGGCAACGTTTGGCCAACGGTGTGAGACCCGGTCAGCCGCTGACTGCCTGCCAGGAGGGTGAGACTCGAGAGTCGGTGTTCAAGCTCACTTTCCCTAGGTTTGATGCCAGCCGGTTTGCTCCACTCACTGAGCTAACGTTGACTTTTTGTGTTGCCTGCCCATGTGGATTTGATGTCGGGGCGTTACGGCACATTTGTAATAATTTTAGAAGTATGCCGGGTGCCCACTTTCCCCACCTTAATCCGGGACGGAAGGAACATGCTTTACCTAAAACGTGGCCTGCAACCTACGGCTCTCCAGATGTTTTGAACTTCCACTCCCATGATCCCACCCCATTGAATTTGCTGGTTTGAGATGATGGGAGTTGTAGTCCAAAACATCTGTAGCGACAACGGTTACAGTGCTCTGACCTAAAAGGATAACGTGCTTAAAAAACATTTATAGATCGACCTGGAGCCTAACATTCCCTTTAAACTTGCTTGTAGGCAGCACCCCCCCCCACCCCCAAATATAATTTCTGGGGTTATGGTCCACGCTAGTATGTTGCTTAGAAGGGCCGCTGTGGCAAAAGCAACCAGGCACTGGCAAAACTAAAAGTTCTGGCTTTTGTGTAGGCATTGAATAGTTATTTCCCATTTGGGTAGTGGCTATGCTAACAGTGCCTGTCGAATACAAAGCTGACACTTTTGGCTTTGTCAGTGTTAATTGTTACCAGGACTTCTGTGCAGGTATTGGAAAGAAATCAAGGGGCTGAAAGCACTTGGTTGACCTTTTTATTACACCAGCAGCAAATGTACAGCTGTAATTAAGCCATTCCCTCTCGGCAACCTGCTTAGGAATTAATTCTGGCAGACCAACGTTTGATGTTACTGCTTGATAGAACTTGCTCAGAGAAATCCCAGGAGCATTTTGGGCGGGGAGGGGCCGGTAGTGTGTGGCGATGCTCATCGGTAATTAATATATCTATATATATATATTTTCAACACAACCACGTCAGAGGTGTAGGATATGACTTAATAAGCATGTCGCTTAAACGTCTCAGGACACTGGTGATTCTCTTTTTTTTTTTTTTTTGAAATTTTTATTTTAATTTTCAAAATTACAATAAGATGAACAAAAACATATTAGATGATTACAACAAAAAACACATATTCTCTAACCTACATACTCAACTATATACAAACCCCCCAGAGTCAAATCAGATCTAAAATCAGGCCTAATACAATAAAAGAAATTTACTCCATATCTTATTGAACAATGCACTCTTTTTCTCCCTCAGGTACAAAACCCTTTCGATATCAGCCAAAATATGCATCTCAGCAATCCACATTTCAATTGTAACAGGAGTAGATGTTTTCCAGTTTCTCAATATCAATTTCTTTCCCACCATTGCTCCCCGAAAGATCCACTTTCTCTGGGAGGTACTCAAATCTTCCAGCACATCAGTGCTGCCCAGCACAATGGTCTTAAAATCCAAGTGGATTCTCTCTTCGAGAACTCTCTCACAAATCTGATCAAATTCGAACCACATACCCCTCACTCTTGGACATTCCCACAACATATGTTCAAAGGTGCCCCTCTCCTGAACACACGCCCAACAGTCAGAGTTATCACTCATTCCTCTTTCCATCAAACGCTCCGGTGTCCAATAAGTTCTATGCAGAATCTTAATCTGCCGCGATCTTTCAACCAGACTCAAAGAACACAGTTTCACATTCTCACAGATTCGAGACCAATGCTCTTCCGCAATGTCCTCACCAATCCTTTGGTTCCAATCCAGTCTCACAGCATCATTTATCTTGTAGTTGGACACAATTTGTTTATAAACATAGCTGACCAAGCCACAACCACTCACCCCAGGTATCCAACCAAGCAAATCCAAATTGACTCCTTTCTCCATATTTACGTCACCTACTGCTCTCCGGATCTTCCGATAGTCCGCCATACAAAAGGTAGGGATATCAAACTTCAACTTGACTTCTCTGGCAGTCATCCAAGTCATACCATTGAAAAGGTCCCCAATCCACTGAACCCCAGCAAGGAACCATTCATGCCAGAACATAACTTTCCCTTCATATGTAACACTCGGATTCAGCCAAAGTGAAGCATTCGGGTCTCTCAATGCATCGAAACCCAAACACTCATTCAAAGTCAACCACGAAGTCCGTAGACTCTTAGTCAACGGATTCTCCAACCTCCGTCTGCATGGCTGACTCGTTAATAAAGCCCGGGGTGACAACGGACTCACATGACTAGATTCCACACCAAACCAATCCGTACCATCTGATTTAATACATGCAAATAAGGTACGGGCCATGAAGGCCAGATGATATGCCCTGAAGTCTGGCACCCCTAGCCCGCCTTTCGACAAGGGCAATTGCAGTTTACTTATCCTCAAGCGCGGAGGTTTATGATCCCACAAGAAACCCTGCATAAGCCTATCCAGTTCCCGCCAATACCTTTTCTCAATTTCCAACGGAACCATACTTAAAACATAGTTCACTCTGGGGGTTGACACCATCTTTAAAGCATTCACCTTCCCCCAAAGGGAAAGTTGAAGCAAGGACCATCTATCCAGATCTGATTTGAAAGCAGCACAGACCACATTCATATTCACTCTCACAAAATCTGCAATTGTTGGCAAAATCCAAACACCCAGGTACATTAACCTCTCAGCACACCACTTGAAGCCCAACCCAGTAACCAATTGTTTGTCACATAGTGGGACAAGGGGTAGAACTTCCGATTTCGCCCAATTAATCTTGTACCCAGAGCACCGATGAAAGACCTCCAGAATATTCATAAGCACAGGCAACGATTCAGCAAGATTCCTAAGGACCAACAGCAAGTCATCAGCATATAGCCAAGCTTTTTGTTTCAAACCCCAACCATCAATACCCTGCAGGCCATCCTCAGTTCTCAGCTTAATGGCTAAAGGTTCAACACTGAGTACAAACAAAAGAGGAGACAACGGGCATCCTTGTCTCGTTCCACGTTCCAAATCAAAAAATTGGGACCTCCAACCATTAGTTTTGACATCCGCCGTGGGCTTGGTATATAGTAGTCTGACAAGAACAAAAATGATGACCAAAACCCATTTTTTCCAAAACACTAAACATAAATTGCCAATTGACCCTATCGAATGCTTTTTCGGCATCCAATGAGAGAACCGCCGAGTCTTCTGAAAGTTCTGACGCTCTAGCGATGGTACACAGTAAAGTCCTCATATTGCTGGACGTCGTCCTACCCTTAATAAAACCCGACTGATTCTGATCTATCAGTTTCGGTAGAAGATTTTCCAGCCTTAATGCCAGAACCTTGGCTAGGATTTTGTTGTCCACATTAATTAAACTTATAGGTCTGTAACTGGACGCCAAAGTTTCGTCTTTGCCCTTCTTTAGAAAGACCGAAATCGTTGCATGTCTAGTCGTATCTGGAAGCAGTCCCCGAGCCTTAGAAGTCACATACATATCCTTTAACAATTCCAATGCAGAATTAGGCAACCATCTATAAAACTCCACCGGCAGTCCATCAGGGCCCGGAGACCTGCCTACATTTAACTTAGAAATTGCATTCCTGACCTCATCCACAGTTACCGGTTCTTCCAACAAAGTTGACTCCTCTACAGAAATTTCTGGGACTGGGATTGCCCCCAAAAAATCTACATTGGTTGCATCAGTGTATGTCTTATTTCTATACAAATTCTTATAAAACTTCATGAACACCTCATTTATTCTCAACGGATCAAATGTAGTCATTCCACCAGAGTCCGTAATCGATGTGATTGAGCGCTCCGACTCTCTCAACCTCATTCTGTAAGCTAGCCAACGATCACACCTCTCACCCCGTTCAAAATAAGTGCACTTTTGTTGAAAATACCTTTTCTCCACTCTGTCAGAAATCAACACAGTCAATTCCCTTTTCAAACGATTCAACTCCGGAAGTAAAAACAACTGTGAAGGATCCACCATCAATTTCCGTGATAAATCATTTATTTTATTCTCTAATTCCAACTGCGAATTGTCCCATTTCTTTTTCAAGCCTCTCGCCAAATTAATAAACATACCCCGTACAGTACATTTGAAGGCCTCCCAAACTGTGCCCAGCTCCACCTCACCATTACAATTTTCCTCCACAAAATAATCTATTTCTGTTGAAAGTTTGGCCATCTCATCAACATTATCCAACAACATAGGATTCAGTCTCCACGTAAATTGTCTGTCCATTGGTAAATCCCATCTCAAATCAAGAACCACATGTGCGTGATCCGTCAACACAATATTACCAATACTACTCGCCTTATAACTCTGTAACATACCTCCTGACATCAAAACCATGTCAATCCTTGAATAAGTCGCATGCGCTCCTGAATAGAAACTGTATTCCCTTACCAACGGATTGTTCATCCTCCAGCTGTCCTTCAGATCATGCTCCACCATTAAATCCAATAGTGCCTTAGTTAGTACATCAGTTCTCCTGCAGAATCTGTTATTGCTCCTGTCCAAGGTATAGTCAATAACCGTATTGAAATCTCCGCCCAAGATTACGTTACTAGTCCCTAGATCCTGAACTGTTTGTGCAACCTCCCTGAAGAAAGAACCATCATCCACGGTTGGCGCATAAATGTTGCAGAATGAAACCACCTTGCCCTGAATGTTCGTCAGAATGGCAATCATCCTACCACCCTTGTCACCTATTACTCTTAGTACCTTAATCGGGGCATTTTTCCTTATCAAAATCACCACACCCCTGGACCTTGAATCAAAAGAAGAACCGTATACTCTCCCTACCCAGCCCTTCCTCAAACCATCCAAATCTTCCTTAAGAAGGTGAGTCTCCTGAAGTAAATAAATGTCCCCATTCAAATCATTCAAATAGGACATCACTTTCCGTTTCTTCTGCACATTATTCAGTCCGTTCACATTCCATGAAATAACTCTTAATTGATCCCCCATCCTCCAGACCAGAAAATCCACCCCCACACTATCCAATCTAGACAACAGGTCCTGATTTATGATATTGACCCTGAACCCCAACCCAACCCCCCAAAGACAGATGCAAAACACCAAGAACAGCAAACCAGAAAAAACTCCTATACTCATTCCAAGTAGTCCAACATCCTGGACACCTCTCCAAATAACTTGAACTCCCATTAAGCCACCCCATTCCATAATAGCCCGACAGCTCCATTTAAACATCCCCCCCAGCAGCCCCCCACGGGCACCACAAACCTCGCATCTCCTGCCATTTGTTCAGTGAAGGCCATGACATGATGTCCCCCTGTAAAGCACAGAGGACCATCTAGGGAAGAAGTAGAGTCAAGGAAGCTGCCCAGGAGAAAATGCAATGTCCCCAATAACATCGCACCCTAATAGGGCAGTCCCTGAGCCCATCGTAGTACAGTCAAAACGCCTAACACAGCCCACTCCGCCACACCACACGTGCAAATCCCCAAATGTGTACTTCTATGTCGAGATCCTGCAGAGATATCTAAATGCACACAACCCCACCTGCACGAGCATCCAGCCTGCATATAACTTGCCATTCCTGAAAACAGCACATCAAATCCAACTGTAAAACACGATAGAAAGGTGAAGCATTAGACTCCAAGTAACATTGAAGCAGGATCACAGTATTACATTGAATTGAAAAACCTTTGTATAATCCTTTTTTCTTTCATGTACCAGCTGTAGTAGTTTGTGATTATAACATGTAAAACCGTCTAGTGGTTAGTGGCTACATGGCAAATAATGGGTCTTTAAAACATATCGAGTACATATATGTCATCTCACAACCCATTATGCGTTAGTGAACATGCAGCAAGGAAGAAAGCTGCAGATCGCAGCAGTGTAAAATCATCTCATGAAACACTGCACATTTTAATCCTGCCAAAACATGAGGAAAGTTCAGTTCTCCAAGCATACTGAGCGCATATATTTGACCTTTGGGAGAGGACTGAACAACAACACATGTAATACCTGCAAAGAAATGACAGGCTGACATCCACTAGCACACACTGCCTGGCACTACAAAAGAAAGCCAGGCAGTGAACAACCAATAGTGCAATTGCAAAAGAAAGGTCATGATGTCCAAAGTGTTCTACACGGAAGAGGCCAGTGTCGTGTGTGCAGAAATGTTACTGTTAAAAAGGGCACTCTAGTCCATCAGCTGTGCTCAGGAAAATGAGCGTTCTTTAGAGGCAGTCAATCAGCTGCTGGACCCAGGCTCCCCTTCAGAATGTTATATGAGGCACTTTGATGCACCATAAAAGCGTAAAAGCAATTACTTTTAATGGCACCAGTGTAAACAGGCAGTGTCACAAGAATAGAAGCGTACGGGATCAAAGGGACTAGCCCCGCAGTCTCCCGCCGCCAGTTGATTAATTCCTTGGGCGTCCCACGGGTGTTTTCACAAAGTAGAGGTCAGGTAAAGCAAAGAAAAGTTAGCAATCCTCCTCTCTTAACCCATATTAGCATTGTACAAACAAAAGAGCATGAAATCGGGTAGTTGCGATGCGAAAACGGTGCCAGCAAGTATGAAACGGCTGCAGAGGAGGAGCAGTTTGAATGCAATCCCCATGGAAGTTGGGGAAAAAGCAACCCGCCGGCTACACATGTGGCGAGCACCCATATAATAGGGACAGAGCAGAGATCGGGGCACTATCTCACCTGCCATACCGAGTGCAACTCCCAACTCCGTATCAATGATACGTGACCAACTCCACTCCCCAATGATCCTGCCACAGGTCAGCTGACTGGAGCACATGACCGAGCAGGCAATGCATGGTCCTCTCTTCTAACCCCTCCGGACATCACAACCTGGCCAGAACATGACGGCAAGAACGCTGAGAGCGGCAAGAATGCATCAATCGAAAAAACGTTTAACTGAAATATCGAGCCGGCGCCATTTCTTCACAATGTTATTCAATGCCAAAAGTAAAAATTGAAATAATAATAATAAAAAAAAAAGGTTACGTTCAAACCAATACACCTACATTTGGTAAAAATAACATCTGTGAAAATTAATTTTCCATCAATCCAGTCTCCCGAGCCTTTAACCATTTAAGAGCCTCATTAGGATCTCTAGTGATTTTCTCCCCCTCAGGAAACATCAAAGTTAGCCAGTTAGCCCTGTTGAGAAAGGCTTTCACCCCCAAAGACCTTGCCAGGTCCTTGGGCTCTTTAAAGGATTTTCTAATCTCCACAACCTCCTTTGGGTAATCTGGGTAAATAAAAATCCGCTTCTTCTTATAGTAAATATTTTCAAGCTGTCTTGCTACTTTCAAAACTTCTTCCTTGATCCTGGTGCACACGAAGGAAATTAGGACTTGCCTGGCTTTACCCTGAAGGCCCATTTTCTTGCCAATCCTGAATGCATTATCAATGTCCATAAGTGTTATCTGTCCATATTTGATTGAACTCTTCAAAACCTCCAGCACTTTTAAGGCCAAGTCCTCATTTTCTTCTTCCTCCAGTCCAATGATCCTTATGTGACACTGGTGATTCTCTGAGACCAAAGGGCTCGCATGAGATTAGAGCAACGTGGCTCCAATGGTGCACACGCTAGTTTCGACCATGGCCTGTTTAATCTCGCCTTCCTCGGGGCCTCCCTGCACTCCTACAATAAACAAAACACAAATAACTACACTGAATACCCATGACCCTGCGGCACTCCACACAAACACAAATAACACAAAAAAGACACTTTACCTGTCATCCAGGAGACGTCCCCGTCAAAGAATAAAAGACTGTCGTCAAGTTTGTAGCGCCTAGAGAACATTATTCTGAAAATGGAAGAACAGCCTCTAATAAGGATTACGAATGTTCCATATTTCTAATTGCATTGTTGGTTGCGCCCCCAGTCTAGTGTGTAAAGGGGAGGGACTCCAATTAGTTTAAACAGACGCACCAGTGCAAGTCTCAAAGACCAGTAAGAGGGGCTACTCACTCCAGTAACCACATACTGTATTGTAGTAGTCATTTATATAGTGCCTTTTCCCATTTGTATGGCCTCAAAGCACTTTGTAATAGGAACGCCCTTGGGCGCCGAAGTCCAGGCATGGGAAAGTCCTGAGAGGAGGCTTAGGATGCGTGTGTGCATTTAGCCAGGATTATGATTTACAAGGGCGGGCGGGCTAGACTCCAGTAAGCAACCCAAGAGGCTGAGCATGTGGACGGGCGCGGAGGAAGGTCATAGGTTGTCGCTGTATTCTAATGGCAGAGGTGTTGAGTTAAGTCTGGTGTTCTAGTGTGAAGCGGTTATGTGACTAGTTAGACCTAATTTATCATAGTTGTAGCTGTATTCTAAAGTGTGTGGATGGATAGCTATGCCTGCGGCAGATGTCCACCGAAGTGGTGCGTTTATACCCACCTTAAGCTCCGATGGAGCTGATCTTTCATGTTGCTGTGTCATCCGATTCAAGGGCTGGCGAAAGGAGTCTACTAGTGGCGATATCAATGATCACCTGCATACAACCACTGTGCGTTACAATTATGAGTGCAATGGAGCGTCACCAACATGCATCTTCGAGCTCCATGGGTTGGCTAAACATTATAAGGCACAGATGCTTGAAGTGTGACACGTGTTAACCTGCATTTGTTTTCTTCTGGTTGAAATGACCCGTTACCAGCAAATCTAGGTACAACTCCACGACTGCCCTTATAAGTGGGATGGCAACAAGAAACGGGGAGCTCCAGTACCATGTCCCGGAGCTGTGGCACGGTAGCCCGATGGGTCTTTACGCACAGCAGGGGTAGCCGTCATACATCTTCTTGATGCAATTAGCAGTCTGTCCTCAAAGGGATGCATGCACAATGGGCTGGATCTCCCTCTCTCTTCAGAGTGCTGGGGGTATCCTCATATTTGGGTGAAGGGACGGGCTACTGAAAGTGATGCATCGTTCCTACACCTCCTATAATGCTTTCAGTGTGTCACATTTCCTGCCCCCTGTGTCCTTCCAAGTGCACTAACCTTTACTGCCCCCCCAAAATTACATTTAAATGCGTCATGTTTGCTACCGCCAGAATCCTAGGTGCAGTGTATTTCTCACTTCCAAAAATCCGTTTAAGTATGTCATGATTCCTGCCACCCAAATCTTTTAAGTGTGTCCCCATTCATACCCTCAAAGATCTTCTAAGTGCGTCACATTTCCTACCCCAGAATCCAACCAGGCGCACTACATTTCCTACCCCAAGCAATCCAGCGAAGGACACTGGGGGGCTCATGTGTGATATTGTGCAAGGAGTGAGTTGAATGGGTTTCAGGGTGATCCGGGACCTGATATGTTGCAGATACCATTTGGGGGAGGGGGGAGGGGTGGGTTTGCTGGGGAACCATGTGGCGAATTGGAAAGGTCCACTCAGCCCTCACACTTCTACTCAGCAAAACTATGCAATCACAAAGGTAAAACGGGGACAATTGAGAGATATACCTCCAACTTTTTTTGGTTATGTGGGCCGAGGGAACGCTATGCTCTCAAGAGAGGTGTGAACGCCAACCAATAGTGACCCCAACAATACAGTATCACAGTCCAAAATTAAGGGAATGTCCAATCAAGGTTCTATTATAAAAAAACTCTCTGCAGGTCAAACGTTTTTCCATCTGAAACGGCCTCCATGCTCCCCTCCGACTTGAGCCGGATCTTCTTAAATTCCGGAAACTTCTCAATTTTATTTTTCTCCTCTTCCTTCCCTCTACCATGATAACTTTCCCTCTGCGACTGGGGCCTGGTCCCTTCAGAGACCTACAGGGGCCAGACCACCCCCCCCTACTAGTCCCCACCCTCATCCCGTGCCATCCCTTTCCCTCGGGTTCCCTTCCCCGGACTAGCCCTAACCTGGTTCACCCTGTCCACCGCACTCATCCTCCCTTTCCCCGCCACTTGCCATTTTCACCCCCCCCCCCGCACTTTCTCTCCCCCTCCCTTTGGCCACCCCAATCCGGCACTTATCCCTCTATAAACCCCTCCCCCCTGCACTATCCACTTTGTCTTGCACTTGCACAGTGGGATTGTCACAAGGCCAATATTACTGTTTTTCTTTCCACTTTCCACCTCCTCCCCCACCCCCCCACCCTCCCACAGCGTGTCTTGTGATGCCTGGAAACACTTGTGTATAAGAATCATACAAACGTCCAATAAAATAAAAATAAATTAACACTTTAAATGTACACACCATCTGCAAGTAGAACGAAAAGAGATTACTACGCAAAAACTCACTCCAAAGGAAGAACATAGAAGCTGCAACAGACTGCAGAAAATAGCTTTCCGAGTGTGGTTCCATGGGTGGTAGGTAAGCTACTGCCATAGAAAGGATATACTTTAGAGAAAGGAGTGATTGTGAAGTGGACTGAAGGGGCAGTTCAGTGGCCACAGTACCTGGATTCAGTTCTTGGTGGGCTGATTCAGTCAGACCAGGGGTCAAACGTTGATGTGAGCTGATCAGGCTCAGTTCGGGCACATAGGATCGTGGAGGCCCCGACAGCAAGTAGGCGTAGAGTATGGGGCAATTGCGGGTGCGCTGTGCGTTAGAACCGCAACTCTTCAAAGATGAAGGTTGGGGTGGTCCCAGGTATGCTTCGCAGTTGGCTAGCGCGAGTCCGGCTTTAGCTACTGGGAGGGGTTGATGAGTGACACTCCAGCAGTTCGAATTGGCAGGCGATGGTCGTTTATGTGATGATCTTGGGTCCATTTGTGTGTGATCGATGAGGTGGTAGTTCACAGGCTAGCTGGGCTGAGCTGTGGTTGTAACCCCTGGTTAGACCCAGCGAGTGACTCTCAAGACATTTGATTCAGGTCCCGGCGTTGAGCAGTCACTTTGGGCCTTCCATGTGACAAGCTTTGGCTTGTACACGAGGCTATGTCGAGCTAGTGGAAGGTGCAGGCAAATGTTCGATTGGTGGAGGAGCACAGCAGCCAGCGCCAGTGACTTCTCTCTTGTTCAAAGTGCGGTGAGAACGGAGCTACCAGTTTGGTGTGGTGAACAAGGAGCGTCGGCTGGCCTTGTCCTCCAGTTGTTGTGAGGCCCTTTCAGGGGGACTCGAGAATAGGTCAAATCCTGTTCAGGGTCTGCTATTCAAGTTTAAGAGATTCAAGTTTATAGTGGTAGGTCCTGATCCACAGCAGAGGTTACTCCTGATGTTCCCTCAGAGTAGGAGACTGATCTTGCTTCTGCCTTGGATAATTCCTTCTTCACCTCAAGCTGAGGGCTTTGAAGGGTACAAATCTCCCAAACAAAGTCCAGTGAGATCTTCAGAACTAATCCGTGGCTTTAAAGGATCTGAGAGTAATCTGCTGAAGCGGGGAGAGTCCCCTTCTTTAACAAAAAAAGTCTGCAGCTGATTGTCTAAAGCAGGCATGCTTTATCTGAACAATACCTGCTCCTGGCCGAGTGGATTTAGCCCAGTTGATATCACACCCAAAGTGCGTTGCTTCAGAGAATGTGGAGGGGACAGGAAAAGGAAAGAGAGACAGCGAGAAACAAGATGGTGGAAGTCTTCTTCCAGTGACCAGAGCCGCCCTGCCTATGCTACTCTGCCCCCTTCCCGCCTTACAACAAGGGCCTTTAGACATGCAGGTGCCTTGTGTGAGGCAACTCCTTCTGAATGGGTGTGCCCCTTTGATACCTCGGCCCTGGATAGCTGCTTTCTGTGCAGCTGTCTCTGGAGGAGGGTGTTACTGGCCCTCGCTAAGAGAGTCTGGGTTATCTATGTTTCTGTTCTGCCGTTTGGCAGTATCACCCGTCCGACCCAAACATGCATTCCCTCCCACAGCAGAGCTGACACATGTGTGATATGAATTTGGTTGCGTGGGCCATGATCATACGTAGTGCCATGCACTATGCCTAAATTCGAGCATAGCCTCGTTTTAGAGATTACCCTGCCGCCAGCATGTGGTATTTGTGATGAATGTCGTTTTGGTACCGGGGGCATATCTTAAATGCTGCCCCTGTGCTGCAGTGACTGGGCTGTCGCTGCAGCGGTGGTGTGGGCATCTTGTGACCTTTGAACCTACTCTGTACCACGAGCAGAGCTGGTGCTGCGCATCGTGCTTCTGATGTAGCAGGGCACGAGAAAACTATGCTTTTGGCATTGAATTGGTGACGGGGGGGGGCTCTGGTTAGCAGATACCCTTTGGAGAAGAAATCACCTGCATCATTTTATATATTTATAAAAATGGAACAAGCCAGAGCTTTGCACCCTTGCCAGGTGGCAATTCCTCAGACATTGTTTGATGGCTGTAAGTGTGCTGAACTTTGCAGGGGATGTGCAGCTTTGTTGGGGGGGGGGGCTATGTGATGGCAGATTAGGTGTCCATCTGCTACGTTTGTGCGTCCCTGTCCGGTGTGTGGGGGCTGAGGGGTGGATCTGTTGTGTTCTCTGATGCTTGTTAATGCTATGGGCACAATTGCCATTGTTAGATATAACCCCTTAAGAGCTTATATCTTTTTTATTGTGTGCTCTGACCTAAACCAATATATTCCAAGGAATCGATTCTGTCTGTCTCCAAAATATTTTGTTCACATTGTTCAGTTCGGTAATGTTGCACGATCTTTTGTATAGTTTAAGTCCACAGTTTACCTAAATATGGGTCCCTTGGTGTGGAAGTCTCGCTGCTGTGGGTGACCAGTTAAGGTTAATAACTTTATAGCAGAGTAGGGTGTTCCCCGTTTGCAGGGAGGGGGTTGCAGAGTGTCATGGGAGTGCGTCATTCACGTATAGGCCGATTGGGTGAAGCCTTGTGCCCGTATGTGCATCCCATCGAAAAGAGGAGTTAGAGTCAAAAGCTACCCTGGTCATTAGCGCAAGAGGCGGTCACCTTTGTGTTAGCAATGAAGCTCATAAGAATCACCAGGAACAGAATATCTTAAAACAAAGTTTAATTTAACAATAGACACATATTTACACAAATAGACACGTGCTTCATGTGGCACGTGGGATATACATAACCCGAAACTGTATAATATGCATAAAAGTGTGTTAGTAGGTAGAACAACTGACTGTTATTTCATGTATTGCTAAATCAAGTAGCAATACGCAAACATTGTCGACACTCTGGGTGTTGTTGGTGTTTCTGGTTCGGTGAGAAGTGGATCTAGGAGAGAGGCTACATAGATGGAACAGCACTGCTATAGGCACCAAACTGTCTTCAGGACATTGATTCTGGTAAAGACGGTGTTGCATAAGGATTAACGCGCACCTAAAAAGTTGTAAATTACAATTAGTTTAAAAAGTGATCAGGGATTGGTCAAAAATGAGAGAGTACTGCAAAAAGGTGGACTTACCTAAATGACTGTGAATGCGCCGTAGTGAGAAAATAGTTGGATGACCGACTGTCGGTGGTACAGAGGGCTTGTTTTCAGTCTGAAGCGTCAGACTCTGGTACCCAAAAAATAAAGATATCCGTTGGATGATAGTGGATTTGAGGATAATCAGGAGGCTTGGTCAACTAGTAGTGATAACCGAGTTAATAGTGTATTTATTACCTGGAGGTAGATGATCGTTAATGGGACCTGCTTGCAAGGATATGATTGACTTCAGAAGGCTTGCAAAGGCCTGTTGGAGTGGGAACGAAAAAACTAGGGTTACTTCAAAAGGCTGGAAAGATCCTTTAATGCATCTAATGGTCTAAGTTGGTGAAAGCATGGAGTGGATGGAGCGGCGTGCTCTAAAAGAGGAGCAACTTAATAAAACATGAGTGGTAGCGTTTACATTGTGCCATTGATGCTGGCGAACCTGCGTGCGCGCTCTTAATGAGAGAGAGCAGTGCTGTAAGCGATTGGGCTGTGCCGCACGCTAGTAGAGCTTTTTTTGTAAACTTTGCAAACCGCGACGATTAAGTGAGGAAAGGAGGCGAAGATCTATTATGCGTGCCTGGATAGGGGTGCTCATTACAGTGAAAAAATGATTAGAAAAATGAGCTCTGCTGCACGGAGGGTAGAGGCGAAAAAGTGAAGGAATTAAGGGCATGGATCTTTCCTTAGTGCATGCCTGGATAGGAGAGCCAATATCGGTGAAATACCTGGTCGTCCGTTTAGTGAGGAAGGAGCCTCACTGGTTGTCTTACCTATTGCCGGAGCTGGATCACTGCAATAGTGCCGTTTCTCGACTACGCGTACCGGAGGGTTTATATTGAGAAGGAAAACTTGATTACTTCTTGTGTGCGCATTGGCGTGCGGCCGCGCATGCGCGGGACTGTTGAAGGAGTAGTGTGTCTTGCTGATGTGGATGGAATGGTAAAGGGGGCTTTTCTGAATAACATGGCAATTGCATAGGACACAACAGTTGCAAAAGTTGTTTAGTATGCTGCATGATGCAAATAAAACATGCAGAGTAGCAGAAATAATTGGGATTGCTGTTAATTGTATGTAATTAACGTGTCTATGTAGACACATAAGACTATAGCCCGTCTGCAAAAATGATTACATGGTAACAAATTACAGAATTATGCAGTTGCATGCTTCAGTGTTACAAACCATGGTAAGATACAGTCATGAACAGGCTGTTGATCAGTGAATATCTCCAAAGGTTTTTAAAAAAATCTATATTAGCCTCTTGTGGAACAGTGGTATGGCAGGACAATACTGAGTGAAAAAGAGGTTCCACTCAATTGATATGTGGAGGCCTGGTTTCACAGAGTCTAAACGATAGATCCATTTCTGTTCCAATTTGCGTAATGCCAGGTCTCTATTGCCCCCGCGAAATGGGTTTCTGGCTGTTTGTAAGACGGCCCAAAAGATGTCATTATGGCTGTGCTTCTTGGCCTTGAAATGTGCAACTAGAGGTTTGTCCTCTTCTTGGTTCTTTACGCATGATCTGTGCTCGCATATCCGTTGTTTTATCTCTCTTTTACATTTGCCTACATATATTAGGTGGCATGGACATTTTATAATGTAGACTGACCACTTGGTTTTACAGTTGGTGAAGGAATTGAAGGTCCAAGGATTGCCATTCAGATCGATGGTTTTAATATTTCTGGTCAGGGAACAGACGGAGCAGTTACTGCATTTGTAGTGGCCTTTGACAGGTGGAAAGTGCTATAATGTTGTTTGAAGGATGCTTGGAGTGTCAACTTCTTCGTATGTATGTACTAGACGATCCTTAAAATTTCTGCTGCGTTTGAATGCACAAGTCTGTGTAGATTTTGTCCCAATGTTTGAGTACAACTTTTTTGATAGAATTACTCAGAGAGGTGAAGGTCAAGCCGAGTTATCACATGCACAAGCAACCTACGGTTCAACAAACAGATGCTTTCAGTAGATTTGCCATGAGCAACTGATTGCAGAAACAGACATACTTTCACATACTTCTTGTAGCTGTCCAGACTGGTACATATGTCCTGAATTGTAGAGACATTTTTTTCTTAGCACGAGTATTGTGACCAATAAAACTGCAGAGCCCAACTTCCATTATTCGCTCAAAAGGTTTTTTCTTTTCTGAATCACAATAAAACATGTTTCAAATTTAAAATTCTGTATATTCTTATGTTCTCATAATGCTCTTTGCTTTTAGGCATTACCCAGACTTGGGTTTGAAGAAGAAATAGTGTATTGAAAAACCTGACCTGGGACCACGCCCCTCAGCCCGCCCCTTCCTCGGCACGGCTCAGCCTCACCAAGGATGAGAGGGTTCCCCCAGTATGTTTTTCCCATTTCCAGCAGTGTTCATGCTATGTGTTTCCTTTGTCTCGTTTCCTGCAGAATGCGCTGCTCCTGGAGCTTCAGACGTTTGCAGTTGCCCTGACCTGCGTGCCAGCCGCCGTGAATCCCTTCATCTACGCCATTGTGAACCGCCAGTTCAACTCCGAGTTCCAGAAGCTGGCATCTCGTCTAATCAGCCCCTGCAAAGGGAGGCTGCGTGGAACGTGAGGGCCGGCCTGGTGCCAAGGTGGCTCGTTGGAGGCTCTTTAGTAAATCCTGTTCAAAGTAAATCATCGGGAGACATAATTGTCCAGTCAATAACATGAAATGCCTTTATCCAAAAGTTTATCTGAAATCCCTTACCCCAGATGTGGGCCTCGTGACAGTAATGGAAGTGGAACAGGGAGATGATGATTAACATGCGTGTGGTATCCAATTTCTCAAATTACTTTTGTGGATGAGTTTGTAGGTTGGGTACATCCAGGAGCATCCCTCTCCCCAATGGTCTAACAGTCTCGGATAAGCTGAAAAAGTAAGCAAATGTCCCTAGAGACAATCTTGATACTGGTGAACAAAATTGCTAATGGGTAAATCGATACACTGATATGGAAAGTAATTCAAGGATTGGCCAGTGGATTCGGTCCAAAAAATAGTTCTAGCTCTGGCAAGACTAGCAACGCCCTCCCCCCCCCCCCGCCACCAATGGGGTCTCATGGGGCTACAACTACTGATGCCAGAGTTCATTAAGGAATGGATACAAATGTATAGTTTGGGCGGGGAGGCGGGGAGGGTTACTTGTGATGGTCTCAAAGAATTTCATTTGGGCTTTGAAGTGTAGATAATTTATGTAAGGCACATTCTCTCTTAGGCCAACCAGCAGTGACATGATTAAATAGCATGATTATATATCTGATCGATGAAGAGGACACCCAGCCAATCTCAGTTACAGAAACCCTGAGGATGCCTCAACAAGAAAAGGCATGCACCATTGGAAAAACATTAGGCAGCACCGGATTGGTCGGTGAACACTTTCATTGCTTGAAACATGCGTAACAACTTAGCTCCCAACAAGGAAGTCACTGTATAAATCTGATTCAAGTCTGTGCTGGGCAAAAGCTGGCGCCATCTGCCAGGACACACGACTCGGCGCCCGCAGTCCATTTCATGCCACGTACAGGTGTCAGAACTACCCTGGAACTGATTGCAATTGACAATGTCTAGCCAGAAGTAAGAGATATAATGACTTGGGTGATGTTGAGGTCTGCTACTCAGAATGTTCCTGTTCTAGTGACTCTAACGTGCTGCCTGTACGGAACCCGTAGTCGGTTGTTTGTTCTACAGTCGTGCATCTGCTGTCTATGCTGTACCTTTTCTGTAGAAGTGTTTACTGGCCCTGTTTTACTGAAGTGTGTCCACCGCTCCCGCCCTCTAGCAGTGGTCTTTTCTCCATGCGGCCCACACTCCTTTTATGCATCAATGTCTGTAATGTACATGGTCTTTTGTGGAGGCAGGGCTTCTGTACTTCCTCTTGTGCTCTAGTTAGTCCACTGTCTTTGCTCTTTCGTCTCTACCAAGATTCTATAAATGTAACAAGAATCCAAGGAAGTAAGGCAGATTTTGAGACCGTTTCTTGGGCACAATTCATCTATCTTGTCCCCATACTGGGTTAGGTTATTCATGGTCTGTAGACAGTGGTTGTGTGTGGAAGGATTTTCTGATGTACGTAAGGAATCCACGGCCGTAAACAGACGTATAGCGTAGCCAAGTTAGCCAATCATATGCAGTCTAATTCCACCAACACTGTAGAAAGACTGAAGCAGAGCTGACATGACCATAGTAGGAGTTTGAGCTATGGAATGCAACTGTCCTTGTGGGAGTCACATTGGCAACTGTTGTCTTAGAAGACCATTCTCACTGGTAAAAAGAAAGATGGATGGCGGAGGTTTATACAGAAACAAGAGCTGCGACATAGAAGGGTCGAGTCCGATTGCTAGTACCGAACCCAGGACAGAGGAGGAGGAGGAGAAAAGTATGATGTATTGATCACATGTCATAAGTGGGAGAAATTGTCTGTGAAATGAAATCTGCTTTGTGATTATTATATAAGAGGCCAATAAAGAATTCCAAGATAAACCGCTTAAAGCATTAGGTACCATGGTTGATTTGTAAGGAAGATCCAGGCGACTGCACATTTCACTCTGCGGTGACGCTTAATGCATTCTATGTTCTGGAGGTGTGCATTATTGTATAAATATATCATGGTATTCACAGGAGACCAATGGCGTGAAAGAGATAAACCAATCGAAGAGAAAAAAGACTCATGCTACTACTACGAGTTTTAAAGTCTCCTCAACAGGAGAGCACCGTCATGGTCGTGTGATTCACCGACGACCCTAAGCCCGGTGCTCAGTATAGACCGGGTGGCGTTATTCTTCAGCGGGGCGCTTCCGGATAATGTGTGGTGCCATACTCTAACCATGACAAAGCCCCCACCCTCCAGATTGCAATAGTGTGAGAGGCCCGTTAATTATCCCTACATAGGTGCAAGAGAATGACACCTCCTCCCTCCCCCACCGGGCCCAAAAATGAAAAATTGTTCCACAGTCTGAATCAGAACACCCCCCGTGGTGCAGCTGCTCCCCCCACTAGTCAACCCCAAGGCATCGTTCTACAGCTCCTGCAGTCCCCCCCCACCATTCCCTGCCTCACACCTTTATCCAACTTACCCCGCAACCTCTCCCCTACCATTCCTGCTCCCAGTACGCTTACTTCTCAAGTCTCCCTCACCAACCACCTACATCTGGAGTGCCCCCCGCTTCTCAATCCCACTCATCTATGAAAGCCACAGCAAGAGCCCCACTCGCCGCGGCGACCCTGCCGGTTCGGCGACTCCATCTGGTGCCCGGTGCACAATGCAACAAATGGGCCAGGTCTGGAGCAAGCTCCACTGCCACTGTCCTGCACACATTCCGAGGACAGCAATAGCGGCTGCGGCATCAAGCCACCAGCCCCAGAAATATTAGGTGGCTTCAAACCATGAAGATCATGGCCAAGGAAGCGACCCCCCTGAAACCAGGGCGGGAAAACAAGGACGCATGTTGCCATGGTGGCTGTCCACGCAGTGTCTGGACAGAGCCTGCCCCAAGCCCTCACAGCCCAGACCCACACAGCCCAAGTCCACAGCCAGCACGCCAGCAGTGCTCCCAAGCAGCCCGACCCCTCGCAAAGTACAAATGCGCAAGCAGGCAGCCAGATAGACAACCTTCACAAACCCACACAGACCCAGTGTTGCACTGCACTAGAATTCCCCTTAACCCCTCATCACCCAAAGTCGCCAGGCTGAAAAGGCAATGTGTTGCCTGTGTTGGGTCTATATATGTTGTGTCGCCTTGAACAAACCTGTCCGGTCCCAGACAGGGAAAAAATAAAAGGTAAGGTGGTGCGGAATGGATTAGTGTTAGGAAGGCACGGAGAGAAGTGCGATGAATTGTTCTAATCCTTAACTCGGAGGGCTCTTGTGGTGCGAGCCACCTGTCGGCCATCGTGTCCACAGCCCCAGCTGGAACGATAGCGCAGCAAATTAAGCACTCATCTCACTCTTTTTTTTCTTCAGCCCTCAGGACACTGGCTTTCCCAAACTAGCAGGACCAATCTTGCTTCTCCTCCTTTCATGGCTGGTAGTTATTACAGTGCTTAGACACAGGAGAAACGTGGCATTAAACGCTACATAAAAATAGTTCAGATTGATCTTTAATAATGTAATCTTATCCTACTTCTATAAAATGCGAAGGGTGTTTGCACACTTGGAACTAGGCATGTGCACGCATGTATACAGAACCTCCGTTGCACAGCGCAAAATGCAGGCACGCAACCGAATGAAAGGCTTGCATGTCAAATGGGCAGCCCATTTAGATCTTCAGGTCAATTGGTTGATCACGAGGTGATGGACCCCATTAACATCCAATGGGAAGGGGAGAGAGAGAGAGAAAGCGCAGGCCACCACTACCTTTCGCAAGGAAGAGTAACAAAAAGAGGGAGAGAGAGTAAAAAATAGACAGAAGGAGGCAGTGGGGGTGGAGGGGGAGAGAGGAAGGGAGAGAAGATAAGAGTCGGAAAAATCGGGAGGGGTGGAAGAAAAAGTGAGAAAAAGAGGGAGAGGGAAAAAGTAAGAGAGAGGGAGTGAAAAAGAGAAACAGAGAGAGAAAGAGCGCAGTGTCACCTTATGACTCCATCACTGGCCCCTGCTGCCACATCTCTGAATGCATCACCGGCCCCTGCTGCCACATCTCTGAATGCATCAGAGCCCCCTGCTGCCACATCTCTGAATGCGTAGGAGCCCCCTGCTGCCACATCTCTGAATGCATTACGGGCCCCTGCTGCCACATCTCTGAATGCATCACCGGCCCCTGCTGCCACATCTCTGAATGCATCAGAGCCCCCTGCTGCCACATCTCTGAATGCATTACGGGCCCCTGCTGCTACATCTTTGAATGCATCAGAGCCCCCTGCTGCCACATCTCTGAATGCATTACGGGCCCCCTGCTGCCACATCTCTGAATGCATCAGAGCCCCCTGCTGCCACATCTCTGAATGCATCGGAGCCCCCTGCTGCCACATCTCTGAATGCATCACCGGCCCCTGCTGCCACATCTCTGAATGCACCAGAGCCCCCTGCTGCCACATCTCTGAATGCATTACGGGCCCCTGCTGCCACATCTCTGAATGCATCGGAGGCTCCTGCTGCCACATCTCTGAATGCATTACGGGCCCCTGCTGCCACATCTCTGAATGCATCAGAGCCCCCTTCTGCCACATCTCTGAATGCATCGGAGCCCCCTGCTGCCACATCTCTGAATGCATCATGGGCCCCTGCTGCCACATCTCGGAATGCATCGGAGCCCACTGCTGCCACATCTCTGAATGCATCATGGGCCCCTGCTGCCACATCTCTGAATGCATCACCGGCCCCTGCTGCCACATCTCTGAATGCATCACCGGCCTCTGCTGCCACATCTCTGAATGCATCAGAGCCCCCTGCTGCCACATCTCTGAATGCATCACGGGCCCCTGCTGCCACATCTCTGAATGCATCAGAGCCCCCTGCTGCCACATCTCTGAATGCATCACTGGCACCTGCTGCCACATCTCTGAATGCATCACCGACCCCTGCTGCCACAACTCTGAATGCATTACGGGCCCCTGCTGCCACATCTCTGAATGCATCACCGGCCCCTGCTGCCACATCTCTGAATGCATCAGAGCCCCCTGCTGCCACATCTCTGAATGCATTACGGGCCCCTGCTGCCACACCTCTGAATGCATCAGAGCCCCTTGCTGCCACATCTCTGAATGCATTACGGGCCCCTGCTGCCACATCTCTGTATGCATCAGAGCCCCCTGCTGTCACATCTCTGAATGCATCGGAGCCCCCTGCTGCCACATCTCTGAATGCATCACCGGCCCCTGCTGCCACATCTCTGAATGCATCAGAGCCCCCTGCTGCCACATCTCTGAATGCATTACGGGCCCCTGCTGCCACATCTCTGAATGCATCGGAGCCCCCTGCTGCCACATCTCTGAATGCATTACGGGCCCCTGCTGCCACATCTCTGAATGCATCAGAGCCCCCTGCTGCCACATCTCTGAATGCATCGGAGCCCCCTGCTGCCACATCTCTGAATGCATCATGGGCCCCTGCTGCCACATCTGGGAATGCATCGAAGCCCACTGCTGCCACATCTCTGAATGCATCATGGGCCCCTGCTGCCACATCTCTGAATGCATCACCGGCCCCTGCTGCCACATCTCTGAATGCATCACCGGCCTCTGCTGCCACATTTCTGAATGCATCAGAGCCCCCTGCTGCCACATCTCTGAATGCATCACGGGCCCCTGCTGCCACATCTCTGAATGCATCAGAGCCCCCTGCTGCCACATCTCTGAATGCATCACTGGCACCTGCTGCCACATCTCTGAATGCATCACCGGCCCCTGCTGCCACATCTCTGAATGCATCAGAGCTCCCTGCTGCCACATCTCTGAATGCATTACGGGCCCCTGCTGCCACATCTCTGAATGCATCGGAGCCCCTGCTGCCACATCTCTGAATGCATTACGGGCCCCTGCTTCCACATCTCTGAATGCATCGGAGCCCCCTGCTGCCACATCTCTGAATGCATCATGGGACCCTGCAGCCACATTTCTGAATGCATCGGAGCCCACTGCTGCCACATCTCTGAATGCATCATGGGCCCCTGCTGCCACATCTCTGAATGCATCACCGGCCCCTGCTGCCACATCTCTGAATGCATCACCGGCCTCTGCTGCCACATTTCTGAATGCATCACGGGCCCCTGCTGCCACATCTCTGAATGCATCAGAGCCCCCTGCTGCCACATCTCTGAATGCATCACGGGCCCCTGCTGCCACATCTCTGAATGCATCAAGGGCCCCTGCTGCCACATCTCTGAAAGCATCAGAGCCCCTGCTGCCACATCTCTGAATGCATCAGAGCCCCCTGCTGCCACATCTCTGAATGCATCAGAGCCCCCTGCTGCCACATCTCTGAATGCGTCGGAGTGCTGCCACATCTCTGAATGCATCGGAGCCCCCTGCTGCCACATCTCTGAATGCATCGGAGCCCCCTGCTGCCACATCTCTGAATGCATCACGGGCATCTGCTGCCACATCCCTGAATGCATCGGAGCCCACTGCTGCCACATCTCTGAATGCATAATGCGTCCCTGCTGCCACATCTCTGAACACATCATGGGCCCCTGCTGCCACATCTCTGAATGCATCAGAGCCCCCTGCTGCCACATCCCTGAATGCATTACAGGCCCCTGCTGCCACATCTCCGAATGCATCATGGGCCCCTGCTGCCACATCTCTGAATGCATCACGGGCCCCTGCTGCCACATCTCTGAATGCATCAGAGCCCCTGCTGCCACATCTCTGAATGAATCAGAGCCCTCTGCTGCCACATCTCTGAATGCATCACGGGCCCCTGCTGCCACATCTCTGAATGCATCAGAGCCCCCTGCTGCCACATCTCTGAATGCATCACGGGCCCCTGCTGCCACATCTCTGAATGCATCAAGGGCCCCTGCTGCCACATCTCTGAAAGCATCAGAGCCCCTGCTGCCACATCTCTGAATGCATCAGAGCCCCCTGCTGCCACATCTCTGAATGCAACACGGGCCCCTGCTGCCACATCTCTGAATGCATCATGGGCTCCTGCTGCCACATCTCTGAATGCATCAGAGCCCCCTGCTGCCACATCTCTGAATGCATCATGGGCCCCTGCTGCCACATCTCTGAATGCATCGGAGCCCCCTGCTGCCACATCTCTGAATGCATCGGAGCTCCCTGCTGCCACATCTCTGAAGGCGTCGGAGCCCCCTGCTGCCACATCTCTGAATGCATCAAATGCCCCTGCTGCAACATCTCTGAATGCATCGGACCCCACTGCTGCCACATCTCTGAATGCATCGGAGCCCCCTGCTGCCACATCTCTGAATGCATCACGGGCCCCTGCTGCCACATCTCTGAATGCATCGGAGCCCACTGCTGCCACATCTCTGAATGCATCACAGGCCCCTGTTGCCACATCTCTGAACGCATGACGGGCCCCTGCTGCCACATCTCTGAAAGCATCAGAGCCCCCCTGCTGCCACATCTCTGAATGCATTACAGGCCCCTGCTGCCACATCTCTGAATGCATCATGGGCCCCTGCTGCCACATCTCTGAATGAATCACGGGCCCCTGCTGCCACATCTCTGAATGCATCAGAGACCCTGCTGCCACATCTCTGAATGCATCAGAGCCCCCTGCTGCCACATCTCTGAATGCATCACGGGCCCCTGCTGCCACATCTCTGAATGCATCGGAGCCCCTGCTGCCACATCTCTGAATGCATCACGGGCCCCTGCTGCCACATCTCTGAATGCATCAGAGCCCCCTGCTGCCACATGTGTGAATGCATCAGAGCCCCCTGCTGCCACATCTCTGAATGCATCAGAGCCCCCTGCTGCCACATCTGTGAATGCATCGGAGCCCACTGCTGCCACATCTCTGAATGCATCACGGGCCCCTGCTGCCACATCTCTGAATGCATCAGAGCCCCCTGCTGCCACATCTGTGAATGCATCAGAGCCCACTGCTGCCACATCTCTGAATGCATCATGGGCCCCTGCTGCCACATCTCTGAATGCATCATGGGCCCCTGCTGCCACATCTCTGAATGCATCACGGGCCCCTGCTGCCACATCGCTGAAAGTATCAGAGCCCCTGCTGCCACATCTCTGAATGCATCAGAGCCCCCTGCTGCCACATCTCTGAATGCAACACGGGCCCCTGCTGCCACATCTCTGAATGCATCACGGGCTCCTGCTGCCACATCTCTGAATGCAACAGAGCCCCCTCCTGCCACATCTCTGAATGCATCATGGGCCCCTGCTGCCATATCTCTAAATGCATCAGAGCCCCCTGCTGCCACATCTCTGAATGCATCGGAGCTCCCTGCTGCCACATCTCTGAATGCGTCGGAGCCGCCTACTGCCACATCTCTGAATGCATCACGCGCCCCTGCTGCCACATCTCTGAATGCATCGGACCCCACTGCTGCCACATCTCTGAATGCATCGGAGCCCCCTGCTGCCACATCTCTGAATGCATCATGGGCCCCTGCTGCCACATCTCTGAATGCATCGGAGCCCACTGCTGCCACATCTCTGAATGCATCACGGGCCCCTGCTGCCACATCTCTGAACGCCTCACGGGCCCCTGCTTCCACATCTCTGAATGCATCAGAGCCCCCTGCTGCCACATCTCTGAATGCATTACAGGCCCCTGCTGCCACATCTCTGAATGCATCATGGGCCCCTGCTGCCACATCTCTGAATGAATCACGGGCCCCTGCTGCCACATCTCTGAATGCATCAGAGACCCTGCTGCCACATCTCTGAATGCATCAGAGCCCCCTGCTGCCACATCTCTGAATGCATCATGGGCCCCTGCTGCCACATCTCTGAATGCATCAGAGCCCCCTGCTGCCACATCTCTGAATGCATCACGGGCCCCTGCTACCACATCTCTGAATGCATCGGAGCCCCTGCTGCCACATCTCTGAATGCATCGGAGCCCCCTGCTGCCACATCTGTGAATGCATCGGAGCCCCCTGCTGCCCCATCTCTGAATGCATCACGGGCCCCTGCTGCCACATCTCTGAATGCATCAGAGCCCCCTGCTGCCACATCTGTGAATGCATCGGAGCCCCCTGCTGCCACATCTCTGAATGCATCACGGGCCCCTGCTGCCACATCTCTGAATGCATCAGAGCCCCCTGCTGCCACATCTCTGAATGCATAGGAGCCCCCTGCTGCCACATCTCTGAATGCATCACAGGCCCCTGCTCCCATATCTCTGAATGCATCGGAGCCCCCTGCTGCCACATCTCTGAATGCATCACGGGCCCCTGCTGCCACATCTCTGAATGCATCACGGGCCCCTGTTGCCACATCTCCGAATGCATCGGAGCCCCCTGCTGCCACATCTCTGAATGCATCACGGGCACCTGCTGCCACATCTCTGAATGCATCACGGCCCCTGCTGCCACATCTCTGAATGCATCATGGGCCCCTGCTGCCACATCTCCGAATGCATCAGAGCCCCCTGCTGCCACATCTCTGAATGCATTACGGGCCCCCCGCTGCCGCATCTCTGAATGCATCGGAGCCCCCCGCTAGCACATCTCCCGCCATTCAGGAAGAAACAAGGCTTGGGCGGGAAACATGCAGTCAAGCACCAACCACCTTCAGTCATAGGCAGTCCACGCTCCACATTCAATTCCGAAGGTAAGGCCAATGTCAATCAAAATCATTAGTACCCCAAATGCCCGCGAAATGCAGTTGCTAGGTTTGGCAGGCATAATAAGTCACTTGGTCAGTGTCCCTTGAGCTCTGCTCTGTTGCAGGTCGCTGAACTCCCTTTGACCTGCTGCACAGTGCTTCCCGTCTGAGCCATTTGCGAGCTGAGCTGGCCTGCCGCACAGGCTGCCTGCCTGAGCCATCTGGTGAGCTGAGCTGGGCTGCTGCACAGTGCTGCCTGCTTTAGCCATCTGTGGAGCTGAGATGCTGCACAGGCTGCCTGCCTGAGCCATCTGGCGTGCTGAGCTGTCCTGCTGCACAGGCTGCCTGCCTGAGCCATCTGGCGAGCTGAGCTGACCTGCTGCACAGTGCTGCCTACCTGAGCCATCTGGCGAGCTGAGCAGACCTGCTGAACAGGCTGCCTTAGCCATCTGGCGAGCTGAGCTGGGCTGCTCCACAGTGCTGCCTGCCTGAGCCATCTGGCGAGCTGAGCAGACCTGCTGAACAGGCTGCCTGCCTTAGCCATCTGGCGATCTGAGCTGGGCTGCTCCACAGTGCTGCCTGCTTGAGCTGTCTAGCGAGCTGAGCTGACCTGCTGCACAGTGCTGCCTGCCTGAGCCGTCTGACGAGCTGAGCTGACCTGCTGCACAGTGCTGCCTGTCTGAGCAGTCTGGCGAGCTCAGCTGACCGGCTGCACAGTGCTGCCTGCCTGAGCCATCTGGCGAGCTGAGCTGACCTGCTGCACAGTGCTGCCTGCCTGAGCCATGTGGCTAGTTGAGCTCTCCTGTTGCACAGGCTGCCTGCCTGAGCCATCTGGCGAGATGAGCCGACCTGCTACACAGTGCTGCCTGCCTGAGCCATTTGGCGAGCTGAGCCGACCTGCTGCACAGTGCTGCCTACCTGAGCCATCTGGCGAGCAGAGCCTACCTGCTGCACAGTGCTGCATGCCAGAGCCATCTGGCGAGCTGAGCTGACCGGCTGCACAGTGCTGCCTGCCTGAGCCATCTGGCGAGCTGAGCAGTCCTGCTGCATCGGCTGCCTGCCTGAGCCATTGATGGGCTGAGCTGACCTGCTGCACAGTGCTGCCTGCCTGAGCCATCTGGGGAGCTGAACTGACCTGCTGCCCGGCCTACCTCCCTCCAATGCGTGCGTTCTCCGCCCTGTGCCAGTGCCACACTGACCACACAGCCTGACTTCAGCCCCTAAGGTAAGTGTCTCTCCCTCCACTAGCCTAAGCCGCCTCTTCATATTGTATTATATTCAGGAACCCCCCCCCCCCCCCCGCCGCTTATAGCTACCACAAACCTTCTTTTTTTATACCTGCAAAAACGTTTTGGGGGCAAAAATCGACTTTTCTTAAAAGAAAAAATGTCACAATATGATGGTGAAAAACAGAAAGAGAGAGGGTACCGTGAGCCCATAGGCAGTGATCGAAGGGAGCGGGAACAGTCGGGAACGGTGTTCCACTACTTTCATTTTTTTCTGTTTACTATTCCTCTACTTTTTACAATCCTACTCACCATTCTATACAGAGTATCTGTCCATTCATGTCTCTGCAAGTGTAAAGTTATGATAGGAGTCTTTCTTACTAACCACTTAGACTTAGACTTTTGCAATGCTTCGGACCTATAAAATAGGGACACGCATTTAAGCAAAAAGTGTTCTCTCAAGCCAGGGACACCTGGGACTTTGTCTACCTTCCTATGATGTCATCACATGTAATAATTGGAGGGTGCCCCACATTTACTTTCCGCCCAGGGCCCCGTAAATCCTAGAGCCAGCTCTGGACAGTGATACACCATTATAAACACACACACTCTAAATCTCTCTCTCTCTTTCATCCTATCCTAGTGTCTCTAGTGAGAGAGAGGCATATGAACCAAGAAAAGAAAGAGAGAGGAAGAGAGAGGGAGAGTGAGGACAGAGAGAGAAGACAGAGAGAGGGAGTGAAGAGAGAGAGAGAGAGGAGAGAGAGATAGAGGAGAGATATGAGAGAGAGAGGAGAGAGGGAGAAAGAGGAGAGAGGCAGAGAAGAGAGAGTTAAGAGAGAGAGAAAGGAGAGAGAGGAGCGAGCGAGAGAGAGAGAGAGAGAGAGAGAGAAGGAAGGGAGAATGCGAAAGATAGAGAGGCAGAGACAATACGAAGCACCGAGAGAGGAGAGAGAGAGAGGGGGAGGGGAGAGAGAAAGAGAAGAGAAAAAAGAGAGAGCGCGGGGAAGAGGGTGAGGGAGTGGGAGATAGAGAGGGAGAGAGAGAGAAGGAGATAGGGAGATGGAGAGAGAAGAAAGAGAGAAGAAAGAGAGAGAGAGAGAGAGAGAGAGCTCTCCTCCCCCACAGCTGCAGAGACACGCAGTCTCTGCCATACAAAGCCAGGGAAGGGTGAGGTGTGAACAATCACCTCACCCTTCCTCGAAGCAACAAGGTGCTAAGCAGCTAAGAAAAACCAACAGTCAGGCAGGGCACAGGTTCAAAGACTTGCTCCCCCTCAGGGGGCCAGATAGTCAGCTATCCGGCCTGGGGGCTGGAGCACCGCCCCCACCACTATACACATCAAACACCCAGGGCTCCTATGGGTCTTATAAATAAGAGCAGCATGCTCTAAGAAAACACAATCTGTTTGTGGACCCTGAACGGGGACCCAAACAAACAGGAGGTTCGCTGTTCACTCAGCGTCTTCCACTCTTTGCTTCTTTAGCAATCTTTAAAAAGTTCACTGCATCCGCAGTGTCTTTTTTCCCCTCCAATCTGAACATTGTCACTGTTCAGAACTTTCCATCCTGCAAAGCGAGCGGTGAAAATCTTGGACAAAAAAGAAAGAGACTCCGGGGACTTACACGAGCTGAAGCAGGACTCCAAGCCAGCCCGAGCAAGTGAAGGATAAACAAACAAAGCACCCCGGCATCGGCAGCCGTGTCAATTTCAACAGTTTTCAGGTGAGCCGCTACGCCGGTTTGCGAGGGAGGGGAATGTTATTGTTACAATGCGGATGCTAATATAAACATCCCGCGGGCAGCCGGCGAAAAGAAGATCCCCCGGCAGCCGCAGAATGCATGTTTTTCTTGTCAATTGCAAAAGTAAAAGTAGCAAGTTTTCATCCCCCGGCAGCTGCAGAACGCATGCCGTGTTTGTCAATTACACAAGTGAAAGCAGCAAGTCTTGATCCATGTCGCTGGAAATTTAGCAGTGTAAACCTCTCAAATGAGACCATAACTATACAGGAAAAAGGGCCCTGTGTAAGAATAAGCAGCACTCAGATGCCCAAGCCCTCATAGCACTATATAAATGCAGAAATGTTAAAATCCAGATAATGGATCACAGCTTTACATCGCCCTGGTCAATTGAGCTAAGACACAAATTAGGTGACTCGGGTAAGGATCCTGGGTAATAATAAGCAGCACTCAGACACCCAAGTTTGTATAGCACAATAAATACAATATTTGAGCTTAGGGGGGCAACCCCGAGGCAACAAAGAGGCTGGGAAGTAAGCCAGCTTAGGAACAACAGGGGTCCAAGGCTCACAACCACCACACAGGGCAAAAAATAAAAAGCACAGGGGCTGAACCAAAATTGCTGGTCACACAAAAGATTTTTCTTGTAATCAAACAGGCCAAAGAATCATGGGTCCCAAGCGAAAATCACAGGAACCTCCAACACCTTCCCAGAAGCCCAAATCACCCCACCTACTAGTAGCCATGGAGGCAGCTGAACATTATGGCTGGGCATGGGTCAGAGAAAATTTGTATGGCCTACCAAAAGAAGGGGTGCCCATACCACCTGGTTTGGGGAACGACACAACACCACCAAAGAGAAGGAAGTCAATAGAAAACACAGGAAAAGGTAACAAAAAACGGTCTAAATTATGCAAGAACATGAGTGAGATGCAGCAATTATTGTTTGAAATCAGGGGCAAACAAATACTTCCCACAGCCGAGACTAGGCCCACAAACCCCACCATACCTTTAGAACCAGACATCACGGTGACCACCCCCCCACCAGCAACAATTACAGCAGCACCAGCAACACCAACAGCGCAGGTGCCAACAACACCAGCAGCAGCCACCATAGTTTTACCTATGCCAACAGCGGCAGCTTCAGACACAACAGGTGCATTAAAGGCTTGGACAGTCCCCAATACAAACACACCGGAGCAGACAGGGGCGAGCAACAACAACTCACCAGACATGGTAATGATTAGCAGTACCCAATTAGACCTAAAACTTAAATCTTTTCAGACAGAAATACTGAACAGATACAAAATGTGCTTAGCATGGAACATTGACATTACAATCAAAGAAGCCATATGGGCCAAAGAGTTCATCAAAATCTTTTCACTTATAGAAGCATAATGCAAAGGTAGAGATGCTTTTAGGGATCACAAAAAGATAGAGGAGAAAGCCATAGCCAGAAACACCCAGGTAGAACAGAATTGGGACAACTGGCTACAGGCCTTTACCATCTTGGCAACTATATATGAAGAAGAATTCCCCAATTATGGCATAAAACTATGGGCATACATGGATAAAGTCAGAGAAGTAAAAATTGCTCAAAAAGGGAAGACCTGGCTAGCACATGATATTAGATTTAGGAGAAGCATGCCAGAGAGGCCAGCCATAGAATGGGATGAGGTCCAGAATGACTTATACATGCTTAATGCCGAGCCTCCAACAGAGGAAGAGGCGCATAAACAAACCCCAAGAATAGCAAAAATCCACAGGGCCCCAGATTTGCTGACAATGAAAAGCACAAAAAGGGGGAGCAGCCCTTTCGGAAGAATCAGCCATGGACGGCTAAGTCTAACACCCACAGGCAGAACAAGAACCCTCTCCAAAAGCCAACATCCCATGCAGGAATTTTGGAAAATAACCTGTGCACCTGGGGGAAGGAATGCTGGTACAAACACACTTGCACAAACTGCAACGGTGACCACGCAGCAAGCAACTGCACCAGACTTCCAGCCAAAAATACAAAAGATTAGCACCAACCCCACCCCGCCAACCCCACGGTTAGCACCGGACAGAACCCCCATCAATCCAAACAATTTTAGTGAAGCACTCATGAACTACCCAGACAGAGTAACCAGCGAGGCAATACGGCAAGGTTTCACCAAGGGTTTCACCATCCCTTTCAAGGGCACAGAGTCTCAGAATATCCCAATGAACCTGAGGTCAGCCAGGGACAACCCACAAATGGTGGAGAGCAAAATCAAGAAGGAATTACTACTAGGCAGGATTGCAGGACCCTGGGACTACATGCCTCTCAAGGATTACATAATATCCCCTCTAGGACTGGTCCCCAAAAAAGTACCCAGAAAAATTAGGCTAATTCATCACTTGTCCTATCCTAAGGGCCAATCACTGAATGACGGCATTCCACACACGGAATCCGCGGTATCCTACACGCATTTCCAAGAGGCTGTAAGACTCATACAGGAATGTGGCAGGAACGCTCTGATGGCCAAACTGGACATCAAATCCACTTTTAGGTTACTGCCAGTCCACCCAGACTCTCGGCAATGGCTAGGTTTCACTTTTAAAAACAAATTCTATGTAGACATATGCCTCCCCATGGGGTGCGCAGTATCCTGCACCCTATTTGAGCAATTCAGCTCTTTTTTCCAATAGCCTTTCCAAAAACAGAGACCAGGGACCAAAATAGTACACTACCTTGATGATTTAATGGTAATGGGACCAGAAAAATTAGAAGAATGCAGCAGAGCCCTGGCGAAGTTAGAAGGAATGCCTTCACAGTGGGGCATCCCCCTTGCAACAGAAAAAATGACTGAACCAGCCACCAACATAATTTTTCTGGGTATTGAGATAGACTCTGCAAGGGGCTTATGCAGAATCCCAAAAACAAAATACAAGCCCTGACAATAAAAGACAAGGGCACAGTAAAAGAAATACAGTCATTAGCAGGAAGTCTCAACTTTGCAGCCAGAATCATCCCTCAGTGGAGGGTATTTTCCAGAAGTCTGGAACTCAAAATCAAATCATACACCAAACCCCACCTGCACATCCGGCTAGGCACAGAGGTGAAGCAAGATCTGGAAATTTGGGGGAATTTCCTTAAAGAATTCAACGGGACCTCACTTTGGCGCACACCACTGAATACCTGGACAAAAAGGGTCCTTTTCACTGATGCAGTCGGGAGCAGGGGGTTTGGAGCCACACTAGACTCAGAATGGGTGGCAGGGCACTGGCCCAAATCATGGCAATCTGCAATCTGCAGGGTGGACAAAAAATATCACCCTCCTAGAAATATTTCCCATTTGGCTAACCTTACAAATATGCGGCAGACAGCTAGCTAACACGGAACTCTTGGTCTGGTGCGACAACATGACCGTTGTAGGCTCCATAAACAGAAGATATACCAAATGCCCTTTAGTTTTGAAAGACCTACGAGCCATTACAGCAGTCACACCACAAGAAAACATTGTGGTCAAAGCAAAACACATATCGGGACTGTATAATAACATTGTAGAAGCTTTATCTCGCTTTCAGTGGCCAAGATTCCGCCACAGAGCCCAGGCCGGGATGCCCAACAAAAACCAGACACCTCAAAAACAGGTGCCAACAACTCGCTGCCCGCAGAAATCACGAACCCTGGCTTGGGGGTTCCTAACAGAGATGGCAGAGAAAGCACTGGCAAGCACTACCGCAGCTCAGTACAGTAAGTGCTTACAAACAGTATTTAGAGCCACAGGTTTAAACCATGTAGAGTTAATAACGATTAAAGACATAGAAATATTTTTCAAATGGGCGCATGAGCAGGGCTATAAGAGAGATTGGGCAAAAAGACACCTGGTAGCAATCTCATATTTCTCAAAAATACGGGGTGACTCAGATCCCATCAGAACAACCTTATCTCCTACGCCATAAAAGGCTGGGACAGAAAAGAGGGACCCCAGGTAGACACCCGCCGCCCCCTTGATTTCAACAAACTAGTAAAAATAGCAGACCAACTGGAAGCCGTATGCTGGCACCCATATGAGATGACACTATTCAAAACAGCATTTTTTCTTGCCTACTTCAGGGCTTTCCATGTTGGAGAACTCATCGCCTCCAGCACCAAGGCCACGAACGGGTTAGGCATCATGGAGGTCAGGATCAGACAGGACAGCTTCAGCATAGAAATCCAACAGTCCAAAACGGGGGCCAAAAGAACCATCAACATTTGTTGCATTGATGATGCAACAAACTGCCCAGTGTGCATCACCAACCTTTATTACGCGCAAAGGCCCAGAGTGGGGGGGTGTTCTAATCCACCAGGATGCCTCGGCACTAAGCCGCTACCAATTTAAAGGGGAGTTGATGAAAGCAATCAGCAAAGCAGGATGGGACCCCAGGGGTTTTGGCACCCACTCTGTTAGAATAGGTGCCACCACCTCAGCATTAAAAGAGGGCTTAGCACCACAACAGCTAAAAAACATAGGGGGATGGAAGTCAGATTGCTACAAAAGATACATCAGACCACAGCTAATATAGCCATCCCCCTCCCTTTTTTTTCTCTCCACCCCTGCAGAAACAACAGGCGAAGGGAGGACCTCACTCCGATTAGCATAGCATGGATAGTCGGGCACTCATTTGTCTTCAGGACAGGCCGATGGGCAGAAGAAACCAAGGAAGGGCCACCCTTCAGGAACACCATTGCTTCCTGGTGGGGATACAGAGGACTACGCTGGGCCGACATCCACGAAACACTAGCAGAGCTGGTCTCATACAGAGACCCGCCAGAATTCCTGATAATACACCTAGGGGGTAATGACCTGGTGAACACCGGAAGGAGAAACTTATTTGAAGAAATGTGCTCCTCCCTAGCGGGTATTTCACACAACTGGAGGGAAACAGAAATATACTTCTCGGCCATCCTACCCAGAAAGAAATGGCAGGGGGCCACCTGTTACAAATCAGTAGACATTTCTAGAAGAATACTCAACAGGGGGCTAGAGAAATTCTGTACAGCAACAGGCCAGGGCTTCATAAAGCATCCGGCCATTACCCTGGGTGACCCAGACCTTTTTCTCAAAGATGGCACTCACTTATCAGACCAGGGTATGGAACATTTCTTTCGAGAAATTTCAGCTACCCTAGCCTCCAGGGGTTGTCATTAGGAGATACTTTCGAGGGACACGGTCAGCCAGCAACCTGCCTGTGTGTGGCGGCACGAGTCAGAGAGGGTAACCTCAGGACCTGGTGCCCAAAAGTATGATACTATTATGATATGTGATTATTGTTATCTCTATAACCATATCTGTACAATAAAATCCTACAGCCTTTTATTGCCAACACAAGTTGCATGCATATGGGTTCAGCAGTTATGGGCAATGCCGCAGGGCCGCCCAAGGCGAGGCAGGGTAACTGATATTACCATTCAGCATGCCAGGAGAGGGGCAGCCCCCACCCCCATGCCTGCTCCTCTCCCCCACAGCTGCAGAGACACACAGTCTCTGCCATACAAAGCTATGGAAGGGTGAGGTAAGCAACAAGGTGCTAAGCACCTAAGAAAAACCAACAGTCAGGCAGGGCACAGGTTCAAAGACCTGTTCCCCCTCTGGGGGGCAGACAGTGGCTATCCGGCTTGGGGGCTGGTGCACAGCCCCCACCACTATACACATCAAAGACCCAGGGCTCCCCTGGGTCTTATAAATAAGAGCGGCATGCTCTAAGAAAACACAATCGGTTTGTGGACCCTGAACCGGGACCCAAACTAACAGGACGTTCGCTGTTCACTCACCGTCTTCCACTTTTTGCTTCTTTACCACAAAACCCTCCCACCCTACGAAAGAAGGGAGAAGAACAAAGCAAAAGAGGTACAGGGCACTATATGGTGTCCACAACAAGTCGTGGGACAAGAGAAGGCGGCACGGGCCAGAGGGGGTAACCTCGGGACCCGGTGCCCAAAAGTATCATACTATTATGATATGTGATTATTGTTCTCTCCATAACCATATCAGTACAATAAAATCCTACGGCCTTTTATTGCCAACACTTGACGACTTTGTGAGCCAAATAATTTTCTGGTGAGGGTTAGGGGTCGGCTAACACAAGTTGCATGTTCAGCAGTTATGCTAATTCATGGTGTTATGGCGCGTGAACTGCATGAAGTTAGATGGGTCGAGTGATGCATTTATTTTGCACAGCCTGCCGGGGAAAGGTCACCTAAACGCTGCATCCTTCCCCTGTTTTCACTCCTTCATCCTTCAGTGGCCATCATTTGGCATCCCCTGTTTTAATGAATATTCAAAAAGCAATCATCTTGGAAATGCCCGAACATGCGCTCTTCCATCTCCCCCTCTCTTTCTATCCTTCTCATCCTCATGGGCGTAATTTTAGGGGTGACAGGGGTGTTTGTACCCCCCAACTTTCATGGCACACCATTTTGTCCCCATTCATTTGGCTAGGGCACCTTTTCTTCAGATGTCATGTCCCCCCCAACATTTTCAGCAAAGTTACTCCACTGCTCATCCTCTCTCCCTCATTCTCACCCTCTCTCCTCCTCTCCCGCTATCCCCACTCTATGTCTCTCTCTTTTTCCCTCTCATGATGCTGAGCTTTTCGGCTTCCTTCCCGGTGTGCACAAATACTCTCTCTTTCTCTCTCTTTGTTTCTCTTTTTCACCCCCTCTCTCTCTTTCGCAATCTCTCTCTCCCTCCCTCCCTCTCTCTCGTTCCCCCTCTCTCTCTACCTCTCTCTCTCTCTCTCTCTCTCTCTCTTTCCCTCTTTTTCTCTCACTCTCCCGCTCTTTCTCTCTCTCTCTCTCTCTCTCTCTGTCCCTCTCTCCCTCCCTCCACCCCACCCCCTCTCTCCCTCTTTTTCTCACGTGTTCTCTCCCCCTCTCTCTCTCTCCCTCTGTCTCTCCACTCCCCCCACCCTCTCGCCCTCTTTTTCTCCCTCTTTCTGCTCCTCTCTTTCCCGCTTTTTCTCACTATTTTCCTGTTTCCCTTCCTCTCTCTTTCCCTCTCTCCCCCTCTCCCCCTCTCTGTCTGTCCCTTCCCTCTCTCTCCCTCTGTCTCTCTCTCTCTCTCTCTCTCCCCTTCTTTTTCTCTCACTCTCCCCCTCTTTCTCTCTCTCTCTCTCTCTCTGTCCCTCTCTCCCTCCCTCCACCCCCCTCTCTCCCTCTTTTTCTCCCTCTTTCTGCTCCTCTCTCTTTCCCGCTTTTTCTCACTATTTTCCTCTTTCCCTTCCTCTCTCTTTCCCTCTCTCCCCCTCTTCTCCTCTCTGTCTGTCCCTTCCCTCTCTCTCCCTCTGTCTCTCTCTCTCTCTTTCCCTCTTTTTCTTTCACTCTCCCGCTCTTTCTCTCTCTCTCTCTCTGTCCCTCTCTCCCTCCCTCCACCCCACCCCTCTCTCTCCCTCTTTTTCTCACGTGTTCTCTCCCCCTCTCTCTCTCCCTCTGTCTCTCCACTCCCCCCACCCTCTCGCCCTCTTTTTCTCTCTCTTTCTGCTCCTCTCTCTTTCCCGCTTTTTCTCACAATGTTCCCCTTTCCCTTCCTCTTTCTCCCCCCTCTCTCTTTCTCTCTTTCCCTCTCTCCCCCTCTCTGTCTGTCCCTTCCCTCTCTCTCCCTCTGTCTCTCTCTCTCTCACGTGCCTGGAGGTGGGCTGGCAGAAAGGGACCCCTGCAGCCGGTAGCTTGCAATGACATGATACTCTGTGCTGATAGCAGGAGCCATAATTGGGATAAGCACCTTGTAATCCGCGGTCCCTGCGCTTTAATGTCAGCGCTTCTTCACACGGCACAGGTAATGATGCCAAGGAAAGGAGCTTTAGTCCACCCTCATTACCTGTGCTGCTGCTGCTGCTTATTCTGCGGGGAAATCCCAGGAAATGCGCTGTGCTTTGGCATGACAACCATCAAGGCTGTCCAACATGAGAGGCGCCGCTATAGTCTATTACTGGACAAAGGAGACACAGAACCTGGCAACGGGCGAGTGCAACATTAACACTTATCCGGAGGTCAAACAGAAGAGGTCTATTCCACCTCGCGGACAGGGATGGTGTGGGGGCCTTAAAGGGACCAACTCACTGAATCCGTGGCGATTTTCCCCAAAACCTGCCGCTGGACAGTTTTTCCCTATAAGACATAACTTTGCTTCTTTAGGGCAAAACCCGATTTTGTGCGTGAGCCCCCTACAAGCCTTGCATGGCCTATTGCTGAAGAAAACAGGATTATTCAGATATGCGCTCCATGTGTTTTCTGACTACGATTCCCTTGATCCTTCAACATTGACTGTCTTTGCTAGGGCTGCTGGGAGTTGCAGTCCAAAAGACATAGCGAGCTGAATGCTAGAGTGCCCCGATTTACAGTATCTATAATATCAGAGCCTTTTTGAAGTGTTGTCTAAAACTATAGCACGTGCTCTATTTCAAGGCCAACGGCCGCTGATTAGGGGTGTACCCCGTGGCCCCATGGGGCCCGGCTAGTAGGGACGGCATGCGTGTCCCCTAAGGGGAGTCCTAGAAATAATGACAGACACACCCCGGTAATACATATGTTTTATGAAATGTGCAGTGTGTGCGTTTCCTTATTTAGGTGTCCGTTTGTATTTTGGAATAAACAATCCAGCCCACCGTGGGGCTGGATGGAATGATCAGAAAAAGCAAACAAAGGAGATTAAAGGAATATAACCCCCCTGTCCAAGAATGGGCTGGGCAGGAGGGGAGAAAAGCGTTCAAAGGGGATTGTAAAAGAAAAAGGTACAGTTGAAAAAGAGGGTTCAGCGAAAGGAGAACAAGAAACAGCGGGGCGAAGAAGGGAAGAGGGAAGCACAACCCAGAAATCGCCCGCTGGGGGAGGGGCATTGCCTCATTACCCCCCCTGGGGGAGGGGCACTGCCGTGAGGGGCTCCCCCATGCCTTAATGACATTCATGCGCACCAGGTGGCGTGCGGTTGAGCCTCCCAGGAAGCGAGCCAGGGGGATGAGCTGCTTGGCAGGGGCAGCTAGGCCTCCCCAGGGGCCAGACTGGACAGACTCAGGCATCCCAAAATACCCGGGCGGTGGGCCTGAGGCAGCCCGGGCTGAAGAAGAACAGCCCACTCTGGGGCACGAGAGGTGGGCGGCCTGTACCAGGCTGCCCAGCCGTACCCCCAGTCGGGCCACCTCATGGCCAGCAAGGTGGGCCGCTTTTAAAAGTCCTTCTGTGCCGTGTTTGTCAGGCATGGCCCAGGAGGGGAAGAGTGGGAAGTCCGCTACACCCAGGAGTGCAGAGCAGTGAAGTTAAGTCCTGAGCTAACTCGCTGGCCCGCCTGGGTGAAGAGGAGGATGCAGGAAGTCCTGTGCTGCTCTGCTGGGCAGCAGACGTGTAGAGGAGGATGCAGGAAGTCCTGTGCTGCTCTGCTGGGCACCCTGGGTGAAGTGGAGGATGCAGGAAGTCCTGTGCTGCTCTGCTAGGCAGCCCGGGTGAAGATGAGGATGCAGGAAGTCCTGTGCTGCTCTGCTGGGCAGCCCGGGTGAAGATGAGGATGCAGGAAGTCCTGTGCTGCTCTGCTGGGCAGCGTGGGTGAAAAAGAGGATGCAGGAAGTCCTCTGTTGCTCTGTTGGGCAGCCCGGGTGAAGAAGAGGATGCAGGAAGTCCTGTGCTGCTCTGCTGGGCAGCCCGGGTGAAGAGGAGGATGCAGGAAGTCCTGTGCTGCTCTTCTGGGCAGCGTGGGTGACGAGGAGGATGCAGGAAGTCCTGTGCTGCTCTGCTGGCCAGCCCGGGTGAAGAGGAGGATGCAGGAAGTCCTGTGCTGCTCTGCTGGGCAGCCTGCGTGAAGAGGAGGATGCAGGAAGTCATGTGCTGCTCTGGTGGGGAGCCCAGGTGAAGAGGAGGATGCAGGAAGTCCTGTGCTGCTCTGGTGGGGAGCCCAGGTGAAGAGGAGGATGCAGGAAGTCATGTGCTGCTCTGGTGGGGAGCCCAGGCGAAGAGGAGGATGCAGGAAGTCATGTGCTGCTCTGCTGGGCAGCCCGGGTGAAGAGGAGGATGCAGGAAGTCCTGTGCTGCTCTGCTAGGCAGCCCGGGTGAAGAGGAGGATGCTGGAAGTCCTGTGCTGCTCTGCTGGGCAGCCCGGGTGAAGAGGAGGATGCAGGAAGTCCTGTGCTGCTCTGCTGGGCAGCGCGGGTGAAGAGGGGGATGGAGGAAGTCCTGTGCTGCTCTGCTGGGCAGCCCGGGTGAAGAGGAGGATGTAGGAAGTCCTGTGCTGCTCTGCTGGGCAGCCCGGGTGAAGAGGAGGATGTAGGAAGTCCTGTGCTGCTCTGCTGGGCAGCAGACGTGTAGAGGAGGATGCAGAAAGTCCTGTGCTGCTCTGCTGGGCACCCTGGGTGAAGATGAGGATGCAGGAAGTCCTGTGCTGCTCTGCTGGGCAGCCCGGGTGAAGATGAGGATGCAGGATCCTGTGCTGCTCTGCTGGGCAGCACGGGTGAAGAGGAGGATGCAGGAAGTCCTGTGCTGCTCTGCTGGCCAGCTCTGGTGAAGAGGAGGAAGCAGGAAGTCCTGTGCTGCTCTGCTGGCCAGCCCGGGTGAAGAGGAGGAAGCAGGAAGTCCTGTGCTGCTCTGCTGGCCAGCCCGGTTGAAAAGGAGGATGCAGGAAGTCCTCTGTTGCTCTGTTGGGCAGCCCGGGTGAAGAGGAGGATGCAGGAAGTCCTGTGCTGCTCTGCTGGGCAGCCCGGGTGAAGAGGAGGATGCAGGAAGTCCTGTGCTGCTCTGCTGGGCAGCCTGGGCGAAGTGCAGGAAGTCCTGTGCTGCTCTGCTGGGCAGTGCTGGTGAAGACGAGGATGCAGGAAGTCCTGTGCTCCTCTGCTGGCCAGCCCAGGTGTAGAGGAGGATGGAGGAAGTCATGTGCTGCTTTGCTGGGCAGTCTGGGTGAAGAGGAGGATGCTGGAAGTCCTGTGCTGCTCTGGTGGGATGCCCGGGTGTTGAGGAGGATGCAGGAAGTTCTGTGCTGCTCTGCTGACCAGCCTGGGCGAAGACGAGGATGCAGGAAGTCCTGTGCTGCTCTGCTGGGCAGCCCAGGTGAAGAGGAGGATGCAGGAAGTCCTGTGCTGCTCTGCTGGGCAGCCTGGGTGAAGTGCAGGAAGTCCTGTGCTGCTCTGCTGGGCAGTGCTGGTGAAGACGAGGATGCAGGAAGTCCTGTGCTCCTCTGCTGGCCAGCCCAGGTGTATAGGAGGATGGAGGAAGTCATGTGCTGCTTTGCTGGGCAGTCTGGGTGAAGAGGAGGATGCTGGAAGTCCTGTGCTGCTCTGCTGGGCAGCCCGGGTGAAGAGGAGGATGCACGAAGTCCTGTGCTGCGCTGCTGGCCAGAGCGGGTGAAGAGGAGGATACAGGAAGTCTTGTGCTGCTCTGCTGGGCCGCGTGGATTAAGAGGAGGATGCAGGAAGGCCTGTGCTGCTCTGCTGGTCAACGTGGGTGAAGAGGAGGATGCAGGAAGTCCTGTGCTGCTCTGCTGGGGAGCCCGGGTGAAGAGGAGGATGCCGGAAGTCCAGTGCTGCTCTGCTGGCCAGCCCGGGTGAAGAGGACGATTTAGGAATTCCTGTGCTGCTCTGCTGGGCAGCGCGGTTGAAGAGGAGGATGCAGGAAGTCCAGTGCTGCTCTGCTGGGCAGCCTGGGTGGAGAGGAGGATGGAGGTAGTCCTGTGCTGCTCTGCTGGCGAGCCCAGGTGAATAGGAGGATGCCGGAAGTCCTGTGCTGCTCTGCTCGGCAGCCCGGGTGAAGAGGAGGATGCTGGAATCCATGTGCTGCTCTGCTGAGCCGCCTGGGTGGAGAGGAGGATGCAGGAAGTCCTGTACTGCTCTGCTGGGCAGCGCGGGTGAAGAGGAGGATGGAGGAAGTCCTGTGCTCCTGTGCTGGGCAGCGCAGGTGAAGAGGAGGATGGAGAAATTCCTGTGCTGCTCTGCTGGACAGGGCGGTTGAAGAGGAAGGTGGAGAAAGTCCTGTGCTGCTCTGCTGGGCATCCCGGGTGAAGAGGAGGATGCAGGAAGTCATGTGCTGCTCTGCTAGGCAGCCCGGGTGAAGAAGAGGATGCTGGAAGTCCTGTGCTGCTCTGCTGGCCAGCGCGGGTGAAGAGGAGGATGGGGAAGTCCTGTGCTGCTCTGCTGGCCAGCGTGGGTGAAGAGGAGGATGGGGAAGTCCTGAGCTGCTCTGCTTGGCAGCGCGGATTAAGAGGAGGATGCAGGAAGCCCTGTGCTGCTCTGCTGGGCAGCCAGGGTGGAGAGGAGGATGGGGGAAGTCCTGTGCTGCTCTTCTGGGCAGCCCGGATGAAGAGGAGGATGCAGGAAGCCCTGTGCTGCTCTGCTGGGCAGCCCGGGTGGAGAGGGCGATGGAGGAAGTATTGTGCTGCACTGCTGGGCAGCCCGGATGGAGAGGAGGATTGAGGAAGACCTTTGTTGCTCTGCTGAGCAGCACGGGTGAAGAGGAGGATGGAGGAAGTCCTGTGCGCCTGTGCTGGGCAGCACAGGTGAAGAGGAGGATGGAGGAATTCCTGTGCTGCTCTGCTGGGCATCCCGGGTGAAGAGGAGGATGCAGAAAGTCCTGTGCTGCTCTGCTGGGCAGCCTGGGTGAAGAGGAGGATGCAGGAAGTCCTGTGCTGCTCTGCTGGGCAGCGCGGGTGAAGAGGGGGATGGAGGAAGTCCTGTGCTGCTCTGCTGGCCAGCCCGGGTGAAGAGGAGGATGCAGGAAGTCCTGTGCTGCTCTGCTGGCCAGCACGGGTGAAGAGGAGGATGGGGGAATTCCTGTGCTGCTCTGCTGGTTAGCACAGGTGAAGAGTAGGATGGAGGATATCCTGTGAAGCTCTGCTGGGCGGCCCGGGTGAAGAGGAGGATGCAGAAAGTCCTGTGCTGCTCTTCTGGGCATCCCAGGTGAAGAGGAGGATGCAGAAAGTCCTGTGCTGCTCTTCTGGGCATCCCAGGTGAAGAGGAGGATGCTGGAATCCATGTGCTGCTCTGCTGGCCAGCGCAGGTGAAGAGGAGGTTGCAGGAAGTCCTGTGCTGCTCTGCTGGGCAGCGCGGGTGAAGAGGGGGATGGAGGAAGTCCTGTGCTGCTCTGCTGGCTAGCCCGGGTAAAGAGGAGGATGCAGGAAGTCCTGTGCTGCTCTGCTGGGCAGCACGGGTGAAGAGGAGGATAGAGGAAGTCCTGTGTTGCTCTGCTGGGCAGCGCGGGTGAAGAGGAGGATGTAGGAAGTCCTGTGCTGCTCTGCTGGGCAGCCCGGATGAAGAGGAGGATGGGGGAAGTCCTGTGCTGCTCTGCTGGCCAGCACGGGTGAAGAGGAGGATGGGGGAATTCCTGTGCTGCTATGCTGGTTAGCACAGGTGAAGAGTAGGATGGAGGATATCCTGTGAAGCTCTGCTGGGCAGCCCGGGTGAAGAGGAGGATGCAGAAAATCCTGTGCTGTTCTTCTGGGCATCCCAGGTGAAGAGGAGGATGCTGGAATCCATGTGCTGCTCTGCTGGCCAGCGCAGGTGAAGAGGAGGATGGAGGAAGTCCTGTGCTGCTCTGCTGGGCAGCCCAGGTAAAGAGGAGGATGCAGGAAGTCCTGTGCTGCTCTGCTGGGCAACGCGGGTGAAGAGAAGGATGCAGGAAGTCCTGTCCTGCTCTGCTGGGCAACGCGGGTGAAGAGGAGGATGCAGGAAGTCCTGTGCTGCTCTGCTGGGCAGCGCGGGTGAAGAGGAGGATGCAAGAAGTCCTGTGCTGCTCTGCTGTTCAACACGGGTGAAGAGGAGGATGCAGGAAGTCCTGTGCTGCTCTGCTGGCCAGCGCGTGTGAAGAGGAGGATGGAGGAAGTCCTGTGCTCCTGTGCTGGCCAGAGCAGGTGAAGAGGAGGGTGAAGGAAGTCCTGTGCTGCTCTGCTGGGCAGCACGGGTGAAGAGGAGGATGGAGGAAGTCCTGTGCTGCTCTGCTGGGCAGCCCGGATGAAGAGGAGGATGCAGGAAGTCCTGTGCTGCTCTGCTGGGCAGTGCAGGTGAAGAGGAGGATGGAGGAAGCCCTGTGCTGCTCTGCTGGGCAGAGCAGGTGCAGAGGAGGATGGAGGAAGCCCTGTGCTGCTCTGCTGGGCAGCCCGGGTGAAGAGGAGGATGGAGGAAGTCCTGTGCTGCTCTGCTGGGCAGCCCGGGTGAAGAGGAGGATGGAGGAAGTCCTGTGCTGCTCTGCTAGGCAGCCCGGGTGAAGAGGAGGATGGGGGAAGTCCTGAGCTGCTCTGCTGGGCAGCACGGGTGAAGAGGAGGATGGGGGAAGTCCTGTGCTGCTCTGCTGGCCAGCACGGGTGAAGAGGAGGATGGGGGAAGTCCTGTGCTGCTCTGCTGAGCAGCGCGGGTGAAGAGGAGGATGCAGGAAGTCCTGTGCTGCTCTGCTGGGCAGCGCAGGCGAAGAGGAGGATGCAGGAAGTCCTGTGCTGCCCTACAGGACAGCCCGGGTGAAGGAAAACCCAGGACTGCCTCGTGATGCAGCCTGTTTGAAGTCCAGTGGGCTGCAGCATGTGTTTAATGACACATTGCAGATGAGCAGGCAAAAAAGACTGATAGACTGCAGGTGCAGTGGTGAGGGTGGTGGTGCCCCTATTACCATGGCGATACTGCTTGAATAAAAGATAGCACTGGGAGTGGCTGTGATGGCATCCACAAGGCACAGGGGACGCCACCTGAAGTCAAGATGGCAGTCGCGGTGCACAGTAATGATGAAGTTCAACCCCCACACCAATGGGGCCACCCCCCCAGATTTCAGATGAGCCACAGGTGTGGCAGTGACTGTGAGTCAGCCCCATAATGTATGGGGCCCAACCTGAAGATGAATAAAGTCAGCTTGGAGTGGCGGTGACTGTGGGTGACCAGCACTCGCTCAGGGGACCACCCAGAAACAGCAAAGAGTGAGAGCAAAGCAATGCTCGAGGGTGGCCCCACATGGTGTGTGGGGAGACCTTGAACAAAGCACACGAGTGCCAGGCCCCTTTTTCATCATAGGCCTAGACCCGATTCAGCCAGCTTTTCAGCCTGCCCTTCGGCGTGCCTTAGCCACTCGAGGCTACCCTAAAAGGTACTGTAAAAAGGGCGACTGTCTGCAGAAGTGGGGGTCATTACAAGGTGGGCGGTAAGGGATACCGGGCACCGGTAAGTAGACCGGTGCCGGTTATCTCTTACCGCCCTATTCTAAGGTCCCTTGGTAGGGACTGTAAGGAACGTGTTGTCCGACCACACGTCCCTTACGGGTCCCGCTAAGGGACCAGGGCGCTAATATTATTATTATTAGCGCCCTCCCCATTCATATTGAGCCCTATGGGGGCTCAAATGGGAATGGGGAATGGTTTGTTCAATGGGGACTTACCGGTCCCGCCAGGGTCGGACTACACCGGTAAGTCCCCATTGAACGAGACCGGACACGGGCACGGTATGGGAGGCAGCCCTGGAGCTAATAGCCCCATAGCTACCAACCATCTCGTAATGAGGCCTATAGACTCTAACGCCCACTGACTAATCTGTTTCTTGTAATCTGTATCTAAGTCAATATCCTGTAACAGCACTGCGATGCCTCAGGGCCACTGTGCGCTTTATAAATGTAAGTAAATAAATAAAATAAATAGAGTAACATATGTGTTACTTATGTGTTTATACGTAGTATGTCTCTGTATGTTCAGTTAATATAGTTAATTAATATAAGTTAAATCACATAAATGTTAAGTAGGGAATAGGGTTTTTATGCAAATGTTAAGCAGGGTAAAAGCTAAGAAGGTTTAGGTGGGTTGGCTGTTGTTATTTGTTTGACTTCTAATTAGTTGTTTTCCTTTTAGCTCGTTCTGAGCAGGGCGGGTGACTGGACGCCTCAATCACTTTATTTTCGGTTCCTTTTTATTTTATTTATTGAACTTCCTTTTGTTTATTGGTTTCCTTGTACTGCCGTGCACACGGCTGGTAGGTGCCTGGCTATCTCTGCAAGACACGCTGTGCAGTCTTTCCTTGCTTTCTTTCGTGGGAGTGGGAGGGGTCCAGCTCGCACGATAATATGTGTATTTATAAGGGAGGGCCACCCCGTCAGAGCAGGGGACGAGCGCAGCGGATGATAGCCTCATGCGCCAAAGTTGAGCCCCTCCGTGCTACGATCGGCACAGGGGGCTCCTTCCCTTGGATCTCCCAGTCTACTCCTCACCATATAGTTTTTTCCTCCAATCAGCTGCTTTCATTTGCTCCTGCTGCTACAGCTTTACCGGCTGCCTGTAGGGGGCAGGACAAGGCAAGTTTTTCTGTGTCTTCCCCTCGTGCATCTTTGCAGTGCATGCTTTTGAATGCTCGGTCACTACCCACCCATGCAGCTTACTGTCATGATCCGATCGCTGATGTTATACCTGATTTTGCCGGTGTTACCGAAACTTGGCTTGGTGAGGCATCTGACCATGTCCAGGTCCAAATGCTTCCACCTAATTTGAACATTTTTTCACTGGAACCGCCCACCTCCTCGGGTTGGGCGTGGCATTGAAATAATTTTTAAGTCCCTTTATTCTGGCTCTATACGTCCCATTAGACATCAAATCAAAATGGAGGCTATGTTGGCTCGTTTCTCTATCTCCCCTACTTTTTGTATCCACTTCTTAGTCGGTTATCGTTCCCCTGGTCCTGTCCCCTCTCTTTATGACCCTTTCCTTGATTTCGCCGCCGATCTCCAGTTTAGGCATTGCACATCTCGTTATCCTTGGGGATTTTAACCTCAAATAAATGATGGTAGCGACTCTAAGATTCAAAGTGTCATCTCTGCTATGTGGGAAGCTTCACTTGTTCCAAACGTCACTGTCCCCACTCATGGGTTGGGCAATACATCTGGACCTCATATTCTCATTGTGCTCAGAGGTCATGGTTTTTCCTACCTTCGCAGTCATGTGGTCTGATCATTTTATTGTCCGATTCGTTTGGGGCATTATTTCTGTGAAGCACCCGTCTTGTCAACCCACTACTCTTCGGCGCCGATGGCGCCCTGTGTCACAGGCTTATATTGCACAAATCTGCGCTCAGCATTCTGAAACAGACCGAATGTACCGTGGCTCTTTGTCTGACACCTTGGTTTTGGTAGCTGACTTCCTCGCCCCTCTCAAGATGTCCAGATCGTCGCCTCGTACTTCTCAGCAATGGTTCACGAATGAACTCTGGGCTCTTTGGCTGAAGCGCAGACAATTTGAGCGCAAACGGAGACATACTTATGCTCCCGCCGCTGAGCCATTGCTAGTGCCAAGCAGACTTTTTATGCCTCCTTCATCGAGTCCTCCATTAATCACTCTAAGGAGTTTTTAAAATTGTGTGGTGCCTTTCTTCAGCTGCATCTGATACAGTTCCTTCCAGGTAGGACCTATGTGACTCTTTGTCCCTTTTTTGTGGACCAAATTAACTAAATTAGGTCCAACATTAACCCTTCTTCCCCTCAGCTCTCTTTGTCTCCACAGCTTCCTGCTACGTCCGCTTCTCCAACTTCATGGTCTAGGGTTCCTATGTTTTCTTGTCTTAAGCTTAAATCCAACTCCCCCTGGGATCCTATTCCTCTCGGTATAACGATGGACATTCTGCCTCAGTTTCTATCCTCCTTTTCTTTCTCAGGCAACCGCCCTCATGTGTGGTGTCCCTCAGGGGTCCGCCATCTCCTGGTCCTATCTAACACTTACGTTCAACCTCTGACCAAACTGATATTCTCCCACGGCTTCCTTTGCTATTCATATGCTGACGAAATTCAGATGCTGGTCCGTCTTGTTATGTCTATACCTGAATCATCAGCCAGGTTTCATGTCTGTCTGGAGGCCGTGCGAGAGTGGATGCGTAATAATTGCCTCTAGTTCAGTGGTGAAAAGACTGAGGTGTTGGTGGTGCGCCCTGCCCCGCATGCTCTTTCTACACTCCTGATTTTTTTCCTTCTTCTTTAGGACCTTTTCCTGCCCCTGTCTCCATTGTTATAAATCTGCGAGTGAAACTCTCTTCCTCCCTGTCCATGGAGCCTTAGGGCAGCTCAGTTTGTCAGCAGGGCTATTTTCAACGTAAACTTCTTCGTCATATCCTCCCTTTCATCCCTATTCATCTTCGCAGCGTGGTAGTCTCTTCCCTTGTCACTTTGTTGATTGACTACTGCAATTCCCTATTTCTTGCCCAGCCTGCCTACAGCATCCAATGGCTTCAGGTTCTTCAGAATTCTGCTGCACTCTTGGCCACGTCTACCCTCTACCGGGCCCACATTACTCTGATTCGAAGGACTCTTCATTGGCTCCCGGTTATCCACGGCATCCATTTCAAGGCCCTCTGTCTTGTCCATCGGTCCTTCCAGGGTTAAGGAGCCGAATATCTTCAGACGTATGTTCCAGTCGGGGCGCTGTGAGCTGCCGATGCTTGCTTAGTCCCAGTCCCTGCAGTGGAATACTGTCAGATTGGTGATTGCTCCTTTTCAGTAGTGGCTGCTGGCCTCTGAAATTCTCTGCCACGCCCTCTTAGAGCCATGGTCGGCCACCTGGCCTTAAAAACCAATCTTTTCTAAATTTCTGTCTTTATTATTACCCTGGGAGGAGTGCCAAGTTGCCTTCGGGCGAATGTTGTGCTGTACACATTCTCTACATTACTACAGTACATCACATTACATTACATATTGTTGTTACAGGTAAGGGGGGTAGAGGGAAGGTATCCAGCTGTGGAAATTTAAATACCCCAAGGAATGCACCAGGAATTGCAAAATCCCAAGGAATACATCAGGGATTGAAATGCTCCAAGGAATGCATCAGGAATTGAAATGCCCCAAGGAATGCATCATAAATTGAAATGCTCAAAGGAATACACCATGAATTGCAATCGCCCATGGAATGGATCAGTAATTGAAATATCCCAAGCAAGGAATACATCAGGACTTACAATCCCCCAAGGAGTGCATCAGGAATTGCAATGCTCCAAGGAATGCATCAGATATTTAAATGCTCCAAGGAATGCAGCAGGAATTGCAATGCCCCAAAGAATGCACCAGGAATTGAAATGCTCTAAGGCATGTACCATGAATTGTAATGCCCCATGGAATGCATTGGTAATTGAAATGCCCCAAAGAATGCATCAGGAATTGAAATCCCCCAAGGAGTGCATCAGAAATTGCAAGGCCACAGAGAATGCATCCGGAAATTGTATGGCATAGGGAATGTATAGGAATGGCAATGCCCCAAGGAATGCATCAGGAATTGCAATGCCCCAAGAGGTGCATCAGGAATTGCAACATCCCAGGGAATACATATAGAATTGCAATAACCCTTTACAAAACCCACATATATTGTCCAAGGTGTTGCAACGTGATGACTTGGGCCATTTCTACGACTCCAATGCAGACCGAACTACAAAACAAGTGCAATGCAGGGAATGCACTTTTTGGGGAACTATTCTGATATACTCGTTCCCATGCAGGGAGTACCTGTCATGCCAAGATTTCAAGCGAATACAGCCACACATTCTATGCTGTCTCAAGATACACAGTGTGGGATGCATTTAAAGGCCCCAAACAGAAGTCCCTTTCACATGAATAGCAGGATTTTAAACACTGAAACAAAAATGGCATGGCCTTTGTTTGTGTTTTTCATGTACATTTCAAGAGCCATGTGGAAAGGGGCCTGCCTGTCATTACCAATGGACAAGCAGCATTTTCATTTAGAAAAGAAGGAGGAATCAAAGATCCATGTCACATGGCAAACAGGATTTGAAACATTGAAAACACAAAACGGCCTGCACATGTGTGCAAATAAAAACTGCTTTAAAAAGCAAAGGTGACATAAAATATCACTGCTCACATAAAAATGTCAGGAAAACAAAACATCATGTGTTTGTTGACAAAAGCAATTAATATTATGTTTCACCTACAAAACTCCAGTGACATTTGAAGAGGCACTTTGTCTTCATGGAAAATGGCAGCCCAAGGCAGACCCTGTTTCTGGCTGTGGGTAAAACGTCCCAAAGGAAAACTCCCACTTCCAATCTAGATGTCACATGTCCCATCCAATGACCACCCGCAATAAAAATATGCTGTTAAAGGTGTCAAAATCCAATGTTCTCCAGACCTGCTGGCTATGAAAGCAGGAATTCAAGGAAATGCGCCCTTGGCTGGAGCATGCTAATATGTGTGGAAATGGGGGCTGCAACTTCAAAGCGCAAACTACCAACCTCAGAGAGACTCATAAAAAATCTTGGTCACAGGCTGGCTCAGGGAGACAGATGGCTGTGCTGGACATAAAGATTCACAATTAGTTAAAAGGACTATTATCATTTAGGCCTTTTTTCAGCAACCATAATGTGGATTTATTTCATTTTTGTACCATTTTTTGTGTGTAATTTCTAGGCTATTTTGCGGATATAAAAATCATCTACCTGTGAGCCTGGGAACTGTAATGGGCAGTGAAACTAGGATTCTGGCTTATCTGAACATCAGCAGGCGGAAAACTGATATAGGGATTTGCTCAATAATTTACATATTCATAACAGTTATGCTTTTCATGGAAATGGCAGATATGTGCCATATGGTCATGCTATATCGTACAGATTTGGTGGTCGGCTTATCTAATTCTCCATGATTAGCTAAATCAGAAAATATGTTTAGAATGGCAGTTGCTAGTAAACTTATGAAGTTGTGATACATAACTAGTTTTGCCAAAAAGTTGAAAGGGGAACAAAGGGTGATGACAAATGGGAATAGACATATGTTGCTACAGACCTCTAAACCAACCCTGACATGGAGGCTGGGGTGGGGCGAAGAGACTAGGTAACTGTCCAATCCTAGTGGCAGGGATTATTGCAGGGTACTTCCCCAAGATTGTAAAATTGGTGATGTCATTGCTGCTATATAAGTGGGACTGCACTAGGACAGAGGACACACAAAAACCGGGGGAGACAGAAAAAGGAGAAAGACAGGAGGACAGATAGAAGAGACAGACCATCAGGAAGGATGCTGAAACTTACCATCTGACAGCTGTAAGGAGACACCAGAGGAGATTGCTGAGAGGGCATCTGGGTGGAGCTGTCTATTTCTAGGAAGGCATCAAAGGTGATTGGTTCCTGTGGTGGAGAGTGGGAGGCCATCTTTGAGACTGTAGTGTTCGGACCCCCGCCCTATCTTCCAGAATGGCCTGAGATGTAGCTGGCTTTCCTGAACCTTAAACAGAGCCTCGCTATGTAAGTAGAACTAAGCCCTGGAAAAACAAAAGGTGGAGGGAGCCCGCGTTCCTTGAATCATTTCCCTTTATAGTTTGGGGGTGGGGGCTGTGTATATGCTTAGCCTATGAAACCAAAAATATTATTATTAATTAATTCCCCATTTAGCAGAACACTACAGGGTGAATTTTGTTAAAATTCAAAATTAACAAAGCTCACTTCCCGGTGTGTGCTGAAAACTAAAGCCTATCATTTAATTGGGTAATCCGTGTTGTCCAGCTGACCCTGACTTCTTTAAGGAAGAAGGTTGTCTTTGTTCTTAAATCAGTCCAACCTTTTTATCCAGCTTCCTCAACACAGGCCTTTCAATGGAGGGCGGTCTGAAACCCTAAATTCCCCAAAGCATTCCAATTTTTCTGTCTGACTTGCCAACATAGATCAAAGCAAGGGGATCTGAAAAACAAAGCAATACATCACACTGTTTTTGATTTAAACCAAAGGTTTGGGTGAAATGATATTATTTATTTGTGTAACGATTTTGTGAAGTGAAATTGCCAGAACATGTACAATTGTGATTGTGTTCTTTTT